>NC_092712.1:289663517-289970878 GCF_047496885.1 Scyliorhinus torazame
CGAGAGCTGTTGCAACAGGGTATTTTGGTCCCTTGCCAATCAGAATGTAACACCCCCATACTTGTTGTGCCTAAACCAGCCAAACCAGCCCAGTACTGATTAGTACAGGATTTACGTTCAATCAATGCCATCGCACAGCTGTTACATGCTCTCACTCTCCAACAGGATATTACGGTGTATAGCTCCCACTCGGTCATCGCACTACTGAGGCAACTGCAGACTCAGCATCTTACCGCAGCTCGTCAGAATAGGTAAGAGATATACCTTTTGAACAATCCACGTCTGACATTTAAACACTGTACCACTATCAATCCAGCCTGTTTTCTTAGTGGTCCCCCTGCCCATGAAGACGCATCTGGCCACGACTGTTTAGCCTTGATTCAGGAAACGACCACAATAAGGGATGATTTGAGTGATATTTCGTCAGAACAACCTGACATGATTATGTGTGGTCAAATATCCCACCGGGGTTTAGTTAATGACTTACTGCAGGCCCTCCTTATGCCCGCGCAGATTTTCGTCATTAAATGCGCTGCCCACAAATGGTAAGACCCCAGTTGATGTTGGTAATGAACAAGCAGATTGTGCAGCGCGGACAGCCGCGCAAATTCAGCAAGTGATGGTGCCTAAAATGTTAGGTCAGACTAAATGTTCTGCAATAAATAGGTCTGCCTCTGACAAGCCAATGCCAACCATCCAAGACGTCATAAGGTTACAGGAGGACGCTCCTGAGAGTGATAAACAAATGTGGAAACGGTTAGGTTGTACATATGATTCTGTTTCCTCTTTATGGACCACGCCAGCACATCAGACCTGTATGTCTGATGTACTGGCTTTATGGGTCACTGAATGTGTACACTTTGCAACTCATTGTAGGGCTCGGGGGACTAGTGATTTGTTGCTGGACACTTGGTGGCACCCTAAAATGCAGGGGCTGGCTCAGAATATCAGCACTCGGTGTTTGATTTGTCAGCAATATAACACCGGCAAAGGTATCCCTTGTGGTATGGGGCAAACCCCGTTGCCCAGTGGTCCCTTTGAGACGCTCCAAATGGATTACATTGAGTTGGAAAGATGTCAATGTTATAAATATGTTTTGATCATTGTGGATGTGTTCAGCAGATGGGTTGAGGCGTAGCCGACTATCGATAATAAAGCTGCTACTGTGGTTAAAGTTCTGATGGGGGAAATCATTCCCCGGTACAGTATACCAGCTCAGTTGAGTTCTGATAACGGGCCTCATTTTCTTGGACAGATTAACCTGCCTCCCTTCCCCAGTACTATTTTACAGGTGTGGAACATGATTGGGTGGCTACGTACCGCCTGTGTGATCTTCGGCCTCACCTCGCTTGGAGTGACATCGGGGACGGACATGGAAAAGGGACATATTATCTCCATTTGTAACCCCAACCAAACTACAAGGACATTTTGTTTATGCAGAGGTGATGTTCTTCGCTATCGACTCATGGAAGGTCATCAGGTTAACGGAAAATGCAGGACTCATGAAGCAATTGCACCGGTCCCGGCGATGGGAAGGGAACATTACATGGACATTGCCTTGTTTTTGGAGTACATGTAAATTTGATTTTGGATGTGTTAAGATTGGTGCGATAAAGGTAAAATCAGACCGTCAGGAGAGAGTAGGAAGAGGTGGTGGAAGAGGGAGGGGGACTAGAGAGAGGACGGAGCGTGTGAGAAGGGGAGTACAACTAGAACGTAGGTTATCAGGAGATACACTTAATTCATTTAGAGGCCAAACTGAGGAAAACCCGGGTAGTATGAATCTCTTTTACCAGATTTACCACCGCTTGTATGGCCAGGGACGGGTTGTCTGCTACCCGAACCCCGCAGCGGTATCTAGGTTATTTTCTGTTTCACTGCTTTGGGGCACTCCCCAAACGATGGTTCATTGTCAGCATTCCGAGCCACCGCCCGAGCAAGTCACTCTTCCTTACGACCCGGGTTCAGCACCACCGGCTATTTGCCTTCCCCTTCCTCGGGGTAATTCCCACTCACAGTATGATAGGCTGCAACGGTGGAGAGCGTACATACCTAGCCACTTCACTCCCAATAGGGATTCCCGGTCGTATGAGAATTGTTTCAGCAGTGAAGGATACGGCTGTTTGCTGGTTTGAGGCCAGACTGACGGGTAAAGAAATTTATATTTGTCACTCGTGAGGATGAGCTCGCATACAATTTACAAACACAAAGTCACTTAGGACAGCAGACCTCATTGCACATCACTCCTTTTTATTTTTCGGTGTTGTGGGATTCGGAATTTTAGTACAGTTGACCCATAGTCAGAGGGACCTTTTTAGGATGGGTTTAACTTCAGGACCCCATTTACATTGGCCGTAAGACATCCCGCTAAGGCAAAGCAAATAGGAGAAGTGATCAAAGAGGCCAAAGGAAAAAAGTATTACATGATATTTATATTGAAATGGACGAAATTGCCTGATAGAATTTTATGGCAAACAGGAGGGCAAAGTGACCTGGAAAGAGGAGCAATGGCCCGCTACATTTGAAAGACAACAACCACCCCAAAAGAGCCATCATTTACTCCCTTCAATCCTGGCCCAGGTACTGGCACATCTATGGGCCCAACATAAAAATCATGTTGGAAAAGTACATTCTGCCCCAGCGCATAGGGTGCAGTTACAGAAGAATGTTGCCCTGCCCTGCTTAAAACTATACAGGTTGGCACTGGAAGCAGAAAAATGGATAGAGGGAGTGATCAGTGCACTATTACAGCAAGGGGTGCTGAAGAGAACACAAAGCCCTCGTAACACCCCTATACTCCCCATTCCAAAGGTCGGAAGACCCAACGAGTGGTGGTTTGTGCAAGATCTCAGAGCCGTCAATAATATTGTAATCACTATTGCTCCATTGATGCCGGACACAAATGTAATTTTGTCTTCGATACCACCAACAACGGACACTTTTTCAGCCTTTTTCTTCATACCATTGCACCCAGAAAGGCAATATCTATTTGCCTTTACATATCGAAATTAACAGTATTAAAAGAGACTTGGACGAGTGCCAGTTATCTGCAGGCTGAACATTCCCTCAATATAATGATGATTTATTGATAGCCTCAGAGGGAGGGCTAGTCTGTCAACAGAATACCCTTTTGTTATTATCACCACTGGCAGAAAGAGGGCATAGGGTCTCAATGGACAAGCTGCAATTCTGTCAGGAGACAGTTCAGTATTTGGGATTTCAGCTGCAGCAAGGACAGCGGAGGCTTGTGTCTGAAAGCGTACATGTTGGAGCAAGGGTTCCAACTCCGCGCACGGAAAAGGAGACCCTTACCTTCCTCGGCATGGTGGGCTATTGCAGGCAGTGGATACCGAACTATAGGGAGATGGACGCAGTACTTCGCAAGGCTACCCTACAGGATGCCCCTTCAGTTGTTACCTGGATCCCAGAGAGGGAGCAAGCATTTCGTAATTTGAAACAAGCCATGATTAGCGCCCCTGCCTTGGGACTTCCTAATTACGCCAAGCCCTTTACCCTTTATGTGAATGAAGCAGGGGGATTTGCAACAGGG
Organism: Scyliorhinus torazame; assembly: GCF_047496885.1. NCBI lineage: Eukaryota > Metazoa > Chordata > Chondrichthyes > Carcharhiniformes > Scyliorhinidae > Scyliorhinus > Scyliorhinus torazame. The sequence goes on from NC_092712.1 coordinate 289,667,068, forward strand.
GTCCTGGTGCAAGAGCATTGAGAAGGGAAAAGACCCCTTGCCTATTACTCGGTGGCCCTATGTGCTGTGGTAAAGGGTATGTCAAGTTGCTTAAGAGCAGTAGCAGCCACAGCGGCCATAGTAGAAAAAATCAGTTTTGCTGCTGCTTAATTCATCCGCAATGCAGCATTTTACTGCGGCTCGACACACTGGGTACAAAGTAATCCTCTCTTAACCAACTTTACCTACAAGCGAGCGCCAGCTGTCACCCCTGCAACACTCTTGCCCGGGCCCTCGGAAGCAGAATGTATGTATGATCATGACTGTTTACAATTGGTTGAAGCCACCACAACCCCTCGACCTGATTTATTGAGTCACCCACTAGAAAATCCAAACATCATCTTTTTCACCAATGGGTCAGCAAACAGACCAAATGATATGACCCTCCTGGCCGGCTATGCAATAGTAACTCCATTCAAGATAGTGGAAGCTTTGGCTCTGCCTTCGGGAACACCTGCTCAAGCGGCCGAATAGTTTGCCCTGACTAAAGCATGTATTCTAGCTAAAAATAAAACAGTCAATATTTATACTGATTCCCGATTCGCTTTTGGAGTAGTACATGATTTTGGCCAATTATGGAAAACCAGGGGATCCATAACTTCCTCCGGCCAACGTATTAAACATGCTAAATTGGTTTTAAATTTACTAGATACTGTTCAGCTGCCCAGCAAGTTAACCGTTTTAAAGTGTGAAGCGCATACTACCGCAGACGATGAAGTCTCATGCGGCAATAGATTTGCTAATAAAATAGCAAAGGAATTGGCTCTCAAACAGCAGCTACAACTGCAAAAGGCTGCAGTTGAACTTCCATCCACCATAACAGAACCAAAGTTAAAACAGGCACAGGAGCAAGCCTCCCTACAGGAGCATCGCTCTTGGTTAAAAGCAGGTTGCTATCAAGACAATCATCAAATCTGGATCCACCCAGATACCCTGCGCAGCTTGCCCATGGGCAGGCTCATGTGGGCAAAGGAGGAATGACACATGCCACATGTCAACAATGGTATGCTCGAAGTATTACGGTAACAATTGAAAAAGTAGCCCGCACATGTATGATTTGTTAAAGGAATAATCGGTGATAGTGGACATGTTTTCACGGTGGGTGGGGGCTTTTCCAACCAAAAGAAATGATGCTAGATCAGTGGTAAATATTCTGTTAAAGGAAATAATACCTAGGTTTGGGATACCAATGGGTATTAACAGTGACAGGGGAACTCATTTCAGTAGCAAATTGACCAAAGCCCTAACAGAAGCCATGGGATTTGATTGGAAATTGCAAATACCATATCAACCACAATCCTCAGGAATGGTGGAAAGGGCGGATGGAATAATTAAAACTGCAGTTACAAAAGTGTGTCAACAAAATGGGCTGCTATGGCCAGATGCCACACCCATAGTAATGTATGCACTGCAAAATCAGAGAAATCGTAATACGGGTTTAACCCCGTATGAAATATTAATGGGATGTCCCATGACAACTGGAACTAAACCCACAATGACTCCAGTGGCAGTAGCCTTAATATGGGCAGATGAGGCATCACTAAAATATGCCCAGGCCATGTGTGAAACCGCTGGAAAAAAAAACATGAAAAGGTGCGACAGGCTCAGATGCATCCAAAAGAGGGATATACGCACCCTTTAAACCTGGAGATCAAGTATATGTGAAAGCACTAAGCAAAGATTATTTTTCTCCTAGGCGGAATAGACCCTACCAAGTGCTGCTATAAACCCGAACAGCGTTAAGGTAAAAGAAAAGCCAGATGGGATCCACGCAACTCGTGTAAACTACATCATATGGAACTTTGAGAGTACGAGTAAAACGCTGACCTAAAGGGAATGACGGCGTTGATGTTTTTATCATATTAATTCAACATCATGTAGAGGGTAAACTGCATACTAACACCTTAATATACATGTCTCACTCATAGGCAGAGAGGGTAAATAAATTCAGTTGTTGGGTTTGTACACAAATTCCCAGATGCTTGGGGAAGGGCATCCCTGTGCGACCCATCCCATTCACCAGTAACGAGATAGCAGAGCGGGCCCTAAAATGGAATAATACAGGGCATGGGGAAGATACACAGGATATGTTAGATTGGAAATTAGCTGGATACGATATGAATAGGTTTAAAGGATGGTGGTGGCCTAGATTTAATGTGACACGCCAGCCGCCCTGTTTGATCCTTCCCAATTATACTGGAGTCCCAAAGGGTAGTATATGTTTTAGGAAACATAAAGCATATGGGACCTACCCAGTAGCCACGAGTCAGTGCGACCAGACCTTGAATTGGCAACCCACTATGCTCCGCCTTACAGTTAAAGGACTATTCATCTTTGATCGGTCAGAAGTTGAAAATCAAACTAGTGGAGGCTCCTGCGAAGGGGATCGATTAGACTAATGATGACTGATAGTAAAGGAAACCTGACCGCATATAACTGACAAATCCCAAATTTCTTGACCCGTCAGTCTGGCCTCAATAAAAGTCGAGATGGATTTGCAGGTACAGCATTAGTTATTTTATTTGGCTTGCAAGCTTGATTCATTTCACAGAGGCATGAGACACATCCAGTCTCCTACACCCCGGAAAGATAATGAACAAAGAGACAAAGGGATCTCTGCAAATCAATTCAAATGGTATCAAGTTTCACATACACGATTCCCATAGGTCATCCTATACCCCTCCTGACCTAGTCAGACATTCTGATTGGCTCACTTCCAATCCCTTCCTCTGGCCCCTATTACCCAGCATCCTTGTCTCCTCCTTTGGTGGACACACCTCCTCCTTGCTTTGCCATGCGATCTGAAATCCTTTGCCTGTGAACTCACCAGAATGAGACTGGCCTATCTCTACATTACAGTAACTAATATCTCTAAAGTAACTATTTTATATCACATTCGTCATTCCCTCCTTTTATCATTCCATGATAACCGAACTATCCAATCCATAGCTACGGTCCCTCATCTAAAAAGATCTGTCACTGCATTTCCAATTCCTGGCGTAGCCTCCCTTCATCTGCTGCACCCTCATGGATTTTGACAGCTAAGATTTTAGGGGCGTTGATCTGTTCCAGTGTACCCCGCATTCTACCCATCACACATTTAAGGATGGCTGGGCCCACAAAGATGCAGCCGATAGCCACTACTAAATACATGGCCATATTTATCAACCAGTCCTTCCAACCTCCAAATCCCCAGTTACCCCAAGAGCCAGGATCCTGCATTCCGTCCAGGTGATCCCGTATGTGATCCATAAATTTAGTGATGTTAGCGGTCAAGTCCTGAACTCCCATGATACACTTGCCCTGCACTATGGTGCATACCCCACCCTCACGGGCCAGAAGATGGTCAAGAGCATACCGGTTCTGCATTGCAAACAACCGTAGCTGAGACAATTCCTTGGTTATTGCCCCGAGGGCTCCCAAGGTTTCATTTCCCAAGATGGTAAGGCCACAAATAAAATAATTCCTATTGCTGACAGCCAAAGAACCCCCCACACCTCCCAGTGTCAAGACGCTCAGAATCCCCCACCCGGCTGAGTGGCCCCGGTTGGGTGCGAGAACCTGAGGTTTTTTCCAGTTCTCGCAAAATTCAGCCGAGACTGCCCGGCGTGCTAACTGATTATGCAGCTCCCACGCCGAAGGGCAGGGGACTGTGGTAGGGACTAGAGTCCCAATAGCAATTTGGTGGGGAAATGGGGGTGACAAAACATTGGTCGCTGTGCCATTAAATAAAAAGTAGTATCCTTGTTCCGTGTGCAGGCTAGCATCACAATCAGTATATCGGTTGCGTAAGGATCCCCCAGTAGCCCAGTTTATCCAGCTCCGAAACGCCCATTCGGGCCGCCTAGCAATGCGGAAAGCCCTAGTCCCAACAGTGATATGAGAGACATTCGCCCAGCCACAAAGGAGCTGGAGGCCGGCGTTCAATGGAACGCAAGTGGTGTTGTAACAAACGCATTGGCCAGATGCCTGGGTGATATGGCGCCTCCTGGCCGTACAGGTGGGGAACAGACATGTTATATTCGTTTCCACCTCTACCAGCAAACAGCCGTATCCTTCACTGCTGAAACAATTCCCGTACGACCGGGAATCCCTATTGGGAGTGAAGTGGCTAGGTATATACGCCCTCCACCGTTGCAGCCTATCATACTGTGAATGGGAATTATCCCGAGGAAGGGGAAGGCAAATAGCCGGTGGTGCTGAACCCGGATCGTAAGGAAGAGTGACTTGCTCGGGCAGTGGCTCGGAACGCTGACAATGAACCACCGTTTGGGGAGTGCCCCAAAGCGGTGAAACAGAAAATAACCTAGACACCGCTGCGGGGTTCGGGTAGCAGACAACCCGTCCGTGGCCATACAAGCGGTGGTAAATCTGGTAGAAGAGATTCATACTACCCAGGTTTTCCTCAGTTTGGCCTTTAACTAACTTAAGTGTATCTCCCGGTAACCTACGTTCTAGCTGTACTTCCCTTCTCACACGCCCCGTCCTCTCTCTAGTCCCTCTCTCTCTCTCTCATAGCCTCTTCCTGATGGTCTGATGTTACCTTTATCGCACCAATCTTAACACATCCAAAATCAAATTTACATGTACTCCAAAAACAAGGCAATGCCCATATAATGTTGCCTTCCCATCGCCGGGACCGGTGCAATTGCTTCATGACTCCTGCATTCTCCTTAACTTTGACGACCTTCCATGAGTCGATACCATGTCCTCGTACATGGGGGCAGCGAAGAACATCACCTTTGCATAGGTGATGTATCCTTGTAGATTGGTTGGGGTTACAAATATAGATCATATTCCCCTTTTCCATGTCCATCGCCAATAACACTCCAAGCGAGGTGAGGCCAAATATCACACAGACGGTGCGTAGCCACTCCATCATGCTCCACACCTGTAAAATAGCACTGGAGAAGGGAGGCAGGTTAATCTGTCCAAGAAAATGAGGCCCGTTATCAGAACTCAACTGAGCTGGTCTACTGTACCGAGGAATGATTTCCCGCATCAAAACTTTAACCACAGTAGCAGCTTTATTATCGATAGTCGGATACGCCTCGACCCATCTGCTGAACACATCCACAATGACCAAAACATATTTATAACATTGACACCTGACCAACTCAATGTAATCCATTTAGAGCGTCTCAAAGGGACCACTGGGCAACGGGGTTTGCCCCATACCACAAGGGATACCTTTGCCGGTGTTATATTACTGACAAATCAAACACCGATTACTGATACTCTGGGCCAACCCCTGCATTTTAGGGTGCCACCAAGTGTCCAGCAACAAATCACTAGTCCCCTGAGCCCCACAATGAGTTGCAAAGTGTACACATTCGATGACCCATAAAGCTAGTACCTCAGACATACAAGTCTGATGTGCTGGCGTGGTCCATAAAGAGAAAACCGAATCATATGTACAACCTAACCGTTTCCACATTTGTTTATCACTCTCAGGAACGTCCTCCTGTAACCTTATGACATCTTGGATGGTTGGCATTGACTTGTCAGAAGCAGACATATTTATAGTAGATCGTTTAGTCTGACTTAACATTTTAGGCACCATCACCTGCTGAATTTGCGCGGCTGTCCGCGCTGCACAATCTGCTTGTTCATTACCAACGTCAACTGGGGTCTTACCATTTGTGTGTGCAGCGCATTTAATAACGGAAATCTGCGTGGGCATAAGGAGGGCCTGCAGTAAGTCATTAACTAAACCCCGGTGGGATATTTGACCACACATAATCATGTCAGGTTGTTCTGACGAAATGTCACTCAAATCGTCCCTTATTGTGGTAGTTTCCTGAATCAAGGCTAAACAGTCGTGGCCAGGTGTGTCTTCATGGACAGGGGGACCACTAAGAAAACAGGCTGGATTGATAGTGGTACAGTGTTTAAATGTCAGACGTGGATTGTTCAAAAGGTATACCTCATACCTATTCTGACGAGCTGCGGTAAGATGCTGAGTCTGCAGTTGCCTCAGTAGTGCGATGATCGAGTGGGAGCTATACACCGTAATATCCTGTTGGAGGGTGAGAGCATGTAACGGCTATGCGATGGCATTGATTGAACGTAAATCCTGTACTAATCGGTACTGGTCTGGTTTGGCTGGTTTAGGCACAGCAAGTATGGGGGTGTTACATTCTGATTGGCAAGGGACCAAAATACCCTGTTGCAGCAGCTCTTGAATTAATTTGTCTATAGACGGAGCAGCTTGGGATTTCAGGGGGTATTGCCGAATGGAAGGTAGCTTTACATGATCCTTAATCGTTACGTTAATAGGTGTAACATTTGTCTTTCCCACTTGTGATGGGTATTCCGCCCAGACCTGTGGATTGACATATTCCAAAACATCATGTCCCCAGTGATGCTGCAGTCGAGTATTAATCGTTTCAGGGACCTCAAAATATTTTATGGCAGTGCCGTCTGGCATGACTTGAAATGCGTACTCTGTTGGATCCGAATGATCCACTGCCCTCCTTACCATTTACCCCAGATCCCTGGCATGGTACTGGTCGTGGACCTGACGTGTAATATGAGGGCTTACCGAAGCTGACTGTGGCCATAAATGTGGTGGTATTGTAACAAAATCGGCTGTACCTTCTTTTCCTGTGACTGTGGCTGTAACCTTGACTGGCCATTCGGTCCCAATTAATGGCCGGTATTTGTCCTCCAATTCCCTGTTTTGTCCGGTTCTGTCATAGGCCAGGGTAACGTGATGCAGTGAATGTTCAATGTCTAACGTCCACCACTGGGGGGTGATAGAAATATAGCACTGTTGTCTCATCCTCCATGATTTCACCGTTACCCGCTCGTCTCCGCACTCTAGCTGTAGCTGGAAGATACACAGTAAATCTCGAGCCAATCCAGTAGTCACTACAAACTGATGATCTGCAGACTTATTCTCGTAAGTGACTGTCACAGGTTCAGAAATAGGATACTCACACACCTGTCCTTGGAACCCCGACAATTGCTGCGTGTGGTTGGATAATGGTAGTCGAAGTTCTGATTGCACAGAAGACATGGCTGCTCCAGTGTCGATTACAAATGAGTGATGTTAATCTCCTATCTGCAGAGAGATAATAGGTTCCCTGTCCGATTGGAGAGTCCTTATGACTAAATTAGCTAGTCAATCCTGTGTTGGGAAAGGGTTTGCCTGGGAGAAGTCAGTGTATTTCGTCTGTCCTCCCCTTGGTGGGTACCCCCTCCTTTGGGTCGGATAATTTCCTTCTGCTGCCTGTCTTTTAAAGGGGCATTCCTGTTGCCAGTGATCTGCACGGCCGCAATTAAAACATGCATTGCTCCCTCTATATCTGCCCCGTCCTCTTCTCCCAGTAGACCAATGGCCCCTCAGAGGGGGCGGCGGTTGTAAAGCTGTTGGTGCATACGGTGGGCCATAAAAAGGAGCTGAGGGTCCCTTTGGGTGGGTTTGATATCCTCCCCCTCGCTGATCCACCCACCCAAAGTCACAATATTGTGGTTCCTGCTGGTAAACTACCATTTCTGCCGCTTGTTGGGGTCGCAGATCATCCTTTTTCATTACATACTCAGTCTTAACCTTTGTAACTGAGCCTCCTTCCTGGCCTACACCCTCCTTCCAATAAAATATGACTGCCCTTGCCATCTGGGAAGGGTCGTTCTCTGTCCAATTCATGTTATTACATTTCACAGCAGTAGCCACAGAAGGTGGTAGGCAATGCATTAACATAGCACAATATTGAGGGGAATTCTGACCATTTTGATATGGCAAGTCGCCTGACTGCCCACGGTAGATTTCATTAAAACGCTCCAGAAATTCCTCTGGCTCTTCAGTCTTCTTAGGTTTTAGGTCTAAGATAGCAGAAATATTTATGGGCTTTTGAAATGTGCTATTCAACGCATTCAGGATCTGTGTCCGTCTATCGTCGTCTAACGCATAGGCTTGCTGAAATGCGGCGTGGCTAGCATAATTCAGGTGATTGGTATCTTCCTAATCGGCAACTGTCTCCGAGTCTCACCAGAGGGCACTCTAGCTATTTCCTCTGGTTCTTCCAAGACTTCGACGTCCCTCCCTGTCACTAGAGGGAGTTCTTTCTCTTCAAAATCATTTGTTGCAGCTCCCTTTGTTCTCGAAATTTGCGGTTTCCCCTTGGTTTGGAGGGATTTAGGTGGTATGCTTAATTGTTTCTGGTTAGGATCAAGCCCTTCTCTCGCTGTCCGAGATCTGGTCCTAGAGCTAACTGGGCTTGCGGAACAGAGCTCCTCTTTCTCTACTGATCGTGAAGATGGTAAATCGGGACCCACACTATCAACCAAAAAGGGCTGGAGTTACTGGCATGATTGGAATCTGGGGAACAGTGACTGGATATAAATTATTATACTCTGGTGGTTCTGGAATTAGTGCAGACAATGCTACAGGTGCAGTCAAAACTTTTACTGACATTTTTAAATTATTGAATTAATCATTTTCTGTCAATTCAAGGCCAGCCATTGAACCACGTCGCTCATCTTTTGTTTGACCTGAGCCTTTCCTGTCTCTACTTGCGCATTTTTTTTTATTGGCAAAACGATTGAAAAGGTTCTAACAGTGTTCTTTTAAAACTTAAAAATGTTTGGAAATTCAAATTGAATTACTGCAACTTGCAAGCTTAGCTCTGATCTCAACTCAGAACTAAATTTACGATTTGCTTAACACAAACTTGTATAACATTTACAACTTAATTAATTCTTTATCTGAACAATTTTTCTTTTAACAAGTTTTCCTTACATTCACAAAAATGTTGGCAAAGTCAACTATCATCTCCAGATTTACACTTTTTAAAATGGTGTCAGTGATCTTCTTTAAGTTTCTATTCATTCACAAATAAAATGAGATAAACATTATTTCAAGTAAGTAAAACTTAAGATTCTGGCAATTTCAATCAATTGCTTTCGAAAATAATAACTTTTATCAAAGAGGTGGAGAAACCCACTGGTTTCCTTTAATTAATTCAAAACGTAACTTTGCTGGAGTTCACTGACTCAAAGGAAAGGTATCCGATTACACTACAGGCTGCTGCTGTTATCTCAAGGCCTGAGTGAGAAGCACTGTCAGTCGTCTTTAACTTTGGCTGCTGCTGTTAACCCTTTGAGAGACTTCTGCTTCAACCAATATGCAGCATTCCCCACAATCTCAACTAGTCCTCAGAACTGCGCCCTTCGCCACCACAGTCCAAGGGTACAATTTTAGCTTAATCAACTATAGATTTAAAACACTCACACATGGAGTTGAACCATCTTCAATTTTAGATGTCACATCAACCCATAACCTAACCCAAGCCGAATCAGAACTCACACATGGAGTTGAACCATCTTCAATTTTAGATGTCACATCAACCCATAACCTAACCCAAGCCGAATCAGAACTCACACATGGAGTTGAACCATCTTCAGATTTAAAAACACTTATTTAACTGACCCCTCATCTGCTGAAATCACATCAGTCGTCAACAACACAATTAACCCAAAACTGAACTATCAATTATGATATCCCATCAGTTTTATTTGCTAATCCCCAGACTGACATTTGATTTCGTCGAGACGATCTTTCCGTACCAACCGCGAGTGACCAGACTAATCAGATGATAAGAAGAGGGGAAAAATCAATGCGCGGTCATTTTCCAGCTGTACATTGTGGGCCCTTTTTCCCCATCCTCCTGTTCATAATCAGTCTAATTCTGATTTCGCAGTTGGTCAGAACCGTCTTGAGAAATCCCGGGTTTCGGCACCAAATGACAAATCCCAAATTTCTTTACCCGTCAGTCTGGCCTCAATAAAAGTCGAGATGGATTTGCAGGTACAGCATTAGTTATTTTATTTGGCTTGCAAGCTTGATTCATTTCACAGAGGCATGAGACACATCCAGTCTCCTACACCCCGGAAAGCGAATGAACAAAGAGACAAAGGGATCTCTGCAAATTAATTCAAATGGTATCAAGTTTCACATACACGATTCCCATAGGTCATCCTATACCCCTCCTGACCTAGTCAGACATTCTGATTGGCTCACTTCCAATCCCTTCCTCTGGCCCCTATTACCCAGCATCCTTTTCTCCTCCTTTGGTGGACACACCTCCTCCTTGCTTTTCCATGCGGTCTGAAATCCTTTGTCTGTGAACTCACCAGAATGAGACTGGCCTATCTCTGCATTACAGTAACTAATATTTCTAAAGTAACTATTTTATATCACATTCGTCATAACGGCACGTATTTTATCTGTGGCCATACCAGAAAATTGGGAAGGCTCCTGCTATTTGGGATAGGTAGTCCCTTATGTGCATCACATTCAGCAATTGCAGGACCATCCCCATCACAGGACGACACAAAGTATTATGACATGGGCACAAATGCTGGGAATAATGATACCAACATTAGGAATAGCCACTAATGCATATGAACTCGCGAACTACGAGACATCCTTGAGCAGGTAGCTAATGACACTGCAGAAGCTGTTAACCAGATAGAAACTGAGATGGTTGCTATAAGAGTGGTTGCCCTGCAGAGTAGAATGGCTCCTGATTTCTTGTTAGCTGAAAAGAGAGGTACTTGTGCCCTGATTGGAAGTGACGCACAAACATCCCTGATAACTCAGAAAAAAATGATGATCTGGTGGATCACATTTGCAGAGAGGTGACAAGATTACATGAAAATGAGGGATGGGACTTTGGCTTTGGATGGTTCGGATCGTCAGGACAGAGGATTGTGTTCTGGATTATAATTGCCATTCTAATCTTGATTGTCGTATGGTTACTGTTTTAATGTTGCGCAATATATTTTTATCATACAAACACGGGAACAGCCCAAGGCACCTTGCCTCCTTGCTACCAGGCTCATAACACACAGGGAACTGTCATACGTCCATTCCCCTTACATTATAACCCACCCTACACGATAATTTACTAAAAGGTGTTGATCAAAAGATCAACAAGGAGGGAATTGTAGAAAGGAAATGAATGAGTTGCCAACTTAGAAGCATGCTGGGAAATGCTTGTCTATAGTTCAACACTGCCTTTGAATGAAAATAAGTAGGTCAGGTAACAAAAATGAAATACTGCTTAATATTGCGGTCTCGGCCTTATTATGAAAACACATTGTCCTATGAAAGATAACAAAATGTGTACTCGAGCTGTTTTTAGCCAAGGGCAAGAACATACGTACTACGTCTTTCATCTTACGTACTTTCTAAGGTCTATTTAATATAAACATGCCTGCTTACTTCAAGCTGTTATTTCAGACTATAAAGATATTCTTCCTTCAATCGAATCTCGGAGTGCAGTGCACTGGCTTTGCAGCTGGAACACTCTCTCTCCGCAAATATATTTGTGTAAATAAATTTCCTTAAATCAAAGCTCGAGGAATTTGTCTTTATTATAATTTCCACGACACAGGGGGACGGATGTCATGGTTGGTGGTGCCCTGGAAGGGGCACCGATGGTCCTGATAAATATATACACCCCTGAACTGGGGCGATGCGGAATTCATGAAAAAAACCATGGCAGAAGTTCCTGATATAGACATACACAGGCTCATCTGTGGGACTGGGGACTTGAATCGCATACATGCCCCAAATAGGGGACAGATATACCCCCAAATCGGGGAACCCCAACAGATATGGCAAAGGAGCCGAACACCTTCAAGGAGAAGATGGGGCAGTGGACACTTGGAGGTTCCCTAACCCAGGAGAGAGAAAGTTCTCCTCCTTCTCCCTGGTCTACAGAGTCTACTTGAGGATCAACTTTTTTGTAGTGAAGCACCACTAGAACTGGGGGAAGTCATTGAGAGCATCAACACCATGCAGGCGGGGAAAATGCCGAGGCCAGATGGGTTCGCAGTGGACTTCTACTAAAGATTTGTGCCAGCACTGGCCCCGCACTTGCAGGCGATGTTTGCAGATTCACTAGTAAGGGGCAACCTGCCACCAACACTTGTTCAAGCTTTAATATCACTGATACCCAAAATGGGCAAAGACCTGACAGAGTGCGGGTCCTGCAGGCCCATCTCTCTACTCAACGTGGACACAAAGATCCTGGTGCGGGCCATGGTGAAGTGGCTGATAAACTGCGTGCCAGAGGTAGTCTGGAGGGCCAGACAGGCTTTGTCAAGAGCAGACAGCTAACATCGAACATCAGGCACCCGCTGAATGTAATAATGACCCTATACAGGGAGAGAACGCCAGAAGTGATCATCACCCTGGACAGAGAAAAGGCCTTTGACAGAGCCGAGGTATTGGAATGGTTTAGGTTTGAGCCAGAGTTCACCTCGTGGGTGAAACTACTGTACAGCGCTCCCATGGTGAGCGTCCGGACAAACACCAGTAGTTCTGGATACGTCCAGCTGCACAGAGACATGAGACAGGGAGGCCCGCTGCAGTTTGTTCTGGCAACTGAATCACTGGCGATTTCCCTCAGAATGGTGAAGCAGTGGAGAGGTATCCAAAGGGAAGACAGAGAGCATAGCATCTCACTCTATGCAGATGACCTGCTCCTCTACATCTCGAACCCCCGAATCAGCATGGAAGGATTAATACAACTCCTAAAGGAGTTCGGAGCCTTCTCAAGTTACAAGTTTAGCCTGAGCAAGAGCAAGATCTTCCCTGTGAACCCGCAGGAGTGGGGGAGTGGGGACAGAGCTGGGGGGGATTGCCGTTCAAGCAAGCCCAGACCAAATACCGCTACCTGGGGATCCAAATAGCCTACAAATGGAACCTGACGAGCCTGGTGAAGGGTATCAAAAAGGATCTGCAGAGGCGTGGCCCACTCCCATTCTCCCTCGAAGGGCGAATACAGATGATCAAAATGAATGTAGTGCCTAGGTTCCTCTTCTTATTCAGATCCCTCTTGATCTGCACCCCCAAAGCCATTTTCAACATAGTCGATAAGCTAATCATGCCGTTTGTGAGGGGGCGGGGGGGGGGGGGGCGGGAGGAAGAGCCTGAGGATCCAAAAGAAGGTCCAAGAAAGGAGGAGAGATGTGGAGGCCTGGCCCTTCCAAACCTACAGTTTTACGACTGGGCGGCCACGCAGAAAGAGTATGGGGTTGGGTCAAGGAAGCAGGAGCTGAGTGGGCGACTATGGAGAGAGTTCCTCCATCAGGACATCATCTGCAACACCCTTAGGTTCACACCTGCAATAATGGACGCCACCTTCAAAAGTTGGACACCCGATGAGGGTACGTTGACAGTTAGGGACATGTAAACAGACGATAGAATAGCGACCCTGGGGGTACTCACAGAGAGGAAACGCCCTGCAATACATCCTCTGTAAAGAAACAGCGACGTACCTCCAGATACCAGGACACTTGTTGGTAGAAGAACTGCTGGATGCATGTGACCTCAAGGAGGGGAACTGTGCAGACATGTTCAGGCGACTGCTGGAGGAGGTATGCTCTCCCCGGCCAAGGAGACAATGGGAGCAGGAACTGGGAATAGGAATTGGGGAAAGACTGTGAATTGAAGCATTACAAAGGGAAAACCTTACCTCAACATGCGCAGGGCTGAGCCTAACTCAGCTAAAGGTGGTGCCCAGAGCACACTGAACCACAACATGAATCATGGGCTCTTCCCGGAGGTGTTGGACAAATGTGAACGGTGCCAAGGAGGCCCGGCCAACCACACCCACCTGTTCTTTTCAAGTATTGGACGACCTTCATTGAGGCCATGCCCAGGGTTGTGGGAGTGAGGATGGAACCATGCCTTTTGCACTATCAATTACGACAAGATGAGAGTAGAGTATGATCGAGGCTTTATTAAGCAGAGATGTGTAGCCTCCTGCAGCTGCTGCCGAAATGGCTGCAGTTCGGTGAGCACACACATTTATACTCCGCCTACTGGGCGGAGCCAGCAGGCAGGGATCTACCCCCGTACCTGTAGTACAGGAGCCTTACCGTATTACATCTTGTATGTGATATATACAACAGTGGTGACTACCACATTCACCCCCTGTTTAAAAAAGAGACCAGCGGGGGTGCTGGAAAACTATTTAGATGCATTTTAAGGTTAACATTTTGGGGAAAGTTCACAAATTCAGCCGATCGGGTGCCTTGATCCTCCGTTGTGAGCACTGCAGTCTCGGTGGCGATTCAGGCGTTGGCTCGGTCGACGGTGACTCCGGGAGCGTGTAGACCTCATCTTCATCCCCGGGTGGGACCAAGGGGAGGACGGATCATCCTGGAGCGGGGGCTGTGCTGAGGTGCGCTGGGGGGAGGAAGGGTGACGCCGGGGCAGAGTGGGCAGGAGTGGTAACTCAGCTTGTGCCAAGTCCCTGAGGGAGACTGTGTCTTGGCGGCCGTCGGGGTACGCCACGTAGGCGTACTGCGGGTTTGCATGGAATGCTGTACCCTCTCGACCAACGGGTCCGCCTTGTGGAGCCGCACGGGCTTGCGGAAGAGAACGGGTCTTGGAGCTGCCAGCCACGTTGCGAGCGAAACCCCGGAGGTGGACTTCCTGGGGAAGGCAAGGAGACGTTCATGGGGGGTTGCATTAGTCGCCGTGCAAAGTAGCGATTGGATGAAGTGAAGGGCATCGGGGAGGATCTCCTGCCAGCGGGAGACCGGGGGATTTTTGGACCGTCGGGCCAGCTGGAAGGCCTTCCAAACCGTCCCATTCTCCCGCTCCACCTGCCCGTTTCCCCGTGGGTTGTAGCTGGTCATCCTGCTCGAGGCGATGCCCTTGCTGAGCAGGTACTGACGCAGCTCATCACTCAGGGACCTGGCACCAGCTAGGTCCCCCCACCCCCCGCCCCTCTGCCCCGGCGCCACCCTTCCTCCCCCCAGCGCACCTCACCACAGCTCCCGCTCCAGGACGATCCGTCCTCCCCTTGGTCCCACCCGGGGATGAAGATGAGGTCTACACGCTCCCAGAGTCACCGGCGACCGAGCCGACGCCTGCATCGCCACCGGGTCTGCGGCGTTCACAACGGAGGATCAAGGCACCCGATCAGCTGAATCTGTGAGCGCCGCAGTCCCGGTGGCGATGCAGGCGTCGGCTCGGTCGCCGGTGACTCCGGGAGCGTGGAGGCCTCATCTTCATCCTCGGATGGGACCAAGGGGAGGACGGATCGTCCTGAAGTGGGGGCTGTGGTGAGGGTGGCGGTGCAGTACCCCCGGATCTCCACGGTATGGGATTCAGAGGCCAGGGAGATTCTCTGGTTAATGGGGTGTACAGCGAGGGAGCAGCGCCTTACCGTATCGGGGTGGATGAAGCTCTCTGTGCTCCCGGAGTCAAGAAGGCTTGATGTCGTGTGCCCATCGACCTTTACCGTCGTCGACGCGGTTGCGAGGTTGTGCGGCCGGGACTGGTCGATCGTGATGGAGGCGAGCTATAGCTGGTCTTCGAAGGCCCCTGGCTGGTCGGCAGGCGATGAGCGGCCCGATGAGGTGCCCGACGAGCAGGGGTCCTGAGGCGGGGAAGATGACAGCGCACACGGGCCGAACGTGTCCTGAGGCAAGCAAGATGGCGACGCCCACGGGCCGCACGTGGTCTGAGGCGAGGAAGATGATGGTGCCCATGGGCCGCACGTGGGTTGCGGGGGTGAAAATGGCAGTGCCCACGGGTCGCACGTGGGGGGTGCAGGAACAATGGGCCTGGTTACAGCGGCGATTAGCGGGCCTGGCACACAGCAGCGAAATGTCCTTTCTTCCCGCAGGCCTTGCAGAGTGCGCTCCGCACCGGGCAGCGCTGCCGGGGGTGCTTTGTCTGTCTGCAGAAGTAGCACTTGGGTTCCTCGGGGTTGGCTGGCTGCCGCGCGGCGCAGGCTTGGGGTCGGCTGGGAGCGGTCGCTGGTGGTGTCCATGATGGAGTGTTCGCTGGTGGGCTCCACGATGTCCAAGAGGGGGGCGCCGTGTGGTCGGGGGCATACGCTTGTACATTACGGGAGGCAACCATTAGTGAGATCGCGAGTTTATAGGTCGCAACGAGGTCGAGGGTAGCCCCTTCTAAGAGGCGCTGTCGGATGTACGCCAACCCTTTATCCGTAACGAAAGCATCCCTAATTAGGAGTCCGGAATGTTCAACGGCCGAAACGGCCAGGCAATCGCTGTCCCTCGCCAGGCCGTGCAGAGCACGCCAGAAATCTTCCAGAGACTCACCGGGGAGTTGATGCCGTGTGGGCAGGAGGTGCCTGGCGTAGAGCTTGTTGGTCTGCTGAGTGTAGTTCTCCTTCAGTAGCGCCATGGCCTCAGCATAGATAGGCGCGTCCCGGACGAGGGGAAAGGTATCGGAGCTCAGCCGCGTATACAGGATCTGGAGCTTCTGTGCCTCTGAGGGTGGTTCTGTCGCAGATCTGATGTAGGCTTCAAAGCAAGCTAGCCAATGTGCGAAGGCCGACTTGGCATTGTCTGCGTGAGGGTGCAGCTGCAGGAGGCTACACATCTCTGCTTAATAAATTGATGCACTATCAATTACGACGAAACGAGAGTAGAGTGTAATCGAGGCTTTATTAAGCAGAGGTGTGTAGCCTCCTGCAGCTGCTGCCGAAATGGCTGAAGTTTGGTGAGCACACACATTTATACTCCGCCTACTGGGCAGAGCCAGCAGGCTGGGATCTACCCCCGTACCTGTAGTACAGGAGCCTTACCGTATTACATCTCGTATGTGATATATACAACAGTGGTGACTACCACAATGCCCAAAAGCCCTGTCAGTCTACTCTCCATCATCAGCAAAGTGGTGGAAGGAGTCATCAATAGTGATATCAAGCGGCACTTACTCAGCAAT
The DNA here is from genome assembly GCF_047496885.1 of Scyliorhinus torazame. Classification (NCBI taxonomy): domain Eukaryota; kingdom Metazoa; phylum Chordata; class Chondrichthyes; order Carcharhiniformes; family Scyliorhinidae; genus Scyliorhinus; species Scyliorhinus torazame. Next base: position 289,683,833 of record NC_092712.1, read on the forward strand.
AACCTGCTCACGGACACTCAGTTTGGGTTCCGCCAGGGTCACTCAGCTCCTGGGCTCATTGCAGCCTTGCTTCAAACATGGACAAAAGAGCTGAATGCCAGAGGTGAGGTGAGAGTGACTGCCCTTGACATCAGATAATGAAGCAGTCCATGTCCAAATGCAGCAGGTTCTGGACAATATCCAGGCGTGGGCTGACAAGTGGCAAGTAACATTCACGCTACACAAGTGCAGACAATGACCATCTCCTACAAGAGAGGATCTAACCTTCGACCCTTGACATTCAATGGCATTACCATCGCTGAATCTCCCACAATCAACATCCTGGGGGTTACGATTGATCAGATATTGAGCTGGACTAGCCATATAAATACTGTGGCTACCAGGGTAGGTCAAAGGCTAGGAATCCTGAGGAGAGTAACTCACCTCCTGACCCCACAAAGCCTGTCCACCATCTAAAAAGGCACAAGTCAGGAGTGTGTGAATCCGAAGAGGCACCTAAACCTCGAATTGTACTTCAGTCAATACAGGTAAAGGGAAAATTAAAAGGCGTAAAATAATTAAACTTGCAAAGAGAAGTAAAAGTGGCATGAGATGTGTAAAACATTAATGTAGAATTAGGGTGCATGTCCAAATGGGGCGGGATTCTCTGTTTGGGAGACTCTGAGGGCTGGATTCTCCGGTCCCTCAGCCACCTTTTGCTGGGGGGTGAGCCCTCACTGGCAGCGGGATTGTCCGTTCCTGCGACCTGCCAATGGGATTTCCCATTGCGGCCACCCCACGCCAGCAGGAAACCCGCGGCCCTGGGTCAGCTGCCAGCGCTACGGAGCATACCACCAGGGGGAATCCAGCCCTATGGTCTCCCGCCAGAGCTGAATTGCACAAGTTTTACAATCAATTTGTGGTCATAAAGTAGGTTGCAATTCTGTATTCCTTGCCACGAATGGCATGGATAACGAGGGGATCCCGATATCAGGCCACCTGCTGAAGTTGATGGCCCGACAGTGGTGTCCCGTGACCATAAACCCCCGACACCACAGATCAGCCATGACCCCCCCCCCCCACACCCCCCCCCCCCCCCCCCACACGCACCTCTCACATCGCAAATCAACCATGACTCCCACATTACAGACCGACCATGATCCCCCCCGCCCGCTGCAGACCGGGCACGACACCCCCTCCCCCGTACTGCACCGCAGCCCCTGTCCCTGGATCATATGGGTCCCCCCTGTGACATTATGGGAATGTTCGGAATAGAAAGAGTTAATGTAATATCGTAACTAACCACTAGATGGAGCTAGATGCAGAAGTATATGAAGCAGTGACTGATAGACTTCTGGGAGAGAGCTGGAGGAGTGCTGGAGAGAGCAGTGATAGAGAGGACAGTACAGTTATAGATAGAGTATAGAGAATAGTGTTAGTTGAGTGTACATTGTAGATTACTAGACTGTTTACTATTGGAGTAAGTGGTCAAGCTTGAATTAAGTAGTGTAAATAAATGTTAGCTTTGTTATTGAACTTAGCTTCTGTGGTCGTTGTGAACACTACAACATCCATCCTGAGAACAAGAATCACAAAGAACACCATATCCCCCTACCCCCAAGTACTGGGGTGAGCCGACCGACCTGCCCCCTGACCCCTGTAAAATGGGGACCCCCCCACAGAGGCCCCTATAATAGGGGGACCCCTACAAGGATCCTTGTAATCACAGTTCTCCCCCAGGGGCCCCTGTAATAGGGGAACCACCCACAGGGACTCCATAGCTAAAGGAACCACCACAGACAGACACTTCCACTCACATACACCCCCAACAAAGACTTCCACCCCCAGTAATAAGACCCCGCCTGGAAGCTGATGAGAAGTCCAGGCAGGGGCATTGGGAACCATCATATCTGTGCTTCTTACCTTGCAGCTCCACGTGTCCATTCCGTGAAGGGGAGCAGCTGTGCCTGCATATGGTTTCACAGATTCACTGTCTGCAATTCATTTATGGCTTTCAAGTAGTGGTTTGTGATTGACAGCTCGTAAAAACTATTTGCCGCTTTAATCCATTCATCTCCCTTCACGCTTAAGTGGTGAAATCCCAATGTTTGCAAACATTGCCCACATCAAAGAGAGGTAAGTGCGGTGAAATCACATCCTTAAGTGATTGGAATGCACCTAGTGCAACTGACATCTCTTTGATGCCCCCTTGGCCCACTGCATGGTCCACCACGTCAGGTTCACAATTTTGAGACCACCAGTGAAATTTGCCAGCGTTATTCCCGGCCGCAGAAACCAGAGAATCTCAGGAGGCTGGAACATAGGACGCCGGGCCTGCTAAATAGATGCAAATGGGTCATTACGATCCATTTGCATTTATTTCCATTTTACTGCTGGTGTGCGAAGTGGAACCCATTCACGCTGACAGCAAGTGGTCAGAGCATGGCATTGGGCATCGATCCCGATGCCGATTCTCCGTCCCAAGGGAACGCATTCTGGGCATCCCCGGGGACGGAGAATCCTACCCATGATCGTTAAAGAAATTAACAGAGCATAAGGAACATATTAGATGAATTGCAGATTAGTTAATACTGAGGCATAAGAACAGGCAATGGTTAGAAATAGGGGCAGGTCAGAGGCTCCCACATTACACGCGGCTCTCTCGTGATGTGGCAGCCCACCTCTACTCCTAACGGCGTCAATTCCCATCCCAATGATGTCAAGCACTGCCCGCAATGACATCAAGCTCTGACCCATTACCCTCCTGACCCTTCCCACCCTCATCTCACACAATGCAAGCCACAAAAAGCCCAAATCACTGCTTAACTGATTTAGTGCTTGTTAAATTATGGGAAAAAGCCTGTAATTGATCAATTGAAAGCCAAGCCTACTTTGATCTGTGTGTCTTGAGGCGAGCAAACATGGACTGGTTGATATGCATCGGGATAGAGAAATCAGCCAATGATATGAATGCAGCTTAGCATAGGTCAGTGCAGGACCAGGATGAGTCAGAAAAAGTCCAGTGCAGGAGCAAATGCTCCAATGAAGTGGAGTGTCTAGTCCAAGTCTAATATTGAGGGGCTGGTTTAGATCTGTAGCCACCTAAAATGGCTGATTCCCTATTAATGTGGCCAAAACCCGATTTAAAATGGCTAACCGAAAAGGCTGATGGGAAAAGCAGTCAACAGGACACAAACGGACAGCTGCAGACAGAATAGCATATTCGGCTCTGGGGGAGTCGGCCCAGATCGATACTCAAGACTATTAGCAGCACATCAACCCAGACATCTGCAGTTTAATCGGCTATCCCCGGGAACAATTGCAACATATTAGCAATTGAATGCCGGGCCAGACCTGTCGGCGCCTGCAGTGGCCGAAACAAAAACAGGTGAACGACCACCCCCCGATCGAGGAATCACCCCGTTATTGGACATATCGAACCCAGTGATTGGGAACAAGTCCAATCACTTGGGACTCAGGGTCAAGGGCCGCCCCGAGAGGCGGGAAGCCCCTGGGCCCTATAAAGTGAGGGGCCAAGTTCAGATCTCTCTCTCTCTCTCCCTTCTTCACCTGCTCGCAGCCTTCGCAAGAACCTTCAGCAAAGAACCGTAAGTTTGACTCCAGCAATCGCTACCCGATAGAGATTCCTAGCCATCGACCTGTATCAGCCTTTTGAATCCCGCAGGCCAGATCCAATTCGATAAGCCATTCGTTTCCCTGACCTGGTGGGCCCTTCCTAAAGTTAAGTATTGGCCAGTAGTGGTAGGTTTCGATATAGATAGTAGGATTATTGTGTAAGCATTAATTGTTGTATATAATAAATGACCGTTGATTTCAATCTTACTAAGCGGTGTGCTGACTTATTAATCATAACTTGAGCTTGAACCACGTGGCGGTATCATAAAGATACCTGGCGACTCGTGAGCAAAGGTGACATAATCAGAGCTAATAAACTAAGGCTAAAAAGAGCAACAGCTCACTGGTCTAAATCGCTGGCTTTTAAAGCAGACCAAGGCAGGCCAGCAGCACGGTTCAATTCCCGTACCAGGCGCCGGAATGTGGCAACTAGGGGCTTTTCACAGTAACTTAATTGAAGCCTACTCGTGACAATAAGTGATTTTCATTTTCATATCAGAGGCTTTGCTGGCAACTGTCTGGCAGGATTCTGTTCTAAGTCTGGAAGAGAAGAGACTTTCTGAAGGTCAGTATTGAGAGCGATGGGGGTTGGTGTTTACAAGTGACCACCAGCCATTATATCAGACCAGCATATGTTCTCTTTCAAAGACCATAATTTAGACTCCAGCACATGGCAGAGGGACAGATATTTTAGATTTTCTTACTTCATGAGTTGTTTTTCTTCTGCACCTTTTCTTCACAAAATCATCAATAACGTAATCATTGGTAACATCTTGTAAGGATGCAGTGGGTTAGCACTGCGGCCTCACGGCGCCGAGGCCCCTGGTTCGATCCTGGCTCTGGGTCACTGTCCGTGTGGAGTTTGCACATTCTCCCCGTGTTTGCATGGGTTTCGCCCCCACAACCCAAAAATGTGCAGGATAGGTGGATTGGCCACGCTAAATTGCCCCCTCATTGGAAAAAATGAATTGGGTACTCTAATTTTTTTTAAAAATCTTAGGGTTGTGGGGGCGAAACCCATGCAAACAGGTGGAGAATGTGCAAACTCCACACGCATAGTGACCCAGGGCCAGGATTCGAACCTGGGTCCTCAGCGCCGTAGTCCCAGTGCTAACCACTGTGCCACTTGCCACCCTCGGATGCATTTTCAATCATCAGTATTACTGAACTTGTCAGATATTCCTGACTCATCGTACTTCGCAAATAATTTTTAACTCTTTTCAATATAGAGGAAGAACATTCATTGGGAGCATCTGTAAGACATATTGCTGAAAGTATTTTCAGAATGGTTCCATATTTGGCAAGGTTGTCTGTAAACCATCACATACAAGTCGGTACAAATCAGTTGGTGATTTCGAAGCATTATTGATGAAATGAAGGAATTGTTTCACTTCATCATTCTAAATGCTGTGTCTATGTCACCCCGATAGAATACATTTAATCTTTTACTGCAATGGCTCTTAGCATTCTCATCCAAACGTCTATCGAAAAGAACCCAAAATAATTCTTCAGTATTCTTCAGAGTTATGCTCTTACTCTGCAAATGCATGATTATTGTGTCACAAATAACATTAACCATCTCAATGATGATCTTCTCTTTCCCTGTTAAAGCGATTTCATTGTCTCTAGCATCACTAAATAATTTCCTGTGTCTTGGATGCTTCTTATCATCAGAGGAACCTCTATGATATGTTATTGTTAAGGCCTCTATTTCCACAGAGGTACAATCATTTTGAAATTCCGTCACCAAATTTCTAACTGAGGCTACCAATCGCGAAGCATTCAATATAAAGCTGATTCCACATTTTGCAGCGACTTGCTGCCGGCACTAATTCTTTCAAGTAAACAATTCCACAAACCAGTAAAAACTGCAATATTGTTTTTCAAACTCCTCTGCTAAAGATTTAGTTTCATTTGCACACGTTGTTTCTCTGAATTTGATGTGATTATGTCTGTTGAGCATTGCTTTTATCGACAAAGTTCAGTCTCAATGCCAAAACAGCATCTGCACAGCAGACTACTTGGGGTCAAAAATTCTGGTGACTGTCAAATGTTTTCCATGTGTATGCTCCAAGTGTGATTGCAACATATTCCGCTGATGCATGGACACACAAAAAAAGCCTCCAAGTTTTGAACAAAGTAAAAAAAAAGGTATGGTTGCTGTGGTGATATGTATCACTGTAAGTACACAAGGGGTTAATGTAAATACACGTAGACTAGATAGACACTAGAGGAAGCACCAGAGACATGACACACAGACAATCAACCAATAGATCAGTAAGATAGGACACGACCAATGGGCATTCATGATACACACACAGGTGACACTGCCACAGGAGGGCATTGCACCGAACCATGCTCAGTCTTTTTCCAGTGGAGATACTCAGTGTGTACACAGGGTTGATGAGGGACACTGCTACTGCTCAGCTCAGTACAATGACATGCCATGGCAGGACGATGCATTTTTCCAATTCACGTTTGCTGCACTACCAACAGGCAACTTGCCGTTCAGGACAGTTGCCATCAAGAATTGCTGCCACAAGCATCGGAAGAAAAATAGACTCCAAATCAGACAATGAAGTGATTTGACCACTTCTTGGTTCCTGATGCACAGGGACACTGATGGCGTTCACAAAGGACATGCCACCATCAACATCACCAACTCACCAACCAAACAAGAAGGACACTCAACCATAATAATTAATGGATTTTGGACTCATACATATGATTTGGACTTATTGTTTAATGATCACTGTTATCATAACTTATACAGATCAGCACTTATCTACCTGTTTTTTGTTCAATTTTCTTTAACACTGTACGGAAAATATGTAACACGATAAAAAGGGGGATGTGGTGATATGCATCACTGCAAGTATACAAGAGGTTAATCTAAATACATGTAGACTAGAGGGAGCACCAGAGACATGACACACAGACAGTCAACCAATAGGTCAGTAAGATAGGACACGACCAATGGGCATTCATGATACACACAGAGGTGACACTGCCACATGAGGGCATTGCACCGACCCATGCTCAGTCTTTTCCAGTGGAGACACTCAGTGTGTACACAGGGTTGATTAAAACACATCACACCCACCACGTGGATTGTAGCAGACTGGTTAGTTAGTCTGAGTAGCTATAGCAGGATTAACAGGAGAGTCGAATCCAAGTAGGAGAATCGTTAACAGTAATAAATGTGTTAAAGCTATCTCCAAGTCTGAACCTTCCTTTGTCAGAGTGCCCTTCAAGGAAGCAGCTTATGCTACGTTAAGAGCATAACAAAACAGTGAGTAACTGTTAAAATCCATAAAGTTACAACTCAGTAAACAGTGACAACCAGCAACAACACCCAGACAAGATGATCGAGATTCCGGTTCCACAGCGGCTTAGGTGCCACGGCAATCTCAGTGCAAACTGGCGTGCATTCAGGCAAAGGTTTGAGATCTTCCTGGTAGCAGCCGACCTACAAGGTGTGGCCGATGCTGAAAAGACAGAGCTTCTGCTCAACATCACGGGTGCCAGAGCAGAAGAAATCTTCAAAACGTTCAAGTTCTCCAAAGGGCAAAACAGGAACGACTTCCAGGCAGTCCTGGACAAATTCAAACAATACTTCGAGGAAAACACAACTAAACCAACAGAAAACGGTAAGAGAGGTGCCAATACTCAACACGAGGCTGAGGTCCCGAGCAACGAACGACAATTGTGATCAGTGGCCATCTTGGAAAAGTTACCGCACATGCGCAGTTGAGAGAAATGTGCAAAGTAATGGAACAGCGATCTGCGCATGCGCAATCCATTCCTACGCGGTACAAGCCCACAGAGAGCGGCCTGCTGCCACACAGAGAGTGGTCCACGCACCGCGAAGGGTCCCCAACTCCAAACAGAGAGTGGTCAACGCACCACAAAGGGTCCCAGCCTCCACACAGGAAGCGATGAAAGACTCCACAGCGAGACAACTGCACGTCTCCACACAAGTGACTCCAGTGACATAAGCCTCCACAACGGGCTCGTGGACAGACTCCACGATAGAAGCAACGCACGACTCCACAGCACAGTCCTTGCATGAACAAGAAGTGACTCGAGTGACACAAGCCTCCACAGCGGGCTCGTGAACAACCTCCACGATAGAAGCAACACCAGACTCCAGAGCGCAGTCCTTGCATGAACAAGACCATGAGGGTCTAGCAACCTCCTCAGAGCAACCAGCAGCAGTCAATGCAAGTCTGCCACACTCAAGTGAACAACAGAAAGACTATGACAGTCTTCCATGCCCAAGTATACTGCAAGGAGACTATGACAGTCCACACAGATTATTTGAGCCACCAGAAGAAGACTCTGACAGTCTACCCAGCTCAAGTGAACAACAAGAAGACACTGAGGCTCTACCCACTGTATGTGCGGCAAATGACGACGGCATCCCACTTCCCATACCAGATGTGCAACGTGACAGACCTCAGCTAGTGTGTACAGAGGCACTCGACAATCACAGTGAGACTACTGGTGACTCCGGTGACACCACGTTACTTCAAACCTCATTCGCTCGAGCCTCTCCACAAGCAAATGCATTCCTGACTGTTTTGACTCCGGACAGGGAGCATCAAGAAACCTCAGAAGATTCAAGTGACCCTGAAATGACTCTGGACGGGGAGCAAGAAGAAACCTCAGCTGACTCAAGTGAACCTGCAATGACTCCGGACGGGGAGCGTCAAGAAACCAAAGCTGATTCCGGTGAAACAGACCAGACTCCAGACGGGGAGAATCGACAAGCCGAAACTGACTCAGGTGAAACAGACCAGACTCCAGACGGGGAGCAATGACAAGCCAAAACTAACTCAGGTGAAACAGACCAGATTCCAGACGGGGAGCAACGACAAGCCAAAGCTGATTCAAGTAAGCCGGACATGACTCCAGACGGGCAGCGCCGCGAACTCAGTGACGGCACGCTCAAGAAAACAGCAGAAGCCACAAAGCACGCTGACACGAGTAACCGTGTGAAGGACTCGTATTATCCTCAGAGTGTGGTCCTTGAACGCAGCAAACACGACAACAAAACCAACCACATCAAAATCATCAAAGACAATAGCATGAAGCGTATCAGAGCCAACAACATCGACAACAAGCACGACAAAAACAACACCAATGGAACAACGACTGGTAGGACATGGTACAACTCTGCAAATGAGGGACACTGTTACTGCTCAGCTCAGTACAATGACATGCCATGGCAGGACGATGCATTTTTCCAATTCACGTTTGCTGCACTACCAACAGGCAACCTGCCGTTCAGGACAGTTGCCGTCAAGAATTGCTGCCACAAGCATCGGAAGAAAAATAGACTCCAAATCAGACAATGAAGTGATTTGACCACTTCTTGGTTCCTGATGCACAGGGACACTGATGGCATTCACAAAGGACATGCCACCATCAACATCACCAACTCACCAACCAAACAAGAAAGACACTCGACCATAATAATTAATGGATTTTGGACTCATACATATGATTTGGACTTATTGTTTAATGATCACTGTTATTATAACTTATACAGATCAGCACTTATTTCCCTGTTTTTTGTTCAATTTTCTTTAACACTGTACAGAAAATATGTAACATGATAAAAAGGGGGATGTGGTGATATGCATCACTGCAAGTATACAAGGGGCTAATGTAAATACATGTAGACTAGATAGACACTAGAGGGAGCACCAGAGACATGACACACAGACAGTCAACCAATAGGTCAGTAAGATAGGACACGATAAATGGGTAGTCACGATACACACAGAGGTGACACTGCCACAGGAGGGCATTGCACCGACCCATGCTCAGTCTTTTCCAGTGGAGACACTCAGTGTGTACACAGGGTTGATTTGAAACACATCACACCCACCATGTGGATTGTAGCAGACTGGTTAGTTAGTCTGAGTAGCTATAGCAGGATTAACAGGAGAGTCGAATCCAAGTAGGAGAATCGTTAACAGTTTAATAAATGTGTTAAAGCTATCTCCAAGTCTGAACCTTCCTTTGTCAGAGTGCACATCAAAGAAGCAGCTAATGCTGCGTCAAGAGCATAACAAAACGGTTGCCTCACACGATGCAACTGCAGCATTGCAGGTTCAAATCAAGTAGTGATAGGGCGGCACCGTGGTGCAGTGGTTAGCACGGCTGCCTTATGTCATCGAGGACCCGCATTCGATCCCAGCCCCAGGTCACTGTCCGTGTGGAGTTTGCACATTCACCCCGTGTCTGCGTGGGTCTCACCCCCACAACCCAAAGACGTGCAGGGTAGGTGAATTGGCCACGCTAAATTGCCTATTAATTGGGGGGAAAAAAATGAATTGGGTACTTTAAAGTTATTTTTTTTTAATTCAAGTAGTGACTAGAACATGGGGTGAATAATGCATAGGGTTTTGCACTGTTCAGTCTTGCTTGTAGACCAGAATATTTACCTGCCAGACTTGCAACATTATCAAAGCTCTGCCCACGACAATTTTTGTGTCCAAACCTAAATTTGAAATGATATTCAAAACCATTGTTTCCAGACACTCAGAAGTGTGGAATTGTAGCTGGACAAGACAGAAAAATCGCTCTACAACTTCAGCATCACTGCTCGCATATCTTAAAATTAATGTTAATTCATCCACAGGACTCAAATCTGGGGCGCGATTCTCCGACCCCCCGCCGGGTCGGAGAATCGGCGGGGGCTGGCGTGAATCCCGCCCCCGCCAGTTGCCGAATTCTCCGGCACCGGAGATTCGGCGGGGGCGGGAATCACGCCGCGCCAGTTGCCGCCCCCCCCCCCGCGCGATTCTCCGGCCCGGATGGGCCGAAGTCCCGTTGCTAGGATGCCTGTCCCGCCGGCATGGATTAAACCACCTCTCTTATCGAGGGACAAGGCGGTGCGGGCGGGCTCCGGGGTCCTGAGGGGGGCGCGGGGCGATCTGGCGCCGGGGGTGCCGCCACGGTGGCCTGGCCCGCGATCGGGGCCCACCGATCCACGGACGGGCCTGTGCCGTGGGGGCACTCTTTTCCTTCCGCCTTCACCATGGTCTCCACCGTGGCGGAGGCGGAAGAGACTCCCTCCACAGCGCTTGCGCGGGGATGCCGTGAGCGGCCGCTTACGCTCCCGCGCATGCGCCGCCCGGAGATGTCATTTACGCCCCAGCTGGCGGGGCACCAAAGGCCTTTTCCGCCAGTTGGCGGGGCGGAAATTAGTCCGGCGCGGGCCTAGCCGCTCAAGGTTGGGGCTCGTCCCCCCAAGATGCGGAGGATTCCGCACCTTTGGGGCGGCGCGATGCCCGACTGATTTGCGCTGTTTTTGCCGCCGGTCGGCGGACATCGCGCCGATACCAGAGACTTTCACCCCTGATGTTGAATCAATTATTATGGGCCAGTATTTGGCATCTTTCACTTCATTGGTGAATTGGTTTCAGAGTTGCTCTGCCATTGTAGCGATGAAGTCATTCTGGATTCTGGTGCATCAAAAAGTTGGTCTTCCCCGACACAATAGTGATAACTTTTCAAATGCTCTTTGTCAAATTCACGGAGATATTCAAGGCAGGCTAAAGAAATTACCTCTTTGACATGACGCTGATGACTCATCACATTCTCTTAGAGGTAGTCCCAAGGAAGACAGCAGCCTTACTGTGGCAACAACATGTCTCAGCACTTTCCTCCAATAAGAACACTCCTTTTCAAACTGAACCGATAACGCAGAATCGATTCTTCCAGATGGGTTACATTTGGATTTGGATTTGGATTTATTGTCACGTGTAACGAGGTACAGTGAAAAGTATTCTTCTGTGTACAGACCAGACATGAAAAACCTAGGACATATGATAAATACACAACGTAAATACATAGACATAGACATCGGGTGAAGACTACGGAGCGTAGTACTACTCAGTAGAGAAGATGCGTGGAGAGATCAGTTCAGTCCATGAGAGGGTCATTTAGGAGTCTGGTAACAGCGGGGAAGAAGCTGTTTTTGAATCTGTTAGTGCGTGTTCTCAGACTTTTGTACCTCCTGCCCAAAGTTGGAAGAGAGAATAACCCGGGTGGGAGGGGTCTTCGATTATTCTACCCACTTTCCCAAGGCAGCAGGAGGTGTAGACTGAGTCAATGGATGGGAGGCGGGTTTGTGTGATGGACTAGGCTGTGTGCACGACTCTGTAGTTTTTTACGGTCTTGGGCTGAGCAGTTGCCATACCAGGCTGTGATGCAGCCACATCTTTGAACAAATACACCCGTAACCTAAGTATGAACGTTGGCAGTTTTCTGATCAGCAATATCTCTTCCAACATTTGTCCACAGTAAGAAGTTTTACAACACCAGGTTAAAGCCCAACAGGTTTGTTTCGATGTCACTAGCTTTCGGAGCGCTGCTCCTTTCTCAGGTGAATGAAGAGGTATGTTCCAGAAACATATATATAGACAAATTCAAAGATGCCAGACAATGCTTGGAATGCGAGCATTAGCAGGTGATTAAATCTTTACAGATCCAGAGATGGGGTAACCCCAGGTTAAAGAGGTGTGAATTGTGTCAAGCCAGGACAGTTGGTAGGATTTCGCAGGCCAAATGGTGGGGGATGAATGTAATGCAACATGAATCCCAGGTCCCGGTTGAGGCCGCACTCATGTGTGCGGAACTTGGCTATAAGCTTCTGCTCGGCGATTCTGCATTGTCGCGCGTCCTGAAGGCCGCCTTGGAGAATGCTTACCCGGAGATCTTACACGTGAGCAATAAAGCCTCAGTTGTATCCAACTCTAGTCTTTGTTTAATTGATCGTGCCTCAATTTATTGCTCTAAGATTTTCTAAAAGATGGACCTCCGAATTAAACCAGATCGCCTGCAGCTGGATCCGCAATCAAGTGATGCCAAAAAGGACTTTAATCACTGGCTAGCCTGCTTCGAGGCCTATATCAACTCAGAGACCACTCCTGTTCCGAAGGCTCAGAAGATACAGATCCTGTACTCAAGGTTGAGCTCCAACGTGTTTCCGCTGATCCAGGACGCCACGAACTACGCCGACGCCATGGCGCTTCTCAAAGAAAACTACGCAAAGAAAATGAACACGCTCTTCACCAGGCACATACTCGCCACTCGCTCTCAACTCCCTGGTGAGTCCATAGAAGACTTCTGGCGGGCCCTAATCCCACTCGTCCGGGACTGGGACTGTCAGGCCGTTACGGCCACCGAACATTCCAACCTTCTTATGCGGGACGTGTTCATAACGGGGATTGGGTCGGACCTCATACGCCAAAGATTGTTAGAAGGGGCCACGCTCAACCTAGCTGAAACAAAGAAGCTAGCGCTCTCCATGACGGTTGCCTCACGTAACATTCAGGCCTACCCCACCAGCCGTGCGGCCCATCCCTCTAACCCCTCGTGGACTCCACAGACGGCCGCCACAGCGGGGGCCTTACCCTGCCAATACACCTGCGCCACACGCCAGCCCACGCACCTTGGGGGACCCCGATGTTACTTCTGTGGCCAGCAGAAGCACCCTCGCCAACGCTGCCCGGCCCGCCCTGCCCTTTGCAAAGCTTGCGGCAAAAAGGGGCACTTTGCCGCAGTGTGCCAGGCCCGCGCAGTTGCCACTATCGCCCCCATCCCCCTAGCCTACACACAATGGGCGCCGCCATCTTCATCTACCCGGACCACACACGGCCAGTGGGCGCCGCCATCTTCACCTCCCCGGACCACGCGCGGCCAGAGGGCGCAGCTATCTTCACCTCCCGGGGCCACGCGCGGCCAGTGGGTGCCGCCATCTTCTCCCCCTCAGTCCACGAGTGGCCCATGGGCGTCGCCATCTTACCCAACCCCCGCAACGTGCGGCACATGGGGGCCGCCATTCTGTCCCCTGCAGGATCTTCAGGCGCTGTCATCTTGTCTCCCCCACGGGACATGGACACCGACAGCATTCCAGGACCTGGGCCCCCCAGGCTCCCCATCATCCGACATCAGCGACGGCCGACCATGACTCGTTTCAGTGACGATCGGCCAGTCTCGTCCGCACAACCTGGCCACCGCATCGACCAGTGTGAAAATCAACGGCCACGTGACCTCTTGCCTGCTGGACTCCGGGAGCACCGAAAGCTTCATACACCCGGATACGGTAAGGCGCTGCTCCCTCGTGGTACACCCCGCTAACCAAAGAATTTCCTCCATTCCGTCGCGATCCGGGGGTTCTGCACGGTCACACTCACGGTCCAGGGCATAGAATTCAGCGGCTTCCGCCTCTAGGTCCTCCCTAACCTCTGCGCTGCCCTACTACTCGGCCTGGACTTCCAGTGTAACCTCCAGAGCCTAACCCTCAAATTCAGTGGGTCCCTACCACCCCTCACTGTGTGCGGCCTCGCGACCCTAAAGGTTCCACACACACACACCTCTCCGGCCCGGCGCGCTCCCCTTCCCCGGCGCTCCCAGCATGAACCCCACCAGGACCATCCATCCTTCCCCTGCCCGCGCCCGAGGATGAAGAGGATTTTGGCACGCTCCCGGAGTCACCGAACATCAGGCCAGCATCGACATCGCCGCCACCGCTATGTCGCTCCCAGCGGAACATCAAGGCACCGGACCGGTTAAACCTCTAACTGGTCCGCCGGACTTCAAAAGACATTTTTTTTCTGATCAAATACTGTAAATATAAATTCATTATTGTATATAGTTCTCCACCACCCCCGCCGGACTCAATTTTAACAGGGGGTGAATGTGGTAAACCACTGTTGCACCTGTATTAGGTGATGTAAGGTAGGACCTGTACTACAGGTTCGCCGGTAGTCCCTGCCTGCTGGCTCTGCCCAGTAGGCGGAGTATAAATATGCGTGTCCTCCATTCAGCAGCTATTTTGCCAGCTGCTGTGGGAGGCCACACATCTTAGAGCAATAAAGCCTCAGTTGTATCCAACTCTCGTCTTTGTTCAATTGATCGTGCCTCACCTACCCATTGACCTAGTAGAGTAACAGCGTACACACAGGAGGGTAGAACAGGGCAAACACTTGCAATCCCACAGGAATATCAAGTTCAGTTTCAATAATCCATTGATGCAACCCACGTTGCTGCACTGCTTCTATATCTCAGAATTGTTCAAAGTGAATAAGCATTTGGATTATACGATTGTTTTCCTTTGCTTCAGACAAACTGGCCTCAAGTTAATGATCGCATTTACAATCATGATGATGACTGTTTGCCAAAAGTGGACTAAATTTGACTTTATGTAATTATGTAGCAAGCCTTTGAAATTGCGGAATGTCAATCAAAGGACTGATAAAGGACTCACAGGGCCTGACTCTCCGGAAGGATATCTAAGTGTGGTAGCGAGCCGGAACTGCCGCAAGCTTGCCGGTGCATAGCCCGGCAAGTCCAGCAACGTTAATCAACGTTAATTGGTCCACTTAACGAGGCCCCACGGGCTTCTCACCGCAAATGAAGACTTGCCAGAACCACGCTCATCAGTCCCCCAACTAACAAGGTCGAGCAGCACTTAAACAGCACTTGTACAGGAGCTCCACTCAGCTCGCAGCCATTGCGCCAAGATGACCAGCCCCGGGATTTGGGATGCAGACCTGGGGAGGCTTCTCGATGAGCTGGAGGCCAGGAGGGGTGTCTTGTTCACCCAAGGGTCCCGGACGGTGTGCCACAGGGCAGTCTGGGGCGAGGTAGTGGTGGCCATGAACGCGGGGAGTGTGACCTGGAGGACTGGCCTCCGGTGTCGGAAGAAGGTCAATGACCTACATCAGCAGCATGGGTGAGTTGACACCAACCTCCCACACCAATCAACAACCCTCCCCCACCCGAGACCTTTCCGCCCCCATGTGAGAATCCACCCCCCACACACTCCATGCGACCCCCAACCCTCCCTTCACCCCCCCCACTCCCCACTGTGAACCAAGTGGGCGGCTAGCGATACCCTCTCTTGCCTCCGCAGGAGAAGCTCGCCCACAATCGCTGGGAGAGGGCCCAGACTGGCGAAGAAAAGCCGGGCATACAAATCCTCACCACCTTCAAGGAACCGGGCTTGGAGGTGGCTGGGGTGGCTGAGGATCGAACGGTCATTGACGCGAAGGTCAATGGATGCCGCAGAGGTGAACCACACAGTTGTTGATGTACATCAGGTGGCAGCATGAACACCCCCCGGCAAAACAGCAGTCAGAGGTCTGCTAGATCCCAGGCCCCAGCTGGGTCCTTGTCAGATGCTAAGCCTGTGGTACAGGGGTACTCAGAGCTGATGGAGATGTTAGGGAGCAGCTGGGACATTCAGAGGGAGATGCCAGCAACACTCCAGCAGGTCCTTAGCCAATTGGAGGAGTCCCAGAGTTTATCAGAGCAGGAGATGTTGCCGACAATGTGTGGCAACGAGGCCAACACTGCTCTGGTGACAGCTGCCGTGGAAAGCCTGATGCACGATGTCGGCACCATGAGTGAATGTGAAAGGCGTCAGGCAGTCGGTAACGGCCATGGCTGAGGGCCTTGGCAGAACGTCTGACTCGCTGGGCGATGTGACCCCGTACCAGGCTGACCTTGCTAACGTTCTGTGGGACATGTCCCGCTCTCAGATGTGAATGGCCAGGGCGCTGCAGAGCTTGTCCCAGTCGCAGGTGGGCATTGCCGAGCCACTGCAAAGCATGGCCTACTCACCAAGGAGCATTGTCGAGGGCGCGACACCATGGTGCAGACATCAGGGAGCCACCAGGGCTGGCAGAGCCAGATGATGCAGGGCAGCAGGGGCGCGAACCAGCTGCCCTATGGGCATCCAAGCGGAGGAGAGGGCACTGGGTGCCAACCCGGATCTGTCCAGTGGAGTTGGGGTGGTGGCCACCAGTTCCGCCGAGTTCCACTACTCTGATGAAGCGACGTCTCAGAGTCAGCACCCGGAACAGTCGGCACGGCTATGCATAGATACAGAGATACATAGAAGATAGGAGCAGGAGGCGGCCTTTTGGCCCTTCGAGCCTGCTCCGCCATTCATCACGATCATGGCTGCTCATCCAACACAATAGCCTAATCCTGCTTTCTCCCCACCTCCTTTGATCCAATTCTCCCCAAGTGCTAGATTCAGCCGCCTCTTGAATATATTCAAAATGTACCAACAATAAGTGCGTCAGGGCCCTCCGGCCCCAGAGCCCCCGGCCCCAGAGCCCCCCCGGCCCCAGAGCCCCCAGAGATTGCCTGCCAGGGGCTTCGAAGGCCACAGGACGTAGTAAGCCTCCACCTCAGATGTGTATTGTGGAGATGTAGCAGTCGAGCAAGGAAGACGAAGCACATTGAGGCTCACTGAGGGCACCGGGTAGGGGGGGAGAGGTTGGGAGGTAGGTAGGGGGTGAGGAGACGATGAGGGTGTGGTGTGGTGAGTGGAGCGGTACCATGAGGAGAGTGGGGCATTTTTGGACACCTGTAACACATTAAAAACCCTTGACCACAAGCAACATGACACCTCTCACTTTCTTCCGCAATGCAGCCCGACCTCCGAACCTTTGGCCCACCTCGCCAAGCATCTTCCCCTCCCCGTAGCTCTCACCCACCCTCTGGAAGTGGATATGTCCCTGGAGCTGTATCCCATTCCCTGGGTGTTTGAATGTTGGCAGCTGTGCGTGTGGTGTTGCCTCCCGCAGTGTTCAAACATCCAGGCACCAAGGTGTGATTGGGGTGCTAGGTAATGACTCCCACTTGCAACATGGCCCGCCCGCCCACGGGAATCCACTTGCATTGTGTGAAGTGCTCACTTAATCACAAATGGCAATCCCCTATTACCAACAGCCTTCAGCCGTACGTCCAGAGGCCTCGGCAGTCGGTGGGGGTTATGAGTGGGGCAGACGGGTAGGGGTTAGGGGTGTCCCCAGAACGGTCACACACGATCCAGAAGTTGGCATGCTGGTGCAGCACGCGGTTGTCCCCTAGCACCTCCCCCCTCCCCCTCCGCATAGTGGCCCACCCCTGCAGAGGGTGCCCTCCCCCCCCGGCGAGGGTCCCCCACTCCCGCCGAGCAGTGAGGCAGCAAGCCCAGCACCCCCGGACTCTTTGTCTGTGTGCAAAGATGGCTAATCATAGTATCATAGAATTTACAGTGCAGAAGGAGGCCATTCAGCCCATCGAGTCTGCACCGGCTCTTGGAAAGAGCACCCTACCCAAGGTCAACACCTCCACCCTATCCCCATAACCCAGTAACCCCACCCAACACTAAGGGCAATTTTGGACACTAAGGGCAATTTATCATGGCCAATCCACCTAACCTGCACATCTTTGGACTGTGGGAGGAAACCGGAGCACCCAGAGGAAACCCACGCATACACAGGGAGGATGTGCAGACTCTGCGCAGACAGTGACCCAAGCCGGAATTGAACCTGGGACCCTGGAGCTGTGAAGCAATTGTGCTATCCACAATGCTACCGTGCAAAGATGGCTACTCACCTCCTTGGCTCCCAGCAGAAGCCCTTCCGCCAGGTTCACGTTTTTCAAAAGGAGTAGTAATCGGTGTGAGTGCGACCACTTGCTGGGAAGACCACTGAATCACGGGGGGCCGTTGGGTATGGGTTCGCTCCATTAATTGTATGGAAATCTGGCTTAAGTGGTGACAATTGGTTTCTTGCTATGGCGGGATCACGATTTTGGCTACAGGAGCGGGCCAGTTGCATCGCAAATTGTTTGGTGCCTGGCGCAGTTCTCGTTTTCGGCCTTTCCTGCTCACACTTTCCAGTTAAAAAATTTTTTTTTTTTATAAACATTTCATTGAGTTATTTTTTTGGCGTTGTAACAGCAGCAATATAAACAATGTACATGAGAATATAAACATAGTGCAAATACCACCTCCCTCCCCCACAGGTCTCACCATTAATTAACCCCCTAATCTACGCTGACCTAGCCCCCTCCCTATCGCACCCCCCTCCCCCTCCCCGGCCGCCGCCGATTAATTTTCCGCGAAGAAGTCGATGAACAGTTGCCACCTCCGGGCGAAGCCTAACAGTGACCCTCTCAAGGTGAACTTGATTTTCTCCGAACGGAGAAAGCTAGCCATGTCCGATAGCCAGGTCTCCGACTTCGGGGGCTTTGAGTCCCTCCATACCAAAAGTATCTGTCTCCGGGCTACCAGGGAAGCAAAGGCCAGAAATCTGCTTCTTTCTCCTCCTGGATTCCCGGACCTTCCGACACCCCGGAAATCGCCACCTCTGGACTCAATGCCACCCTTGTTTTTAATACCTTGGACATGACATCAGCAAACCCCAGCCAAAATCCCCTAAGCTTTGGACATGCCCAGAACATGTGGACGTGGCTCGCTGGTCCTCCCGCACATTTTGCGCACCTGTCTTCCATCCCAAAGAATCTGCTCATCCGGACCACTGTCATGTGGGCCCAGTGAACGACCCTGAATTGAATCAGGCTGAGCCTGGCACAAGTTGCGGTCGCGTTGACTTTACTCAACGCGTCTGTCCATAGACCATCCTCTATCTCTCCCCTCAGCTCCTCCTCCCACCTTCACTTCAGCCCCTCGGTCTGCGTGTCCCCTGATCCCATGAGTTCCTTGTAGATGTCCGAGATGCTCCCTTCTCCTACCCACACTCTGGAAACAACCCTGTCCTGAATCCCCCTTGGCTGTAGGAGTGGGAAGGTTGATACCTGCCTACGCAGAAAGTCCCGCACCTGCAGGTATCTAAATTTGTTTCCCTTCGCCAATGCAAACTTCTTCTCCAGTGCCCTCATACTCGGAAAGGTCCCCTCTATAAACAAGTCCCCCATCCTCTCAATTCCCGCTCTCCGCCATATTCGGAACCCCACATCAATACTCCCCAGGGCAAACCAGTGATTATCGCAGATTGGGGACCAGACCGATGCTCCCATCGCTCCCACATATCTCCTCCATTGTCCCCAGACTCTCAGGGCCGCCACCACCACGGGGCTGGTGGAATACCGCGCCGGCGGGAACGGCAGAGGCGCAGTTACCAGCGCCCCCAAACTTGTGCCCTTGCATGACGCTGCCTCCATATGCAACAA
Source organism: Scyliorhinus torazame (assembly GCF_047496885.1). Lineage (NCBI taxonomy): Eukaryota > Metazoa > Chordata > Chondrichthyes > Carcharhiniformes > Scyliorhinidae > Scyliorhinus > Scyliorhinus torazame. The sequence goes on from NC_092712.1 coordinate 289,703,441, forward strand.
TGCCGACCAATGCTACTTCCTAATCATGGCTATGTTAGCCGCCCAGTAATAATTGCTAAAGTTCGTCAGTGTCAGCCCGCCCTCGCCCCAAGCATTACCCTCCTTACTCACGGGGACCTGCCCACCCACACGAAGCCCGCAATAACTTTATTGACCCGCTTAAAAAAGGACCATGGAATAAAGATGGGGGAGACATTTGAATACAAACAGGAATCTCGGAAGGACAGTCATTTTCACCGTTTGGACTCTCCCAGCTAGAGACAACGGGAGTGCATCCCACCTCTGGAAATCATCTTTCATCTGATCCACCAACCAGGCCAAGTTCAATTTATGTAGCCGGTCCCAATCCCGCACCACTTGAATACCTAGGTACCTGAAACTGTCCCCTACCAATCTAAGCGGCAGTTCCCCCAGTCGCCTCCCCTGACCCCTCGCCTGGACAGCAAACATCTCGCTCTTCCCCATATTCAGCTTACACCCCGAGAACTGGCCAAATTCTCCAAAATTCCGATAATTTCTTCCATCCCCTCAATTGGGTCTGAAACATACAGGAGCAGGTCATCCGCATAAAGCGAGACTCTGTGCTCACGCCGCCCCCCCCCCCCCCCCCCCCCCCCACGGACCAGCTCCTTCCAGCCCCTCAAAGCTCTCAGAGCAATTGCCAGCAGCTCTATAGCCAGCACAAACAGCAGTGGGGAGAGGAGGCATTCCTGTCTCGTCCCCCGGTATTGTCTAAAATAGTCCGAAGTCGTCCTATTCGTCCGCACGCTTGCACAGGAGCCTGATACAGCAACCTGACCCAGTCAATAAAGCCCCTCCCAAACCCAAACCTCCCCAGAACCTCCCATAAATAATCCCATTCAACCCGGTCAAAAGCTTTTTCCGCATCCATTCCGACCACTACCTCCACCTCCCTACGTTCCGGGGGGCATCATGATCACATTTAACAGCCTTCTTACATTGGCCACAAGCTGCCTGCCCTTAACGAACCCTGTCTGATCCTCCACAATAACGTTTGGTACACAATCCTCAATCCTGGAGGACAAAGGTTTGGCCAACAGTTTGGTGTCTACATTCAACAGGGCTTTCGGCCTGTAGGACCCACATAGCTCCGGGTTCTTGTCCCGTTTCAGGATAAGCGAAATTGTGGCCTGTAACATCGTCTGGGGCAAAACCCCTCTTTCCCTTGCCTCATTAAACACCTTCATCAGCACCGGTCCCAATATCCCAGAAAACATTTTATAGAACTCCGCTGGGTACCTGTCCGGTCCCGACTGCATGGCCTTCAAACCCTCCACTATCTCTTCCAACCCGATCCAGGCCCCCAGTCCCTCTACCAGCCCCCCGTCCACTTTCGGGAAAGTCAGCCCCTCCAGGAAGTGCCTCATCCCCTACTGCCCTGTTGGGGGTTACGACCTGTACAGTCTGCTGTAGAAATCCCTAAACGCCTTACTCACCCCTGCCGAATCCCCAACCAAGTTCCCATCCCCGTCAATAACTTTCCCTATTTCTCTAGCTGCCTCCCTCTTTCTGAGCTGCTGTGCAAGCACCTTGCTAGCCTTCTCCCCATGCTCGTAGGTCGCCTCCCCTCGCCTTTCTGAGCTGTTCCACTGTCCTCCCTGTGGTTAACAAGCCAAACTTCGCCTGTAGCCTCCGCCGTTCCCTTAAAAGCCCTATCTCTGGAGTCTCCGCGTACCTCCTGTCGACTTGTAGAATCTCTTTTACCAGTTGGTCCATCTCTGCCCTGTCCATCCTGTCCCTGTGAGCCAGGATCGAGATCAGCTCCCCTCTCACCACTGCCTTCAGCGCTTCCCAGACCACCGCTGCTGAGACTTTCCCCGTATCATTTACCGGCAGGTAATTTTGTATGCATTTCCTCAGTCTCTCGCACACCGCTTCATCCGCCAACAGCCCTACATCTAACCTCCATTGTGGGCGCTGATTGCTATCTTTACTAACCTGCGGGTCAACCCAGTGTGGAGCATGGTCTGAGATTGTAATCGCCGAGTTTCCCATGTCCACCACCCCTGCCAGCAAGGCCCTACCCACAATAAAGAAATCGATCCGCGAGTATACCTTATGCACGTGGGAGTAGAAGGAGAACTCCTTCACCCTCGGCTGCCTAAATCTCCATGAACCCTTTCAGTTCCTTTGCCATTGCTGGCACCCTGTCTGTTTTCGAGCATGACTGATCCAGGCCGGGATCAATAACTGTATTAAAGTCTCCTCCCATGATCAGTTTGTGCGAGTCCTGGTCCCGTATCTTCCCCAACATCCTCTTGATGAATTCCGCATCATCCCAATTTGGCGCATACACATTAACCAGCACTACCTTCATCCCCTCCAGCTTACCACTGACCATAATATAGCGACCTCCCACATCCCAAACTATTCTACCCACCTCAAATATCACCCGCTTATTAATCAAGATCGCAACCCCACTAGTCTTTGTGTCCAGCCCCGAGTGGAAGACCTGACTGACCCAGCCTTTCCTCAATTTAACCTGGTCCACTGCTCTAAGGTGCGTCTCCTGCAACATTACCACGTCCGCCTTCAGTCCCCTCAGGTGCACGAACACACGTGCCCCCTTAACTGGCCCATTTAACTCTCGAACATTCCAAGTGATCAGCCAAGTTGGGGGGCAAAGTGCCCCCCCCCCCCATGATCAGCCATCCCCTTTCTTGGGCACGCCTCCAGCCCATGCGCCGCACCACCTCCGGTCCGCCTCCCGGGCCGCCCCCGCCACAGACTTCCTCTCTGTCCCTCAACCAAAGTCCCTCCCTCGTCAGCAGACCAATTACTGCCCCTCCCCCCCCCCAGCAACACCACTCTGAAACCTAACCCATACAATAAACTAAACATATGCACAGCCCCCACTGCGCTTCCGTGAGCTAGCTCACCCAACTAGCTTGGTGGCCCCCGCCCCAGCGCCAAATAGTCTTCCACCTATTGTTCCCTCAGTTCCCCCCCACCCATCCCTCCGCTGATACAAACAAATTCCCACATCTAACGATCCCCACACAATCACCCAACTGTAAGAAAAACACCGAAACCCAAACAAGCACGTCTCCATCCCACAAAAGTGCACATCAAAGCAAAAAGCATTGCCAACAATCACCAGAAAGAAAACCCGAAAATGAAAAACTTATTCCCCCCTTCCTAAACAGAACTCAAAAACAGAAGAGAAAATGTAAAAAACCAATATAAGCCAACAAGTTGCATCAAAGTTCAAAAGCATTCAGAACCCCACCAGTCCTTTTCTTTTCGCGAAGTCCAGCGCGTCTTCGGGAGATTCAAAATAATGATGCTGGTCCTCATATGTGACCCAGAGACGAGCCGGATACAGCAGTCCAAACTTCACCTGTTTCTTGAAGAAGATTGACTTAGCTTGGTTGAAGCCTGCCCTTTTCCTGGCCACCTCCACACTCAGGTCCTGGTAAACCCGCAAGATACTGTTGTCCCACTTACAGCTCCACGCTCGCTTGGCCTACTGAAGAATACATTCCTTGTCCAGGAACCTGTGAAATCTCACCATCGTTGCCCTTGGAGGGTCCCCCGTTCGTGGCTTCCTAGCAAGCGCTCTGTACGCCCTGTCCACCTCCAAGGGTCGGGAGAATTCCCCCTCCCCTAGCAGCTTCTCAAACATACCCGCTATGTATGCCACAGCATCAGCTCCCTCAGGCCCCTCCGGGAGCTCGACAATTCTTTGTTCTGCCGACTGGAGCTATTCTCTAGGTCCTCCACCTTCTCTAGAAGCCTTTTCTGCTGGTCCCTCAACATCCCCACCTCCAGCTCCGCCGCAGATTGATGCTCCTCCTGCTCAGCCAGCTCCTTCTCAACCTTCTGGATCGCTCAATCCTGGGCGTCCAATCTGTGCTCTAGCCGATCAATCGACTCTTTAATCGGGTTCAGGCAGTCCCATTTCTGCTTAGCAAAGCCATCCTGGATGACCTGCATCAACTGCTCCGTTGATCGCTGGGCCGACACACCAGGGGTCCGGTCCTCGGCCACGTTGTCTCCAGCTGCAGCGTCAGCACAGCTCTTGCCTATCTTCCTATTTCTGCCTTTTTGTGCACTTCTGGATCTTTTCTCCATACACCGATACGTGGAAACGGTGCCCAATTGCCTCAGCCTTCGGATTTACAGTTTAAAACCGGAAAAAAGTCGGGGGGAAAGATCCAAAAGTCCGACCAGAGCGGGAGCCACCAAATGTGCGCCTTACTCCTCCATAGCCGCCACCTCACTTCCCAGTTTTGTTCATTGTATTGCTGTTAGTCCTCTGTAGGATATGCCCTTGGAGCAATTGAAGCAACATTGTATTTTATATTAAGTTTAACTGGTTTACAACCTTCTATTTGGCACCCTTTATGGAATCCCAAAAGCTGGTGTGACTTGGTGTTATTATTCTTTTACCTGATAACTCCTCTGTGAAGTTAAATAGTACGTTTTTCTATTTTAAAAATAATTTATGAATGAATGTTATTGACTGACTTCCCTATAACATGAACAAACGGAATGGTCACAAAACAGTTCCACCTTTGGCCCCCAAAATATTTATTACAAATTGGCAAACTGTAAAATATGACGAGGCTTACCTGAGGTTATCAGGCCTATGGATTTTTGTACGTGCAAAATAGCCCCCCAAGGTAGCGAACGGAGGTTTGTAGGACGAGGTTTAAAAATCTGTTGAAATTTTACCTCACAGAGACAGTAAAATGATTAATACTGTGCAACCTTCCCATTCCACATCCCTCTCAATTTCCTTTTACTGGAAGCCATTGGAAATTGGTAAACTGCATGGGTTGTTTAATGGAAAACTGATCCCATATTGTCCATTTTGCACCACTGTTGAAAGATAAAGTTATTACGATTCTTAAACAAGGAAACCCCAGTATGGACACACAACAAATTTCAACTTGATCTTCTGCAAAGTAATTATCTAATTTCTGTTTGCGGGATCTTACTGAGTGCATATTAGCCGCTGCATTTCCTGCATTACAAAAGAGTCTGCACTTCAACAAATATGCCACAAAGTGCTTTGGAATGTCTGTGGTAACGAAAGGTATGAAATAAATACAAGTCTTTCTTGATGGGATGTCAATTCAACTCTATACAACATTATTTCTGTCACAGGGGGGTAATTCTCCCATTTTCAGCCTCAGTGCTCCTGTCAGCAGAGAACGGGGACTGTTTGCCGCTGACACTAAGAGTGAGACTGACGTGCCATTCAATGACACCTAGAACTTTTTTTGCCTGGGGATTGCATTGTAAGGTGGACCTGAGAGGTCCCACTTGCTGACAGGCCCCACCCCTCAGAGCCCCCGCCCCAAGTCACTAGCAAGGACCCGCTCCTTGAAATCACTGGCAAAGCCCCCCCCCCCCATATCACTGGCAAGGCCCCCACCCTCAGCCCTCCCAGTCCCCCCTTCAGCCCCACAATCAATCCCCCCTTCAGTACCCCCCTTCAGCCAACTCCCTCAGTCACCCCCTCAGTCCCCCATTTCAGCCTCACACCCCTCATCCCCCCCCCCCCCAGTCCCCCTTCAGGCCTTACCCCTAGGCAGTACCAACATGGCACCTTGGACTCCAAAGGGGCAAAGGAGTAAGTACCCTCCTGACACTTGTTATTGAAAATATGGAAAGATGTGTCATTTGAAACATGGAAGTATGGCAATATCTGGTCTGAGAGAAACATGAGAGGATAGAGGGAAAGATCCCACAAAGGGTTAACAGCAGCTGCAAAGAGCAGGATTGTAAAATGCAGATATCCTTGGTCAAGCAGGCTTAGCAAACAAGACAAACAGTATTTTGAATGAAGTCAAAAACAATGGCTCACACCTTCATTGAAATTAACTATCTTAGTGGAAAAGATAAGGTTCAGTTGAATTTGGGACAATTCTAGGTGTGAAAATTTGCTAATACCAGGTAAATTAAAGAAAACTGGAGACTATCAGTCTACGAGAAACATAATTTAAAGCCAAAATCAAAGTCAAAATTATGAGCTGAGGACACAATTGGAAAATAAAACTATAGAAATGACAGGAGCCAAACCAAAATCCACACCTCTTGAAGTCAAAGCATTTTGAATATCACAAAGGAAACAATGTAACCAGAGTCCAGAGAGCTGAGGTTATGTCAAAATGAATACTTAGTTGGATTAGAATGTTTAGATCAAAGATACTTTTTACAATCAAAGAAAATAAGAATTACTTTCCAATAACGTCATAAAAACTTAATAACTGTTAGAAAAATATATAAACCCAGAGACCAGGGCAGGAACTACCAGAACCAGAACCAGAGCTCAGAGGGAGAGAGAGAGAAGCAGAGAAGGAACAAGCAGCTCAGAGTCAGATTACAGTCAGCTCGGTCATGGGAAAGATAAGACATAGCAGCCGAGCTAAAATAGCCAATACATCTAAGGAAGATTAGAATTTAAAGAGGAGGCAGAGTCAGCTGAGAGTCAGCTCAGAGATAGCCAGCTCTCACAGCTCGGTACATGGGAAAGATAGGACACAGCAACTGAGCTAACCAGCGAATACATCTGAAGAAGACCAGACTTTAAAGAAGATTGATTGTCAAGTTGGGCCTGAAGGTCCCTTCAACCAACCAGAAGGATCCAGAAACAAGACCTTTGTCCTTTCTGTAAAGACAGTAATTGCGCTCTTAAAAGAAAAAATATAATAAAATAATTTAATTTAACCTGAAATAGTGGTTATTCCAAAGTCTACTTTACTTACTTAGCAATGCGGGACCCAGGATTGATGCTACTAAGTGGTAAGTAGATGAAATCTTCGGTGAAGGTATGGGTTATACTGGGGGATAACTTGAAAACATAGTTTGACCTGAATAGCACCCACTGAAGCCTGCATCGGAGTCAGGGAGTGAGAAGCCCTGATCACCATTTAGAATGTCGGCCCTTTTTGGTATAGGGGGACTTCTAAGAGTAGTGGTGAGTTTTCAAAAACATGGCGCCCAACGTTTTAATTAAAACCCTGTTAATTACGCCTAGCGGGTTGCTTTATTTGCTACATGGCACCCGTCGTGTTAACACTGTGTTAATTACGCCCAGCCGGTTGTTTTGTTTTCTCCATGGCATCCAGCGTGGAGACCTAGAATATTAGAAGTTTCTAGGTAAAATGAAGCTAGAATATTAGAAGTTTCTAGCTGAGCAGAATGGGGGCTAGAATATTAGAAGTTTCTAGTTCCCAAAAAAACGGTTGGAATATTAGAAGTTTCTAACCGGCACCAAGGCTAGAATATTAGAAGTTTCTGGTCTATGTGTGAGTCAGACTTTACCTGCCGAGTTTAGTCTGGAAAGTCATGTGTGATTGACTTTTGTAAGGATATTCTGTGGATCGAGGGGACATAAAACTCAGGTTGGGTGTGAAATCAGCAGACTAGAAGATGCTGACCCTGAGAAAAGGTCTGCAAGATATCTTGGTGACAGCACTAAAAATCTTGCATCCCTTACTGGTAAAAGGAGGCCAAAAAATAAATCATCCTTAGAGTAAGGCAGATTGTGAGGTTAAAGTCTAGAGGAGTAGGGACGCCTAGAAGCTTTAGAGACCAATAACCAATTGACCCTTAACTAAAAGGGGAAGATAGTGCCTTAGTTAGCCTTGGATAGGGCCCAGAAAGGGTACTTATCCTTAATTTCAGATTGCAACTGAAAGGGACAACCAGGAACAGAACTTAGAATTCCGAAAAATGACAATTAGAATAATCCTCTTGCTCTGAAACACAGTCAAGAGAGTTGAAGCAATGGAACAAGAGTGGAAAAGATTAGCAAAGGCAAAAAACTCCTGCATAAGTGAAACTTTATCAGCATGGAGGGGTCTCGATTTTTGTTAAAAGTAACTAAAACCCCACTGAATAGAGGTCCAACATCTCAGTGGATAAATGAGTGTGTGTATGTCTAATAAGGATTTGTGAATTTCCTTTGGTGTTTGTATTTTTAAAAAATGAAGTATTTTGCAAAACTGAGTTTCACATCAATTGGAATTATAAATGGCAGGTAGAAATGTGATCAGTATTATGAGGTGGTAAATCAGTATGTTCAGAACTAAACTGGTCTCAGAATAAACAGACAAAAGGTTGTACTGGGCAGCAGTCAGCTGCTTGCAGGAAATCACTTTGAAACTGAGCTTTGAAATTGACACCGCATAGCTCTGCAGGGTCCTAGTACCCGAGGATCACACGAATGTCACCAGCCAAAGGTAAGAAAATGATGTTTAGAATGTTAAATACATTGAAGCAGGAGCTTTGGAGAATAAAGATATTGGACCGACAGTTAAATTAAGAGAATTACTTGCAGTATAAGGAAATGAGAATCTGATGGCAGGGAAAGATTTAATAAATATTGATGCAGAAAAAATTAAGATATTAAAAGCAATTGATAATACAGAGGAAGTTTGGGTGAAGCTAGCAACTAAAACTGCAGGAAAAATAATCAATGAAGCTGTAAAATGTAAAGACAAGATTGTTCAGAATCTGGGTAATCATACAGTTGAATTAGAGATTAAAATACATGACCCAATTGGTGGGAAGACGGTGAATTAAAACCCGTTAGCAGCATTGATTGGACAGATGATAAAGTTAAAATGTCATGTTTGGAACTTACCTTCATACATATCCAGTCGTAATCAAAATAAAGTAATTAAAGTAAATGCAGTAGCAATATCAAGTATGAATCAGGGTAAGGTTTCCAACACAATGGATCACTGAGTGAGCAAAAGAGGAGGAGTTTGAGATTCTTCGAATCTCACTCAGGGGTGCAAAGACAGAAGGAGGAGGCTTAACAGGCTTTAATTGTATGAAGGATATAAAGGATAAGGAAAATAAAGGAAAGAAATGGTGGCAAAAGAAATCCGGAAGTCCTGGAGAGGGCACTTCTGGGGAATCCAAACGAAGATAGAAAGTACAAATTAAAGAATAGGGCCCTCTCCACCCTTGGCCTGTTCATTAGATTTTTCAGATGGAAAAATAAATAACAGACAAACCAGTTCACAAGAAGGAAGAGAACTACACTCCAGAGAAGAATGTTTTAAGCAGTTTGGGGGGAAACTAATGATACAATTGGCTACATATTTGAGGGAATTAAATGACAGAGCCCGGAGGAAAACTTTACGGGTTAGAAACAAATCAAATTATCAAATAATTACTGAGCAAGGAAACCTCCGGTCAGACATCTCTAATTGGACATCAGCTGATGGATGATCTGCGGTCTCCATGGGGTATGTACTATGCGGTGGAGTTATTAAGGGTCTTGGCAGACAGCAGCGACTGACGAGGAACCCCATTATGATAAATGATAATAGTCTAAGAATTTTTGTAGCTTGATGCCACGGAGGGAAAATTGTTAACAATGCAGCAAACAATATTGCATTGGCGAGCTGTAAACATTATTAAGGAAGAAATGTCATGTAAATTGGTAGGCACTGTTATGTATGTATGATAATGGGGGTATGTGTGCCGTTCAAGAACTTGATCAGCATTTCTAAACTGTGTGAATGTTTTAATAGAGGGGGAATAGTGGTAGTTTAGTGTGTTTTCTTGATTTAACTGCATAGAACATCACGAATAATATTGATGTTGTTTACACGCCATATTTAGTATATGATGATTATTGGTCCCAAAGCCACGAAGGGATGTGTCGATATTGTACTTTATTTTTAGTATTGAATTTGTGATAACAGTTGCACATATGTAAAGTTGTAACACACGGTCCATTTGTGTGGTTAGGTGATGAGTAATTAAGATAAGACTTAATTTTTTTTTTTACTGTGTATTTAACAATAGGGAGAATTTATAAAGAAAAAGTGACAGTTCGATGTGGTTTTGCGAATACTGTGGGCATATTATATTGCAAATGTTGTAATGGAAAATATACACTTTCATGTTGTAAGGGAAATGATAACAGACAAAAGGGATTTGAAGGAAGTTTGTCAGAAAGATATTCTCACATGTACACCAGGGGCTGGCAGACATACATGGTTCAGGACAATGTTAGACATTAATGTGGAGAAGTCAGGGATAGCAGCAGGATCAATTGAACCTTTTAAATTAATGAAGCAAGGGAATCAGTGGTACATGATATCATAATTTACCATTCCAATGAGAAACAGAAAGCAATTTGGATGACGGAAAAATGGGTCACTTAACAGCCAGTGATGGACACAAGACCTTTTTGGTTACTGATGGACTGAGTTGTGTGCTGTTTCTAAGGGACATGAGGAAGCTTCTACGGTGCTGCTACCCCAAGGAAGTAGAATGCTTTGGAAGTAGTGGAACACACGGATATAGCTATTGGGTTACCTTCCTGAGCAGCTGCGGCTATGGTTCACGGTAATTGGACTTGAGGAAAGAACGGAAAAAGACACTGGTCTGTGATATGGATATATTTATGAATTGATTTTGGTGCACAATTTAGAATCACAAAACATGTACATACAAATGAGAAAGATCGGGGATAAATGTTAGTCAGTACAATTGGATGGGGGGATAATTGACGAAAAGATATAGTTATGTTTCAAATGTCAAGACGGGGTGTTATTGAAAATATGGAAAGATGTGTCATTTGAAAAATGGAAGTATGGCAATATCTGGTCTGAGAGAAACATGAGAGGATACAGGGAAAGATCCCACAAAGGGTTAACAGCAGCTGCAAAGAGCAGGATTGTAAAATGCAGATATCCTTGGTCAAGCAGGCTTAGCAAATAAGACAAACAGGATTTTGAATGAAGCCAAAAACAATGGCTCACACCGTCGTTGAAATTAACTATCTTAGTGGAAAAGATAAGGTTCAGTTGAATTTGGGACAATTCTAGGTGTGAAAATTTGCTAATACCAGGTAAATTAAAGAAAACTGGAGACTATCAGTCTACGAGAAACACAATTTAAAGCCAAAATCAAAGTCAAAATTATGAGCTGAGGACACAAGTGGAAAATAAAACTATAGAAATGACAGGAACCAAACCAAAATTCACACCTCTTGAAGTCAAAGCATTTTGAATATCAGAAAAGAAACAATGTAATCAAAGACCGGAGAGCTGAGGTTATGTCAAAATGAATACTTAGTTGGATTAGAATGTTTAGATCAAAGATACTTTTTACAATCAAAGAAAATAAGAGTTACTTTCCAATAACGTCATAAAAACGTAATAACTGTTAGAAAAATATATAAACCCAGAGACCAGGGCAGGAACTATCAGCTCGGTCATGGGAAAGATAAGACGTAGCAGCCGAGTTAAAATAGCTAATACATCTAAGGAAGATTAGAATTTAAAGAGGAGGCAGACTCAGCTCAGAGTCAGCTCAGAGATAGCCAGCTCTCACAGCTCGGTACGTGGGAAAGATAGGACACAGCAACTGAGCTAACCAGCGAACACATCTAAAGAAGACCAGACTTTAAAGAAGATTGATTGTCAAGTTGGGCCTGAAGGGCCCTTCAACCAACCAGAAGGATCCAGAAGCAAGATCTTTTTCCTTTCTGTAAAGACAGTAATTGCAGCTCTTAAAAGAAAAAATATAACAATAAAATAATTTAATTTAACCTGAAATAGTGGTTATTCCAAAGTCTACTTTACTTACTTCGCAATGCGGGACCCAGGATTGATGCTACTAAGTGGTAAGTAGATGAAATCTTCGGTGAAGGTATGGGCTATACTGGGGGATAACTTGAAAACATAGTTTGACCTGAATAGCCTGCATCGGAGTCAGGGAGTGAGAAGCCTCGATCACCATTTAGAATGTCGGCCCTTTTTGGTATAGGGGGACTTCTAAGAGTAGTGGTGAGTTTTCAAAAACACACTTGCCTTCAGAGTGCTCTTCAGTGTTCTTCAGGGCTGGGCTGGAGGGGCTCAGGACAGGGGTCTTTCCCGCGGTGGGGGTAGTTTGGTAGGTCTTCCCTTCTGTAACCTTGAAAATCATTAAACTGTCTTTCAGCATGTCAATGATCTGTGAGAAGAAAGTGAAAGTCTTCTTTCCGTAGCCTGAAACTCATTAAACTCTCTCCCGTCATATCAAGTTCAAAGATCTGTGAGGTGAAGGTAAAAGTCCTTTAATATGATGGAAAATTTTGAGGTGCTTTTATCACAGTGAATTTCATTGCCCTTTAACTTTTTCAAGCATGTTTAGAAGCCTAAAAGCTTTGAACTGCTTTGCTTACATTAAATTTCACAGTCCATTGCTTTTTGCAAGCCTCTTGATTAACAGATCCAGGCAATTTCAAAGGGAGGAAACCGTTGTTCATTTATATTGTTCTACATGGATCCATTAGCTCTGAGGTGCTTCCGCTGTTGTTCTTTCGATCAGCAGGTTTTTTAAAGAGGCTGTCTCTTTGTTCTGGAAAGCTTACAAGAAAGACCAGGTACAGGGGCAGCACTCAGGCAGCACTTCGAATTTTCTTTTCCCCACTTAAAAATTGACACACCTGTTGCATGAAGCAACTGATGCACCCACCCTGGGGGCTCATCTGAGTACTTCAATGAAGGGGCACTGCATTTCAATGGTTCCATGGCACTTGCTAACATTCTAGCTCGGAGGGTGGAAGTGAGGAAACCTGCTGCTCGATTCTCGGGGGGTGTGCGGGGGGGGGGGCGGTCTTATCCGAATGCTCTATGCCGTGGAGGAGAGGTGGACAACAATATACCCTCAAGACCCTTTAGTAAGGTGACGATCCTGCCTGAGAGACGGTCACAGCACTAGTCAGTGCCAGCAGTCTGCACAAGAGGATGGGGGTGCAGTGTCGCAAGAAGATGAATGACCTACTCTGTTCTGCCAGGGTAAGTGCTCCCTGCATCCTCTCTGCACTCCAACATTCTACCATGTCATCACCACTTCAGAATGTCACCTCAATACCACAGGCTGCCACCTCACAGGGCCTCAGCACCCGTCCTCCCACAAGCTTCCTTACGCCACCTCCCACCCCCCCCAGTCATCATCACAACCTCTCCCTGCTTACGCACAGTGACCACACGTGCCAGGTATCATCAATATCTCACCCAACAGGCGACCAGCTGGCATCATTCCCATCTCTGTTTCTGTCTGAGAAGTGCACCCATAATGGACAGTGGGATGACCAAGCTGAGGATCCTGACTCCTTTTGAGGAGAGGGTCGTGGAGCTAGCAGGGGAGGCCTATACTGAGAGCAAGGTGGACCTGAGAGAGAAATGTAAGGAGCCACTGCACCTTCATCCAGACAATCAAACCCAAGTGAGTTCTGTGTACTCCAAACCCCTGACCAGGCCATGTACTAATACCATCTTCCTTGCCTTGCAGGAACATCATCTAAACAGCCTACCAGCAGTGTCCCACTGCCCACCTTCGAAGCAACCTCGGCGGAGATGTCCAAGAAGGAAACCAAAGATGCATCATGGTTATCACCTGCACCATCGCAGAGACACACACCTCATTGGGCAACCTTAAGAGGCAGGCTTCTGGATCACTATCTGGTGAGCACCACACTTCTTCTGATGCACATCAGATGGAGACAGGAATGTCATAGGAATTTAATAGTTGGAAGTCTGCTGGGTCCCAGGACTCAGCTGTGCCTGGCCAGGTGCCATGTCTCTGGACATGTTTGTCTCTCAGCTGCTGAAAATATAGAGGCAGAACCGGTAATATCAGGAGGGTTGTCAGCAACACTCCTGTGACTGCAGGACCAAATGGAAGAGTCCCACAGCCTCTGTCACAGGAAATGATGCCGGACACGTGTGGCAGCCAGGCCCACACTGCAAGGGTGGTGTCCGCAGTGGAAAGCCTCGGGCAAGAGGTCAGATCTATGATGGGAGAACTCTGAAGCATGGCTCGGTCCCTGAGGACCATGCCGGGGGCTCAACTGTATGGTTCAGACAATGGCGCACCTCCAGGACTGGCATCGGCAGATGACTTTGAGGCTTCTGGATCTCACTCCAACTGCCCCCCCCTGCCCTCCCATCCCATGGAGTAACACAGGGGCCCACAAGCTCCCAGAGGGGCGAAGGATCTGCTGGAGCACATCCTGGGGAATTCCTCCCAGAGAGTCAAGCCAATCAGAATCCTCTTTCCTGAGACTGGCACAACTCAGGCACAGCAGGCAGAACAGGGTGACGCAACAACACCAATGCCACCAGTAAGTAGGCTGGGGCCCTCCAGGTCCCGATTGTCCAGAGGACGCCCATCAAGGGTGAAAACGGCAGCAGCCAACTCCAACTTTGATGTGCACCTTGGGAACACCCCTCGACATAATGGGAGTGCATGCAAGTGTAAGCAATTATAGGGGCACAGCATGGGTACAGGCGGAGTTAGGCACTAGTACAGGGGGAACATTGTGACATGCTCAATTTGGAACTGTCACTGAATTAAATATTATTGTTGATCACCAACGTAACGCCTCAGAATCTGTGCTCCCTGGGGTCTCAGAAAATCATTCCACTGGGGTAGGATCCAATCACTACCTGTTAATGGGCAAAATATTGCCTTTTGGCCAATTCATCAGCCAACCAATTGAACCAAGTCCCAACAATCTCTCAGGTGCCGAAAAGTTTGAGTTCTGCTGTCCAAAGTTAGCAGAGTGTTCTCTTTTGTAACATTTGAATTCCTCACTTCCCCAGCTCGACTTAAAGATATATGTTCATTAAGCATCCATGGATCAAAATGATAACAGCAAAGATAAAGAAAGTGGAAATAAGTAAATCAACAGCTGGCATGGCACCTAAGATCTACCCTTAGTGGATACTAAGCATCCACTCTATCGCACGCCGAAACACCTTCTCCTAGAATCCCAGTAATCACATGATATTTATATGACTGCTCCTTATCACCATCTGGTGGTGAGAAGTATTAACATCAAATTGTTAACCCTTTGTATTCCTTAAAATATACATATTGTTACACACCCGAGCAAACCCAAGTGCATGTGGATGTTTCCCCCTACTGTGGGCTTCACTGTTCTATTCTCAGGCTTATAATACATTTTGACCTAGTACATAAGTAATTAAGTGGTGAAGGGAGTGAATAATTAAGGTGGTGGATATGGTGCTGATAAATCATGCTGCTTTATCCTGGATGTGGCCGAGCATCTTTTTTCCCTCTGTGTGCCTGAACACGCACCAGGTGTGGCGGCCAGGGGATTTTCACAGTAACTTCATTACAGTGTTAATGTAAGCCTACTTGTGACAATAAAGATTATTATTTTTATTGTATGGCCGATCTGGTTAGGTTTCTGCCATTGGTAACCCCCAGATGATTAGAGATTCAGTGATGGTGATGCCATTGAATTAATATTATGGGACAAGGGTTAAATTCTCTTGTTCAAGATGGTCATTACCAGTAACCTGTGTGCTATTTAACAGCCCAAGCCTGAATGTTGTCCAGGTAATGGTCTTGTTGCGTACGGACATAGACTGTTCCAGTTGAGTAATTGAGAATGGTAATGAGCATTGTGCAGTCATCAGCAAACGTCCCCACTTCTGATCTTGTGATGGTGGGATGGTCATTGATGAAGCAGCTGAAGATAGTCGGACCTAGGACACCCTTAGGAGCTCCTGCAGTGATGTCCTGGGACTGAGATGATTGCCTGCAACAACCACAACCATCTGCCTTTGTGCTCGGTATGATTCCAACTCGTGGAACGTTTCCCTCTCATTCCCATTGACTTCGACATTGTAATTTTGCTTGAGTTCTTTGATGCCA
Source organism: Scyliorhinus torazame (assembly GCF_047496885.1). NCBI lineage: Eukaryota > Metazoa > Chordata > Chondrichthyes > Carcharhiniformes > Scyliorhinidae > Scyliorhinus > Scyliorhinus torazame. The sequence continues at coordinate 289,719,113 of NC_092712.1, forward strand.
CACTTGGTCAAAATCTGCCTTAATGTCCAGGTCAGTTACTCTACATTACCTAGCCACGTAACGTCTTAGTAATCCCATACTAGGTGCCAGTGAGTTTAAAATCAGGGAAAATAAACAGACTAAAGTCTGCCTAAAATTAGGACCCATTAGGATTTAACTCATAGAACATACAGAGCAGAAGGAGGCCATTCGGCCCATCGAGTCTGCACCGACCCACTTAAGCCCTCACTTCCACCCTATCCCCGTAACCCAATAACCCCTCCTAAACTTATTGGTCACTAAGGGCAATTTATTATGGCCAATCCACCTAACCGGCACGTCTTTGGACTGTAGGAGGAAACCAGAGCACCCGGAGGAAACCCACGCAGACACGGGGAGAGCGTGCAAACTCCACACAGACAGTGACCCAGCAGGGAATCGAACCTGGGACCCTGGCGCTGTGAAGCCACAGTGCTATCCACTTATGCTACCATGCTGCCCAAGTACACTAATTATTTGGAGTTTAATTTGACTGATGTAATTCAACTGAGCAGCAGCAGAAGATGGAAACATATCATGTACTTGTTGAAAGGCACAGGTAAAGCGAGATAAAGTAAAGCAGGGGGACAGAAAAATGTTCCAATTCAAACGTTTTTCAACTTGAATTACATTAAACTTTCTCGAATCTCAGTATTGCTACCGCAGAGTTAAAAGCCATTTCAGAATTGTAACTTCTTTCTGCTCCAGCAAAAAGATATTGCCCATAATTATTTCCTTTTGTGGGATGAAATCAGTTGGTGCTGGTTGATTCTCCTGGGCATTCCTTCACACCCCATTAGACTAAGGAAACATATAAGAAGATTGCCAGCTGTGCGAAATGTCTGGTCCAGATTCAATCTTGCTCCAGACGAAGGTTGCTTCAATTCAGCAGGGAGAGGAGAGCTCGAATCGTGCCCGAGATGGATGATAGGGAGCAGCGACTTGACCTAACAATTTGCACAAGGGGACCATCTCAAAGCGGTTCATGCAACAGGAAAGACTGAGGCCAGAATTCTCTGTTGCAGTGTTGACGCCAAGAATGAATCGCAAGAGTTGCATGTTGACGGAAGTGGTGCTGGTCTCGGAGGGATTAATGACATGTTAATGGCCACCATATGGAACTAGCGCAAGTCCAACAGATGCCATCGTCTCATTTGCCGAGGTCGGGATTGACCCTGGAGAACCTAATAGGCTGCATCTGCATGCATAAAGGACCCCATTCCCCACACACACTCATTCCAACCAAGATGACCCGAAGAGCGGCCTCGAGATTCACAGATGCGGAGCTGGAGACATTGTGCCGAGGAGAGGCGGGACACCCTGTTCCCTGGGGGTAGGAAAGAGGCTGCCATCCATGGACCTAAACTGGGTCTGGGCGCAGGTGGCAGTTGCTGTGAGCGGCGTGTGCCCCACCATCAGGACCGGACAGACATCAGTGCAGGAAGAAGCACGACCTCCTCAGGGTGAGTCACCACCTCCGTGCCCCTGGCACTAACCCCCGTCCCACACACCTGCCTTAGGGGGGCGATGCTGCACACACAGGCCACTGGCCTCAGACCCTCTGTGCTGCCTGCATCCAAGTGTCTTACACTGTACATCGTCTGTCACCCCCCCTCCCCGCCCCAGGAGAAGGCGGCCCACAACCGCAGGGTGAAAGAGAAGACGAGAGGAGCCTGCTGGACCTGCCGCCCCGCAGTGCCGCAGTGCAGAGAGAATGGGACCTGGTCGGTAGACCCGGAGAGCGGGCATTCGCCGAGGCGGAGGACGGCATCGGGAAAGGGAGCGAGCTCCGATGGATTGCGATGTCCTTACGGCATGTGTGGCACCCCTCCCCCACATCCAAAACACCCCAGCTCTCCAACCCCCCCAACACCCTCACTACCCCAACACCACCCACCCCCTATCACCCTCGTAGCCCCACCGCTAAACACCCACCACATCAATCCCACCCACCCCCTACCACCCTCATAGCCCCAGCCGTCACCACCCGCACACCTCCATCCACCGATCACCTCACCTGTGATCTAACCATGCAACTTGTCTTTTGTCTTGCAGGATCACTCAGCGATGAGACCCGGACGTCGGCATCCTCCTCCCCTGGCCACAACCCCAAGACGCATCTGGCAATCAGGCGTGACCTACTGGTGACGCGAGCCCCCAGCCTCAATCCCTGACATCCTGGAGGACACGTCTGGGGACGACACCAACATCTCGGCACAGCTGTCACCACCCCAGACACACTCACCTCGGTTGGGCACATTAGTGAACAGGCTCCTGGGGCACTATCTGCTGCGCACCACACACGCGTTGCGGTGCATCAGGTGGTGGAGGTAGGAACGGTCAGAGGATGGCCCGACCCCAAGGACCAGCAGTCGTCTAGACTGGCCTCGGGCTTCTGGAAAGGACGGTCCTTTCACTGGTGGAGTTGCAGGTGCAGAGGCGGGACGACATGAGGGGGCGTCAGCAACCATCCAGCATCTGCAGGTGCAGTTGGAGGGGTCCAACCATCTGCAGGGGCAGAAGGTTGCGCCAACCATGCATATCGCCCAGACTAATACCGCACAGGTCCCGTCCGCAGTAAAGGCCTTGGGTGCGAGGGAATCAGCAATGGGTCAGGGTATCCAGGGCCTGGTGCACTCTGTGTGGGTGGTGGCCAAGGCACAGAACAGGGTGGCCATGTCACAGGCAGCCATGTACCAGGGCCACATGGACATCGCAGCGGCACTCCAGAGCTTGGCCTCCGTCATGGCGCGGATGATCCTGAAGTCTGTGAGATTCCAGACAGGTCTCCACTCGGTGCCTGGAAGGACCCCATCGTTCAGGGCGACTGTCACCTTGACAACCACTGGGAGTGTGTGTTGTCCCCTGTACCCCCGCAGTTCCAGATGCATCAGAATGTGGCAGAAATGTCACAGCGACCCTCTGCTCAGCCGGAGTCTTTGGCGACATGCTCGTTCCAGCAGGTCCTCGAATGACAGGTGCTGCTGGTACACACGAGGCCGAGGCGCCGCCACCTTCCCACCTACTCCTCGGCCTGTTGGATGGCCGGCCCTCCTCCTCCCTGGGTGGCCCTTGCTCCTCTGGTGCAGGCTCTTGTTCTGCAGGGTCCTTCACCAGCAGCTTCTGCTCATGCAGCCTCCTGGTATCCATTCTCTGTAGGGAGTGAAAGGCAGACAGGTTAGCATGGCAGTTACCCCCCTGCCTAACCAGCATCAACAGGGAACACAGTGGCCCTGTCCTGAACTGCAGCCCCTGCCTCCGCATGTCCCCCTCCCCGCCCTCCTCTCCCATCCCTATCCCCACACCGGCCAGTCCCTGGACACATCGCCTTCCGCAAGGCACCCCTGGCCCTTTCAGGGGTCCTCTGAACCCTGCACACAACCCTGCCAGCCGTGGTACCAGTGGTTGGCGCTACCCATGCCAGCGGTATGCTCTGCTGCCCCTGTCCTGTGCCCTCCCATGGGATCTACTGTGGGCATCTCCCTTGTGTGGGCCGCGTGGTGACCTGCCAGTAGGGTGGCGCATGGTTGGGGGGGGCGGGGGGGGGGCGCAGGTAGCAGGGTCTGTGGGCTCTTCGGGGGGTGGCCTTGGAGTGAGGGGCACGCACACGGCCCATGATGCTCGGCACAACTACGGGCCACCTAGTGGGAGATCAGTGAGGTGCACTGCAAGATGGCTGCCTTGCAGGCTGCGGCCATGCCTGGACACCTCGGTTCAGGGGGACACGAACAGTCCCCTGGCCACCCCCCACTACTCCCCCCAGCCCGCACCCCCTCCCCCCCCACCCCCCCTCCCCGCCCCATCCCCCAGCCAGCAGCAGGACTGACAACCCTCGATTGTGTCTTTGGGAACATGTCTTACCTCCTCTCTCTCTCTCAGCAGCCATAGTGCCCGTTTCCCGATTTTAAATACCACAAGTGAACCTCGCCGTCAGAGGCAGAGCATCGTAAGAGGCCCGGAGGATGGGGGCTCCGTTAATAATATGCCAGCGGCTCTATCCATGCCAGGGTCTTACCCTTAACACCATGGGCTCTTAACTTATTTAACAGTCTCCTATGCGGCACCTTGTCAAAGGCCTTCTGGAAAGCGAAATAAATCACGTCCACTGAGGAGATGAGGAGAAATTTCTCGCTCCTTAAGCCTGTGGAATTATTTTCCCCAGAAAGCATTGGAGGCTGCGTTATTGAAATTAGTCAAGGCTCGGTTAGATTTTTGATAGACGAGGGAGTTAAGGGTTATGGGGGGCAGTCAGGAAAGTGGAGTTAAGATCCCATCCAGATCAACCATGATCTTATCAAATGGCGGAGCAGGCCTGAGGCTCGGTATGGCCTACTCCTGTTCCTAAGTCCTGTGTTTTTATATTTTGCTGTATTTTTCTCAGAGAACATGGTGAGGGTTTTTTAAAAATGTGCTAAATATCACCACTGCAAAATGAGAGAAGGGGGCAGAGAGAGTGAGATGAAGATATATGGGACCTCTGCTCTTTAAGGTTTTTGTAAATGACTTGGATGAGGAAGTGGGTTAGTAAGTTTGCCAATGACACGAAGGTTGGCGGAGTTGTAGATAGTGTCAAGGGCTGTTGCAGGTTACAACAGGACATTGACAGGATGCAGAGCTGGGCTGAGAAGTGGCAGATGGAGTTCAACCTAGATAAATGTGAAGTGATTCATTTTGGAAGGTCAAATTTGAATGCTGAATACAGGGTTAAAGGCAGGATTCTTGGAAGTGTGGGGGAACAGAGGGATCTTGAGGTCCACGTACTTAGATCCCTCAAAGTTGCCACCCAGGTTGATAGGGTTGTTAAGAGGACGTATGGTGTGTTGGCTTTCATTAACAGGAGAATTGAGTTGAAGAGCAGCTTTATAAAACCCTGGTTCGACCACACTAGAATATTGTGTCCAATTCTGGTCGCCTCATTATGGGAAGGATGTGGATGCTTTGGAGAGGGTGCAGAGGAGATTTACCAGGATGCTGCCTGGGTTGGAGAACATGTCTTATAAAGAAAGGTTGAGGGAGCTAGGGCTTTTCTCACTGGAGTGAAGAAGGAAGAGAGGTGACTTGATAGAGGTGTACAAGGTACTGAGAGGCATGGATAGAATGGATAGCCAGAGACATTTTCCCAGGCGGAAATGGCTGTCACGAAGAGACATAGTTTTAAGGTGATTGGAGAAAGGTATAGAGGAGATGTCAGAGGTCGGTTCTTTACACAGAGAGTGGTGGGTGTGTGGAATGCACTGCCAGCAGAGGTGGTGGAGTCAGAGTCATTAGGGACATTTAAGCGACACTTGGACAGGCACATGGACAGCAGTAAATTGAAGGGGTGTAGGTTAGGTTGATCTTAGATTAGGATAAATGGTCGGCACGACATCGTGGGCTGAAGGGCCTGTACTGTGCTGTACTGTTCTATGTTCTATGTAGACTTCAAAAGGCAGCACAATGGCTCAGTGGTTAGCATTGCTGCCTCACGGCGCCGAGGTCCCAGGTTCGATCCCGGCTCTGGGTCACTGTCCGTGTGGAGTTTGTACATTATCGCCGTGTTTGCGTGAGTTTCACCCACACAACCCAAAGATGTGCTAGTTAAGTGGATTGGCCACGCTAAATTGACCCTTAATTGGAAAAGAATTAATTGGGCACTCTAAATTCAAAAAAAGAAAAAAGAAAAGATCTAGACTTCTGTGGTGGTATGTATTAGGGGTAATACGGTACACCGCGTGTCAACAGGCTATTGGTGGAGGGATGCCAGGTCATGATAGGATCTGCCACCTACTGGACTCCACCCAGAAAAGCCGGTATAAGAACCCAGTTTTCCCTCCATTTCCCTCAGCAGCTGCATTCTGTAACCACGCTGCTGGGGATAAAGTTCTGCTTAATAAAGCCTTCAATTGACATTACCTCAACCTGCCTCGCGTCATATTGACGGTGCTACAACTTCAAGAGAGGGATGTCAAGAGAGAGAGATGGCAAAGTAGACTGATGGAGAGAGGAGGACAGAGACAGTGTGGATAAGAAAATCATGTGGCTCTGTAGCCACGCACTGCATTTTCCTATTCTCCATAGTCACCACATCCCATATCAACTACAATTTTCTACCCTCTGTCTGAAGATCAGGTGAGCCCTATGCCTTCCCGATATGTCACAGCAACCAAACAGTCAAATGACAAGCTCATGAGCTACTGGGTGTGCTGAAGATGTTTTTGGAGAACTGGGGCTGGATTCTCCATTTTCGGGACCATGTCCCCACACGTCGTGAAAACTGTGGTCTTTTACGGCAGGAAAACTAGCGCCAAAAGGCCACAGATTCACCGCCTTACAGGGGGCGAGCAGGCAGCTGTCATGCAGCTCACAGCTCCAGCTGCCGATATGGCCCCCCGCACGTCCAGGTCAGAGGTCGCACATACGCACGGCGGCGGCCTCCAGCGGACGCACTGTGCTCCATGGCAGACTCAGACCGCCGAAATAGTGCCCGCATCAGCCGTTCGCCCGACCTGGACCTCCCGCACACATACCCCCCACTCCCGAATGAAACCCGCCCCGCCCCCGGCTCTCCGATCGGCCCTCCCCCGGCTGTAGCGACCCCGGACTGGGTCCGCAGCTGCCACGCGAGGTTCCCAAATGGAAGGACCGCATTACAACCACACCGTCGGGAATTTGGCCGGTCGAGGACGGAGAACAGCGGGGCAGGCCTCAGGCAATGGCCTGAGGCGGTGGATACTCGGTGCAACGTACTCCACGAGTACGCCGCTTTTCCGGGGGGTGGCGGGGGGGTGGAGAATAGCAGAACCGACGCCGGTCCTGATTTTGCGTGGGAAAACGGATTCTCCTCCCCGTCGCCGAACGCGATTTCGGTGTCGGGGTGCGGAGAATCAAGCCCTTGGTATTTCAAATGTCTGGACTGGAGACGTTATAGCCCAGCAATAAAGAGTAACAAAGTTTCAGGACCAGATGGTTTACACTCCAGACCATTAAAGGATGTATATGAGATCATTGCAGTTGCTATAAATATTGGGGGAAATTCTCCAAAGCACCAAACGCAAACCACGGGCAAAATTCTCCGTTATCGGCGCAAAGTCCGCCGATCGGCGCAGAAACCGGTGCAAATCCGACCTGCGTCACGCCGCAAAAATCGTCGCGAAGTCTCCGGCCCGAAATGGGCTAGCAGCGACGTGACAGGATCCACGCTTGCTCACGTGGTTCACGCCGTGCAGCGTCATACACGCCGCACGGCGTGACAGCTCATAAGGACGCGCTGCACCCCCCCACCCGACCGGAACACCCGACCGGAACACCCGACCGGATGGCCGGCCGCCGCTCAGCCCCGAGGTTCCAGTCACGGGATGTGGAGGCGCTCCTGGACGCAGTGGAGCAGAGGAGGGAGGTCCTGTATCCTGGGCACGGCTGTAGAGTTGCCCCATGCCACAGCCGGTGTCTGTGGAGGGAGGTGGCAGAGGCCGTCACCGCTGTGGCCCTGACACCACGGACATGCACCCAGTGCCACAAGAAGGTGAACGACCTCGTCAGAGCAGGCAGGGTGAGCCTCCCCCCCTGCCCAATATCCATATCCCCCATCTCCCCCATATCCCCCCATCCCCATATCCCCCCTCCCCATATCCCCCCTCCCCCATATCCCCCCTCCCCCATATCCCCCCTCCCCCATATCCCCCCCTCCCCATATCCCCCCTCCCCATATCCCCCATATCCCACCTCCCCCATATCCCCAAGTGATTCCAGCCCTAACCTTAACCTCTGCAATACACGCGCAACCGATGGTGTGCATTCATATACCTCTCTAACACTGTTGCCTTTTACCCCTGCCACCAGCCCCCACCGCCCCCCCCCCCCCCCCCCCGCCACAGGAGAAAAGCGCACACAACACCAGGGAGCATGTGAGGACTGGAGGAGGCCCCGCTGATGAGAGGCCACTGACCGAACACGAGGAAAGGGCCCTGGAACTGGCTGGCGGGCCTGAGGACCGGGAGGTTGCTGATGCAGAGGTCGGGGGCCCACCAGCAAGTGAGCCACCGACCGCCCGTCCCCATATCCCCCCTCCCCCATATCACCTGATCACTGCCTGCGTGTCTAACCATGCATGCTTCATTGTGTATCGCAGGAGCAAACATCGAGGCAGCCATCGCCGCAGATGCAGACCGCCCGCAGGATGCCCCTCGGAGGCCACGGGAGACGGAGAGACCCGGACCCTCCGGCATGCGACGCCCGCAGGATGCCCCTCGCACAGCACGGGAGACGGAGAGACCCAGACCCTCCGGCATGCGACGCCCGCAGGATGTCCCTTGGAGACCACGGGAGACGGAGAGACCTGGAGCAACAGGGAGACGACGCCCCCGTCTCGTGCGGATGCGACGACGCAGGCGTGTGCCACCCAGTGACGAGAGGGGCAGCCACAGGCCCCCGTCACAGCCGAGCCAGGACACCACTACCCAGGACACCACTACCCAGGACACCCCTACCCGGGACAGCACTACCCAGGAAGACGAAATAACGGACAGTGACACAGAGTGGATGGGTGGAAACGAACCCCCACCCCAAAGTGCCATGGACTCAGAGTGGGACAAAGAGCACGACACAACGCCACTGCTGTCACCAACACCCTCCACCATCGCAGAAACACTCACCTCGGTTGGGCACTTTAGTGATGAGGCATCTGGTACACTCACTGGTGTGCACAACACAGCCGTCCCGGTACAGCAGGTGGAGGTAGGAGCAGCAGAGGAGCCGGGCGGTCAGAGGGCAGCCCAGCCCAAGCGAACATCTGCGGCCCAGATGGATCCCGGGTTCCTGGAGTTACCACATCCACCCATAGATCCGATGCAACCACCGGACCGGAGACGAGCGAAGAGGGTGACGGCCGGCTTACGGCAGCTGCAGTCGCAGGTGGAGGAGTCCACCCGCGTCCAGGAGCTGGGAGTGGTGCCGGTCATACGTGCCAGCCAGGCCGACACCGCATGGGTGGCGTCCGCGGTGAAGGCAATGGGTGCGACGGTGTCAGACATGGGGAACGGTTTGCGAGGCCTGGGGCTTTCCGTGCAGGCGGCGTCTGTGGCCCAGGACATGGCTGCCCTCTCACAGGAGGCCATGAGCCAGTGCCAGCGCCAGATGGCAGAGGCGCTCAACGCCATGGCCCTGTCTCAGCAGGCCATAGCCCAGTCTCAGCAGGCCATAGCCCAGTCTCAGCAGTCCATTGCCCAGTCTCTGGAGTCCATAGCCCAGTCTCAGCAGGCCATAGCCCAGTCTCAGCAGGCCATAGCCCAGTCTCAGCAGGCCATAGCCCAGTCTCAGCAGTCCATTGCCCAGTCTCTGGAGTCCATAGCCCAGTCTCAGCAGGCCATAGCCCAGTCTCAGCAGTCCATGGCCCAGTCTCAGCAGGCCATCGCTGAGGGCATCGGCGCCATTGGCCATGTGCGAGCCGGCGTCGCACAGTCACAGACAGGGTTTGCCAATCCCCTGGGCTCCATGGCTGCAAACCTGCAGACCCCTGTCGATACCAGCACGGGCCTCCAGGACTGGCAGTGCCAGATGTCGGGGGGGCGTCGGATGGCCAGTCCGTTCACATCCCCCACCCATGTAGAGGCCTGGGGGCCATCGGGCAAGCCGAGGGAGGAGGAGGTGCTGTGGTCCGCCCCGGGTCCCCCTGTAGGGGAGGTCCCGGAACACCGCGACACCTCGGACTCCTCCCCCTTCCGTCCCAGGTGCATCGGGTGGGCAACGGGCAGGACAGGCTGGCAGCTCGCCATCCCAGTCGCCCGGGCCACAGCCTGGCCCATCTAGGCCAGGACGCCCCAGGAAACGGCCGCCAAAGGGATCCCGTGTCAGAGGGCAGGAATCACAGGAGTCCACCTCCAGTTCTGCTGTACCATCTGGGGAACCACGTAGACGTAGTCAAAGGGCCCGTAAGGTCAAACAATGAGACACGGAGTAAGTTGGCACGGGTGCAGGGCACAGATGAGTTTTAGGGACTAGGGCACGTGCATGAACTCCTTTGGTTATTAAAGTCAATGTTACATCTACAGAAGCTGCCTTTGTGCTCTGTCCAAAGCGTGCGGGGGTGTCATGTACGTTGAGTGCAAGTGTGTGTGTGTGAGGGGTGGTCTTACCTCAGCCCCAGGTGAGTCTGCCCCTTCCCCCTGGGCCACCATAAACATCCCCCCAGGCAGAGGACGGGACCGTGCGCTGCAGTGTCACAGCCGCATGCAGGGATGGTCCGGGTGGATGGTGGTACTGTGGCCATGGGTCAGACATAGTCCGACGATGTGGAGCCAGGAGCTCATCGCAGGGCGGGTTGTCATCATCCTCCATGGCCTGCAATAGACACGCGTCCACCGGCAACTGTGTGAGCCCGGCCGTTGTGCCGCAGGTGGATCGGCAATGGGGGGGGTGGTGTGCATGCGGGTGGGGTGGGTGGGGTTGGGGAGGGGGGTGAGGGTGCTGGGTGGGTGGATGGGTGGGGGGTGTGGGTGGTCGGCTGTTGCCATGGTGTGCGGTCTGTGGCCATACTACCCGATTCCCACGCCCATCTAGTCAGTGAAGCGGGCGGCTATCAGCCTGTCCCGTGCCCGCTGGGCCAGCCGGTAACGGTGGACAGCCACCCGCCTGTGTCTAGCCCAACTGCCCTGACCATTGCCCCCATCCCCCTCATCTGGGGAGGACTGCACCTCTTCCTGCTGCTCCTCCAGTCCGCCCTCCTCTGCCTGCGGAACATCGCCCCTCTGCTGGGCTATGTTGTGCAGGACGCAGCACACCACAATGATGCGGCCGACCCTATCTGACCGATACTGGAGGGCGCCCCCAGAGAGGTCCAGGCACCTGAAACGCACCTTCAGCATGCCAAAGCACCTCTCTATCACTCCCCTTGTCGCTACATGGGCATCATTGTAGCGGTTCTCCACCTCATTGTGTGGCCTCCGTATAGGCGTCATCAGCCACGATCGCAATGGGTAGCCCCTGTCGCCCAGCAACCAGCCCCTCAGCCGGGGATGGCGTCCCTCGTACATGCCGGTGATGGATGACCGCGACAACACGTATGAGTCGTGTACACTGCCCGGGTAACGGGCGCAGACGTACAGGATCATCATGCGGTGGTCGCAGACCACCTGTATGTTCATCGAATAGGTCCCCTTCCTATTGGTGAACACGGCCCTGTTATCTGCAGGTGGCCGGACGGCGACGTGCATCCCATCAATCGCGCCCTGGACCATGGGGAACCTGGCCACGGCAGAGAAGCCCACGGCCCGGGCATCTTGGCTGGCCCGGTCCACAGGGAAGCGGATGTAGCGGTGCGCCATGGCATATAGGGCATCTGTCACTGCCCGGATGCACCGGTGCACCGATGTCTGCGATATGCCGGACAGGTCCCCACTCGGTGCCTGGAATGACCCCGTTGCATAAAAGTTCAGGGCCACCGTAACCTTGACGGACACAGGGAGAGGGTGTCCCCCGCCAGTGCCACGCGGTGACAGGTGTGCCAGCAGGTGGCAGATGTGTGCCACGGTTTCCCGCCTCATCCGGAGTCTCCTCCTGCATTCCCGGTCCTTGAGGTCCTGGTATGACTGCCGGGGCCGGTACACACGGTGCGCCCTCGGGTGCCTCCGTTGCCGTCGGGCCGCGACGTCCTCCTCCCCCTCCTTGTCCTGTCGGTCAGGTGTCCCTCCAGCCTGGGCGGCTGCCGCCTGCCCCTCTGCGGCAGCCTGCGCCGCCTCACTGGCACGCTCCTCCTCCTCCTCCTCCTCCTCATCCAGGGCAACATAGACATTAGCGGCTGCCGCCACGGCGGCCAACATCGCTGGATGATCGGAAAACATGACGGCCTGGTGGGGGGGGAACGACAACATGTCATCATTGCCCATACCCCCTCCTCCCCCCAGCCAGGTGGCATGGACCGCATGGGTCCAACTGTTGGAGGCTGGCACCTGGCCAGGTGGACCAACTCACTTGCCTGCGCACCCCCCCTCCCCGGCATGGACCCAATCCCCTCCCCATCCACTTGTGCTGCCCACGTCATCATGCGATACATGCATGCCATCAATTATCCCCTGGACCTGGGGCATCCTGACAATGGCGGAGAATTCTGAAGCCCGGGCATCTTACTGGGCTTGGACGAGCTCAAAGTTAATATGGTCAGCTGCCCGGGCATACAGGGCATCCGTGACCTCACGGGTGCACCTGTGGGCTGCAGCTTGTGATATGGCTCACAAGTCCCCGTTTGAGCCCTGTTGCATAAAAATTCAGGGTTGTGGTGACCTCCATGGCCACTGGGAGCAGGTGTCCTCCTCCTCTACAGGGTGCCAAGTCCGTGAGGAGGTGGCACAAGTGCCACACTGTCTCTTTGGTGGAGCGGAGTTTCCTGCGGCACATGCTGTCCGTCATCTCATCAAAAGACCAACGATGCCTGCACACCTTGGGCCATTGCTGGCGCCTCCCTCTGGGTTCATCCTCGGCCTGATGGGTGGGCGGGTCTTCAGGTGATTGGCGGCCCACCGCACCTCGGGTACCACCTCCAGCCAGCATTGGTGCTGCTGCCTTCGCCGGCTTCCAACCGCCTGAGATTACACCAGCATCGCGATGGCAGCCTCTGCGGGACTGACATGATCAGACATATTTTTATATCTGTAAGGAATTGGAGAAAGAGAGGGACCAGCAATCAGTTAGAGCTTTCACCCCGGGACCCTCAAATCCCCCAAGCCTCCCCCACTTTGTGTGTCCCGCCTTCTTTCAGATAGTGCCCTTTGTGCTGGAGAACCTCACTCTGCACACTCACCCCTGACCACATCAGGAGCCCCAGATCCAGACCCTGCTGGAAACATTAGGGAGACTGTGCTAAGGTGCCCTGATCCACACACTCTCCTTTTGGTCGCGAAGATATCCCCAGTGCTGAAGCCCAGTTCTTGAGTGTTTGAGTGTCGGCTGCTGTCTCCATGGTGCTGATACTTCTGGAGTTCAGACAAACTGTACAGGCCACAAAGTTTGATTGAAATGCGATGTAATAATCATCTGATGAGACATGGCAGGTTGACCCATGAGAAGCCACTTGAGAATATTTTGTTTATTAAACGGTCATGAGTGACAATGATTTAAAAATCAACTGCATGACATTCCATATATCACGCCAACCATTACATAAGGAAACACCACTGTTCCATATTGCTACCAATACAAAGCTATATCAGCTCATTTTCATTAAGAAAAACACACGGTTTCACCCCTCTCAGATTCCTCAACATAACGGAGGATAAGCCTGAGAATGTGTTATCATGTCCAGAATTTTGTCATGGAAATGATCTGTCCATCAATGTGTGATTTGTGCCACATATCAGTGTGATTCTCTGCCCAGGAGCCACAGCTGTGCAGGCCCTCCCAGACGGCCCAATCTCACTGGAACCAAATCCTGCCATCCACATATTCTACAGACATTCAAGGTACAGTTGAACATCCTGGTGACGTGCCAGTTACATGAAGCACTCACCACACCAGCAACTAAAGCATCAGCAATCTGCGAAAGCATTTGTACAACTTCGTCATCAGGTGGCCCATTTGGAATAATGTCGCACACCAGGTCCCTCAGTGTCTTCTTGCTTCAAACCGGATTGCCTTCTGGACTCATTCATCCCACTGAGCCCCGGTGTTCCAGGATCCAGGTATCTTAGAAAAAATTGTCCTTCTTTCCGGCTACAGAAAAGGAAGGAAACAGCAACAGCAGCCTCCAGGCATCAGCAGCCACCAGCAGGAACAGGCAGCAAACACAATCTGCAGCTGTGAAGTGCTCTCACAACTAACAAGGCTAATTTGTCATCTGAAATAGCCTTCAGCTGTGAAGCTAGAGGTTGCACACAGTCAAATGGAGTTCAAGTGACCGTTAGCATATAGCCAAGAACAGGACTCTGTTCTGGAAGTTTATGATAGGACATACTGGCAGCAGCTGTAGTTGCCCCTGTTATGGGTCTCCACAATACATAAAGATGGCTTCAAAGCCTCAGGGATGAAAAATCCCTCACCCCTCCCTCCCTTCACCGGCCCAGGTGAGACCCCCAATCTGGAATGCTTCAGCCCCCCGACGAAGGCCAACCGTCCTGAGGGACGTACCCCCCCCCCCCCCCCCCCCCACCCCCCTGAGCACTGGGACAGCAGCTCCGGTACCCTTGAGCTGCATGCTGGAAGAAGGAAATTGCTACTCACCTCTTCAGTTCCCCTCAGCAGCCATCGTGCCAGCTTCATATTTTTAAAAAGGAGTACTAAATGACGCCCGCCTGACTTCTCATTGGGGAGCTGGTTAATTCATAGAAAGACGTTACATTCGACTTCAGTCTCACTAATGAAATAAAAATTAATGCAAATTAGGGTTAATAATTTGCTCGTCATATTTAGGTGAGATCCGGAACTCACCACGGGGAGCGGGCTGGTGAGATTGCAAACTGTTTCGCGCCTGCCGCAAATCTTGATTTTGGCCTTTCCCGTTATTTAACCGTGTGTCCAGATCCCCATCGGGCGCAATGCAGCAGATAAATCACACTGTAAAATTAAAGATATGAAGGGGTCTGAACACCATGAAAAATTTCAGCTGATGAGAAAGAGCAGGCATGGATTTGTGAAAGCTGAGTAATGCCTGGAAGAGGTGACTAGAGTAGTGGGCAGGTAGATGTCAATGGATATTATTTATATGCGCCTGCAGAAGGCATTTAAATAAGGCTCTTATTCGAGACTATTCAGAAGATTAAGTTCATGAAACTGAAGATTGGACCTGGTTAGGAAATTGGTTGAATGGTAGAAAGTAGGAGTAATGGACAGGCACTCGAATTGGCAAGATGTGTTTCAAGGTCTTCAATATTTGTTCCAGAGTTAAGTGCAAACCCGATTGGGGGAAAGATGCCATGAAAGGGCTGGGGTGGGATTCTCTGTTTCTGAGACCAGTTTAAGTGTTGACGCCGGCGTAGAATTCGTGGACTTCCACAAGAGCAAAACCGGGGCTGCACCTGGACCTACAGTTAGAGTTAAGGGGCTAGCACCGGCGCCACGTGCAACACAATCGATGCCAATGAGAAACAGTGCCGGATTCGCTGGATTCGTGATTTACACTCAGGAGGCTGACAAGCTGCATTCACAATTCACTCTACACACACACCATCCCAGCCAGCAAGACACATGGCCCAATGCTTCATGGATGCCGAGCTGCAGACCCTCCTGGACGCAGTGGAGGAGAGACGGATGACCCTGTACCCCGGCCCAGGAAGGAGGCTGCCAGCTGCCGCTATTCGCCGTGCCTAGGCGCAGGTGGCAGAGGTGGTCAGTGCCATGGGCAACACCGTCCGGACCAGCCAACAGTACCAGAAAAAACTGCACAAACTCCTCAGGGTGGCCAGGGTGAGTAGGCAGCACTGTACCCCTGGACTAAACCAATCCCACACACACATAGCCCGACCCTGCCCCACAACCTGGAAGGTGGCCGAACCCCCACCCTGCACCACATGCCGGCACCCATACCGGCCGGGTGCCCTGGCCACTGAAGCCATCAGTTACCTACCCCCTGGGCTGCATGCATTGGACTATCTAACGCTGTCATTTTCTGTTTGAAGCACCGCTTCTTCCCCAGGACCTGCTGGAGATGGGGAGGTCCAATCAGGTGTCCCCTGCCCCCCCAGCCAGTGACACAGCCGGAGGCCCCCCCCCCCTCCAAGCACTGACGCTAAGAGCAGCAGGGATGTATCACAGAGGGGGATGCAGGCGAGGGGGTGACCGGAGGTCGGGGGGTGGGGGGGGGTGGGGGGGGGGGGGGTCATGCGATGTCTATCTCCTGGCCAGTCCCCCTC
Organism: Scyliorhinus torazame; assembly: GCF_047496885.1. Taxonomy (NCBI): domain Eukaryota; kingdom Metazoa; phylum Chordata; class Chondrichthyes; order Carcharhiniformes; family Scyliorhinidae; genus Scyliorhinus; species Scyliorhinus torazame. The sequence continues at coordinate 289,734,943 of NC_092712.1, forward strand.
ACCAGCTGGTGAACCTGGAGGCAATCAGAGCATTCTTCCCCCCCCCCCCCCACATTCTCCTCGTCGGACATAGCCTGGAGCTCCTCCTCCTCCTCTGCTGTGCGATGTTGTGGAGGACGCAGCAGGCCGCCACGATGCGGGCGACCATCTCAGCATTATACTGGAGGGACGCTTCAGAGCGGTCCAGGCACCTGAACTGCATCTTCAGGAGGCCAAAGCACCACGCGATCATGCCCCTGGTCGCTCTATGGGCATTGATGTAGCGGGTCTCCGCAACGGTCTTTGGCCTCCGGAAAGGTGCCATCGGCCATGACTGCAGCGGATAACCCTTGCCACCCAGGAGCCAACCCCCGTCACCCAGGAGCGTTGTGCACACTGCCCAGGTATCGGGCGAAGACGTGTATTATGCACAGCTGATGGTCACATATCAGCTGCACGTTCATCGAGTGAAACCCCTTTTGGTTTGTGTAGAGCAGCCTGTCATCTGCAGGTGCTCCCCAGGAGACATGCATCCCGTCGATAACTCCCTGAACCCAGGGCATCCTATCGATGGCGGCAAACCCCACTGCCCGGGCATCCTGGTGGGCTCCGTCCACATTGAAATGGATGTATTGTGCCACCTGGGCATACAGGGCTTCCATGACAGCGTGGATGCACCTGTGCACCGAGGTCTGTGAGATCCCAGACAGGTCCCCACTCAGTTCCTGGAAGGACCCCGTGATGTAAAAATTTAGTGCTACCGTCAACTTGACGGCCACCGGGAACGGGTGTCCTCCCATAACCGCGCGGTGCCAGGTGTGCGATGATCTGGCAGATATGTCGCTCTGCCTCCCTGCTCAGCTGGTGTCTTCAACGGTATGTCCGGTCTGGCAGGTCCTCGAAAGACAGGTGCTGCTGGTACACACAAGGCTTCATGCCTTCATGCCTAGGCCTATTGGGTGGTTGGCTCTCCATCCTGGATGGCTGTTTCCTGTTCCTCTGGGGCACACTCCGCTACTGCAGCTTCCTCCTCCTCAGCAACTCCAGCTTGTCCAGGGCATCCCCCAGGGCTGCGGCGACAAGGAGGAAGGCCCACCATTGCTGGTTGAATTCCAATATCCATTGACTGCAGAGGGTGAAAGGCCAACATGTTAGCATGATTAGCACAGTGGATTCACAGTGCCAGGGTCCCAGGTTTGATTCCTGGCTTGGGTCACTGTCTGTGCGGAGTCTGCATGTTCTCCCCGTGTGTGCGTAGGTTTCCTCCGGGTGCTCTGGTTTCCTCCCACAGCCCAAAGATGTGCAGGTTAGGTGGATTGGTAATGCTAAATTGCCCTTCGTGCCCAAAAAGGTATGGCGGAGGGTTGGATGCGAGATTGGGGGGTGGAGCCAGGTGGCAAGGTGGGTGGTCAGTGGTCAGCAAGATGGCTGCCTTAAAGGCCACGGCAATGCCGGTCCATGACTGGACACAGCCCCAATCCCGTGGGGGATTATCCCGGCCACTCAACCTGTTCCCCGTCACCCCTCCTCCCCCAGCTCTGGCAGGGCCTCCCCAGCCAGTGTCTGGCCTGGCAACCCACAATCACGCCTCTCAGTGTGTTAGCTCCTCTCTCTCCCTCATCAACTACGACGTCGGTTTCACGTTTTTTAAAAGCACAAGTGAACCACGCCGTTGGGAACTCGGCCCATTGGAGGCGGAGAATCGCTGCGGCCCTGGAAAATACCGGGTCGGGCTGCTAATCACATGCAAATAGTGTTTAGTGTACGTGCATTCCGGAACGCATTGAAGCGCTGTTGAGCCGACGGTGAATTGCACTTTGGCATCAAATCGGTGCCCGGCGATTTTGGCATTGGAACCTATTCTCCGACCAATCGCCTTTCCCGATTTCAGCGTCAGCCAACAGAGAATCCGCCCCTGATTTTTGTCCTAGGTGTTGGGAACGGTGTTGTGGGGAGGGTCTGGGAGGGGTGCCATCTGCAGTCAGCCCTAGCTATCACCGCTGGAAAGAGTTCAGAGGTCAGAGTTGGGCTGGTTAAAAGACCTGTCTGGATCTTTGTCCCAGTCATATAAAAATTAATAAAACAGAAAATATCTATTGCCACATACACATTCTTCGATCCTCATACACTGATGACAAACTGTGCCCTTCTATTCACTCTACATGCCGCCTAAATGGCCCCCACCTGCAGCTCTTGGTCCTTAAATCTTCCATGTCATCTCACCCAATATCCACCAAAGGCAGACGTTAGATAAAATGGAATAAAATAAAGTTTGAAGTGTAGATTGCAGATCTTAATACATAAAAACATTCTCATTCGTAACAACCCATTCAATACATATAAACGTCTTCAAGTACGTAATGCCTTATAAAAGAAAACATATCCTTCAAATACTTAATCCCTTATAAAAACAAACAAGAGGGCAGCACGATGGCTCAGTGGTTAGCATTGCTGCCTCACAGCGCCGAGGTCCCAGGTTCGATCCCGGCTCTGGGTCACTGTCCGTGTGGAGTTTGCACATTCTCCCCGTGTTTGCTTGGGTTTCACCCCCACAACCCAAAGATATACAGGTTAGGTGGATTGGCCACGCAAAACTGCCCATTAATTGGAAAAAATGAATTGGGTACACTAAATTTAAAAAAATAAATAAAAAATAGCCTCACGTCAAAGATATGAGTGTTTGGAATACCTATCAGCATTTGGAGCTGTCAATCAAATTATGAACTTCCAGTCATCTCCCCGCAGCTGTCACCCACCCCCCAACCCACTGTCCCACTGTGATAAAGTTAGTGGGTGATAGCAGTCAACATCCTGCCCTATTCCCATAACCCAATAACCTCATCTAACCTACATTGGATGCTAAGGGGTAATTTAGCATGGCCAATCCACCTAACGTGCACTTCTATACCAATAGAACCAGTGTTTTTGATATGTTGATGAGAATGTGTTTTTAAGTATTAAGATCTGCAATCTACACTTCAAACTTTATTTTATTCCATTTTATCTAACGTCTGCCTTTGGTGGATGTTTTGATGAGTCTATCAGCACTGCAATCAGATATTTATCTCATCAGGAATTTCCAAACCTTTATAGCTGAATAACCCTTTTGACCTCCCAAGGGTACTTTTCACCTACTCTCATTCTAACCCAATCTCACGCCCACCATCACCTTCATCCACTCGCATCCTTACCCACCTCACTCGCACCCACTCTTACCCTCATCCACTCTCATCCATCCTCACCCACTCTAACCCTCACCCACTCTTATTCACTCTCACCCACTCTCACCCTCATCCACTTTCATCCACCCTCACCCACTCTCACCTACTCTTACTAACTCTCACCCCAATGGGTGGCTTGGTAACACAGTGGTTAGCACTGCTGCCTCACAGCACGAGGAACCTGTGTTTGATTCCTGGCTTAGGTCACTGTCTGTGCGGAGTCTGCACGTTATCCCCGTGTCTGCATGGATTTCCTCCCGGTGCTCCGGTTTCTCCCACAAGTCCCGAAAGACGTGAGTTGGACATTCTGAATTCTTCCTCAGTGTAACTGAACAGGCGCCGGAGTGTGGCGACGAGGTGATTTTCATAGTAACTTCATTGCAGTGTTAATGTAAGCCTATTTGTGACACTAATAAAGATTATTACTATTATTATTATAAATCCACTCACGTCCTCACTCTCACTCACCCACAACCCCACTCACCCATACCCACTCTCTCACCCGCAGCTACAAACTCACTCGCACTCTCACCCATATTCTCACCCTTCTCTTGGGCTCCCCAGCTCTGGCTCCACTCATGTTCCACCACCCCCTCCCAGCTCCAACTCAAGCCCCAGCACTTCTGTGGTTCCATGGGCCATGTCTCTTCTCAAGAACCCCAGCCTCGGATCTTCTTGCAATGATCCCCCCACACCCCCCCCCCCCCCACACCCCCGGGTCCCTGCTTTACTTGTGTTATGGGCCAAGGTTTACAGAATCCCAAAGTGTATCATGGATTCACCTGACCCACAACTTTTAATAGATTGTAGTATGGGGAGCACACGGCTTACTCTACAGGTATGGTACAGCAGACGTGGACCAATGGTTTTTAAAACAAAACAATGTTTATTCTATGAACTCAAGTTAACCTTTTTAAAACAAACAGTGAATATCTTAGCAACCATTAATTCAAATACACCCCCCAAAGAATACAACACTAAGTAACCTGTATGCTGTCATTTTACCATCCAAAAGACTTAACAAACCTTCAAACAGGAGCACATCAGGTTTACATCCAATACTGAGACCTTTTTACAATTCTCAGTTAATCCAAATGATCCATGGATAGTCTTTTGATGGCAGAGATCAACAGCAATGCAGCTCACTTTTAACTTCAGATTCAGCTCACTGAAAAACACAGACACACCCAAGCTCTTTCTTAAACTGAAATTAAAAAGCAGAAGTGGAACTCAGCTCCACCCATACTCTGACATCACTCCAGTAACATGAGCAGCTCCATTTCTTAAAGGTACATTTCTTAAACCCCCATTTCTTAAAGGGTACTCTCACATGACATTTGGGTCCCATGGCCCTGACCCTGTCCCCAGCTCCTCTCAGGTTTCCACAGCCATGGTTCATCTTGCCCCCCCCCCTCCCATGGCCTTGGTTCTTCTCAGATCCTTCCCCACCCCCATCCTGTTCCTCCAGCCTTGGCTTTCATCACCATCCTATCCCCCCCCCCCCCCGCCCCATCCCCCCCCAGCCTTAGCTCTTCTTACCTTCCCCCAAGTCATGGTTCTTCTCAGACCATGGCTGACCTGTCCTTTGTCAGCCCCCCAACCCCCCCCCCATTACCCCAATTCTCCTCAGATCCCCCCTGACTTTATCGACCGCAAATTACCTGCAGGAGTCCAGCGGAACCCTGGGTTCCCATAGAACCTGACCTCAGGCAAACTGGTAACAACAGGGAAGAGAACACAAAGTGTTTTGAATAAGGTGTTACAGGTTCAAAGGAGGAGATAATTCTAAAAGAAATACCCACAAAATGAAGGTAATTAACTTCGGAGGAGGTTATATCAGATAAGGGAAGATCAAAAGGGAAAACTGTATTTCGAGAGATGATTAAATCTATGCAAGAGTAGCTGTTTGGGACCTCAGCCACAAGAGGAATAGCTTTTTAACTCCCAGCAAGCAGTCTCTGTGAAGAAAGCCTGCCTGAGGAGCCAGTTGTTGGTTTTACCTCAGAAACAAGCCCGAAAGAGATATAACTGCCTGGTCTGGTAACTGTTACTGGATTTAAAATTAGTTTTTGAAATCTGTAAAATGTTGTGGAACGTCTGGGGAGAATTATCTCCGAAGTTAGTATAATAAAGACTGCTTGGAACTGGGAAAAGGTAGTGATACTGGGTATAGCCATTTGCTAAATTATGTGTACTTCTACTCTAATTCATTGATGTTTATTTTATTGTTTAATAAATGTTTATCTCTTTTAAAAATATGACAAATTATCTGGGACATCAGTCTCTGGATTTCAATCCTTTCCTCACATTATTTCAAATTGCAAAATACAGTTGAGGACAGTTACAGCAAGTTTCCTTTCTAGGATTTGAAACAACGCAATGTTTACCATCAGCCGTGTCCTCAATGCAATCACATCTGAAACAAAGAATAAACCATTCAGGATTTAATTGCTGGAACATTAAAAAATAATCACCTCAGATATCACAATATCCAAGAGTAGTTGTGCCAGACATGAGCTGACCAACCTATTTTTGGAATATATGATTGACATGGGACATGTAATACAACCTGTGGTGCAGATGCTCGAACATGGCGTTTGGCAGAGATCACACTCGCGTCCCGAGAACCCAGTTGGTCCCGCTCCCTCTCTCCATCTCACTTAAAATTTGGAGTCTGCTTTGTTGAATCAGACTTGTGGCAAGCAGACAGATAAATTCCCAGGAAGGTTTTGATTCCCACAGCAGTGTTCCGGGAAAAGCATGACGATGATTATAAAAACTACCTCAACTAGAACCAAAGCTATGGATCATTTTATCTGGGCTGGTCAGCCAGCCACAATCAGTGAACTCCACGTTGCCCCTTTTTTTTCTTTACTTGACCAAAGTAATTTCCTTAACTCTGTAACTTGTATTTTTTCCAAGTTTGATTTGTGTGTATGTGTTTGTGCGCATTTTGCGCAAGTCATTTTCAATATTTGTGGCCAAACACAACCAAACCGTAACTTATTTAACTTAAGAAGCCCTGCCTGGTTAATTCTTTATTGGGCGACGCGGTAGCACAGTGGTTCGCACTTTTGCTTAACAGCACCAGGGTCCCAGTTTCGATTCCCGGCTTGGGTCACTGTCTGTGCGGAGTCTGCACGTTCTCCCCGTGTCTGCGTGGGTTTCCTCTGGGTGCTCCAGTTTCCTCCCACACATCCCGAAAGACGTACTGTTCGGTGAATTGGACATTCTGAATTCTCCCTCTGTGCACCCGAACAGGCGGCGGAGTGTGGAGACTAGGGGCTTTTCACAGTAACTTCATTGCAGTGTTAATGACCACTGGGAGCTCTTCCGGGGCAGGTGTGACCTGTATAAGATGGACGGGTTGCATCTAAACCGGAGAGGCATAAATATCCTGGCCGCGAGGTTTGCTAGTGTCACACGGGAGGGTTTAAACTAGTATGGCAGGGGGGTGGGCACGGGAGCAATAGGTCAGAAGGTGAGAGCATTGAGGGAGAACTAGGGAATAGGGACAGTGTGGCTCTGAGGCAGCGCAGACGGGGAGAAGTTGCTGAACACAGCGGGTCTGGTGGCCTGAAGTGCATATGTTTTAATGCAAGGAGCATTACGGGTAAGGCAGATGAACTTAGAGCTTGGATTACTACTTGGAACTATGATGTTGTTGCCATTACAGAGACCTGGTTGAGGGAAGGGCAGGATTGGCAGCTAAACGTTCCAGGATTTAGATGTTTCAGGCGGGATAGAGGGGGATGTAAAAGGGGAGGCGGAGTTGCGCTACTTGTTCAGGAGAGTATCACAGCTATACAGCGAGAGGACACCTCAGAGGGCAGTGAGGCTATATGGGTAGAGATCAGGAATAAGAAGGGTGCAGTCACAATGTTGGGGGTATACTACAGGCCTCCCAACAGCCAGCGGGAGATAGAGGAGCAGATAGGTAGACAGATTTTGGAAAAGAGTAAAAACAACAGGGTTGTGGTGATGGGAGACTTCAACTTCCCCAATATTGACTGGGACTCACTTAGTGCCAGGGGCTTAGACGGGGCAGAGTTTGTAAGGAGCATCCAGGAGGGCTTCTTAAAACAATATGTAAACAGTCCAACTAGGGAAGGGGCGGTACTGGACCTGGTATTGGGGAATGAGCCCGGCCAGGTGGTAGATGTTTCAGTAGGGGAGCATTTCGGTAACAGTGACCACAATTCAGTAAGTTTTAAAGTACTGGTGGACAAGGATAAGAGTGGTCCGAGGATGAATGTACTAAACTGGGGGAAGGCTAATTATAACAATATTAGGCGGGAACTGAAGAACATAGATTGGGGGCGGATGTTTGAGGGCAAATCAACATCTGACATGTGGGAGGCTTTCAAGTGTCAGTTGAAAGGAATACAGGACAGGCATGTTCCTGTGAGGAAGAAAGATAAATACGGCAATTTTCGGGAACCTTGGATGACGAGTGATATTGTAGGCCTCGTCAAAAAGAAAAAGGAGGCATTTGTCAGGGCTAAAAGGCTGGGAACAGACGAAGCCTGTGTGGCATATAAGGAAAGTAGGAAGGAACTTAAGCAAGGAGTCAGGAGGGCTAGAAGGGGTCATGAAAAGTCATTGGCAAATAGGGTTAAGGAAAATCCCAAGGCTTTTTACACTTACATAAAAAGCAAGAGGGTAGCCAGGGAAAGGGTTGGCCCACTGAAGGATAGGCAAGGGAATCTGTGTGTGGAGCCAGAGGAAATGGGCGAGGTACTAAATGAATACTTTGCATCAGTATTCACCAAAGAGAAGGAATTGGTAGATGTTGAGTCTGGAGAAGGGGGTGTAGATAGCCTGGGTCACATTGTGATCCAAAAAGACGAGGTGTTGGGTGTCTTAAAAAATATTAAGGTAGATAAGTCCCCAGGGCCGGATGGGATCTACCCCAGAATACTGAAGGAGGCTGGAGAGGAAATTGCTGAGGCCTTGACAGAAATCTTTGGATCCTCGCTGTCTTCAGGGGATGTCCCGGAGGACTGGAGAATAGCCAATGTTGTTCCTCTGTTTAAGAAGGGTGGCAGGGATAATCCCGGGAACTACAGGCCGGTGAGCCTTACTTCAGTGGTAGGGAAATTACTGGAGAGAATTCTTCGAGACAGGATCTACTCCCATTTGGAAGCAAATGGACGTATTAGTGAGAGGCAGCACGGTTTTGTGAAGGGGAGGTCGTGTCTCACTAACTTGATAGAGTTTTTCGAGGAGGTCACTAAGATGATTGATGCAGGTAGGGCAGTAGATGTTGTCTATATGGACTTCAGTAAGGCCTTTGACAAGGTCCCTCATGGTAGACTAGTACAAAAGGTGAAGTCACACGGGATCAGGGGTGAACTGGCAAGGTGGATACAGAACTGGCTAGGCCATAGAAGGCAGAGGGTAGCAATGGAGGGATGCTTTTCTAATTGGAGGGCTGTGACCAGTGGTGTTCCACAGGGATCAGTGCTGGGACCTTTGCTCTTTGTAGTATATATAAATGATTTGGAGGAAAATGTAACTGGTCTGATTAGTAAGTTTGCAGACGACACAAAGGTTGGTGGAATTGCGGATAGCGATGAGGACTGTCTGAGGATACAGCAGGATTTAGATTGTCTGGAGACTTGGGCGGAGAGATGGCAGATGGAGTTTAACCTGGACAAATGTGAGGTAATGCATTTTGGAAGGGCTAATGCAGGTAGGGAATATACAGTGAATGGTAGAACCCTCAAGAGTATTGAAAGTCAAAGAGATCTAGGAGTACAGGTCCACAGATCACTGAAAGGGGCTACACAGGTGGAGAAGGTAGTCAAGAAGGCATACGGCATGCTTGCCTTCATTGGCCGGGGCATTGAGTATAAGAATTGGCAAGTCATGTTGCAGCTGTATAGAACCTTAGTTAGGCCACACTTGGAGTATAGTGTTCAATTCTGGTCGCCACACTACCAGAAGGATGTGGAGGCTTTAGAGAGGGTGCAGAAGAGATTTACCAGAATGTTGCCTGGTATGGAGGGCATAAGCTATGAGGAGCGATTGAATAAACTCGGTTTGTTCTCACTGGAACGAAGGAGGTTGAGGGGCGACCTGATAGAGGTATACAAAATTATGAGGGGCATAGACAGAGTGGATAGTCAGAGGCTTTTCCCCAGGGTAGAGGGGTCAATTACTAGGGGGCATAGGTTTAAGGTGAGAGGGGCAAAGTTTAGAGTAGATGTACGAGGCAAGTTTTTTACGCAGAGGGTAGTGGGTGCCTGGAACTCACTACCGGAGGAGGTAGTGGAGGCAGGGACGATAGGGACATTTAAGGGGCATCTTGACAAATATATGAATAGGATGGGAATAGAAGGATACGGACCCAGGAAGTGTAGAAGATTGTAGTTTAGTCGGGCAGTATGGTCGGCACGGGCTTGGAGGGCCGAAGGGCCTGTTCCTGTGCTGTACATTTCTTTGTTCTTTGTTTGTTCTTTGTAAGCCTACTTGTGACACCAATAAAGATTATTATTATTAGTGTTATGGTACCCCAACCAGACCCGAATTTAGATTAGGAAACTGGGCGAGACGCCAACAATATTTCAATTTGTAAACTGTTGAGGAAAGGATACTTCGCTCCAGGAATGGTTCCTCTGACAACTTAGGATAATTTATATTAAAAGAAATATTATTAACACAATATTTATCCCCATTGACATCCAAGGAAACAAACAACTTTTCAATTAACAGTTAAACAGTTCTTACGAAAAGATAAAGAGAGGTCTGTGAGCTTGGCTTTCCTATCTACATCTAAAATTTCAATTAAGCAAAACCCACACACACAGGTCAAATGCCCTGATTAAAACAGTTAACACTCAATGGCTTACAGAATTATTCACAAAGTTCTTGGGGGAGAAGCTTTCAGAAGTCAGTCTGAGAAACACACCGTTTTTCAAAAACGAAACTTTAGAAACAACAGACGCAGGACAGGGCTGAAAACAAAACTCAAAACAAACCCAGCCCCGCCCATGAGTGACATCACATCCTGCTTAGCTGTCAATTCCTTAATCACAGCCTTAGCAGACATAAATGTGGGTGCCTTAACCTAAGTTCTTTTGTCACATTACTCCAACAAACATATAATAGAATTTACAGTGCAGAAGGAGGCCATTCGGCCCATCGAGTCTGCACCGGCTCTTGGAAGGAGCTCCCTACCCAGCCGCACATCTCCACCCTATCCCTATAACCCAGTAACTCCACCCAACACTAAGAGCAATTTTGGACACTAAGAACAATTTATCATGGCCAATCCACCTAACCGGCACATCTTTGGACTGTGGGAGGAAACCGGAGCACCCGGAGGAAACCCACGCAGACACAGGAAGAACGTGAAGACTCCACACAGACAGTGACCCAAGCTGGGAATCGAACCTGGGACCCTGGAGCTGTGAAGCAATTGTGCTAACCACTATGCTACCGTGCTGCCCCCAATAGATATAATACAATAGATATAAAAATATCCTACACATTGAGTTGGCAAATACGTCAGCAGGGATTCTCCGTTGGCCAACACCGGAAACGCGATTGGACGGAGAATCGGTTTTGATGTCGAAACTATGGTGGCTGCCGGATTCATGCCAAATCGCAATTCTCGACAGCGGAGTCAAAGCATTCCACTCCGCACGTACAGTAAACACCTTTGGCATATCATTAGCAGGCCTGACCCGGTATTCGTCGGGGCTTCCTCGATTCTCCTCCTCCATCGGGGTGAATTCCTGACAGCGAGGTTCACTTGTGCTTTCAAAAATCCTGAAACAGGTGCTGTGGCCGCTGAAGAGGAGGTGGGTTGTGGGATCGGGGTGGACGGGCACGGAACACCACTACCGCAGCCCGCGAGGCAGCCATGCAGCTGCGCATGCCGCCGACTGCCCACTGGAAACGTGGTGCCACCGGTCGTATGGGTGCATCCACGCCACGCCCCCTAGGTGCCCACTCGTTCCAGCCGACCCATCAATGGGATGGGCGTGCTCCAGCGCAGCAAGTGCCATCTTTGCTGGGTGGGATGGTGTGTGTGGGGTGTGAAGTGTGTATATGCGGCTGCAGCTTGTCAGCCTCCTGATTGTCAATCACAAATCTGGCACTATTTCTCATTGGAATCAATTGTGTTCCACGTGACACCGGTTCTAGCCCCTCAGTGGTCGCTGAATCGGTCCAGGCGCAGTGACAGTTTTGCTGTTGTAGAACTCTGCGAAACCTCCCCTGGAGTCAACACTCAGGGATGGAGAATTCCACCGATCCTATTAAAAATATTCCAAACCTCTGTTACAATCAAATGAGGAGTGGAAAAAGAGGGAAACTATTCCAGCCCTCATTACCAGGTCCTGATGATGTCATTCAATGTCAAGGGGAGATAGTTAGATTCGCTCATGTTGGAGATGGTCATTGTATGGCGCAAATGGTACTTGCCACTTAGCAGCCCAAAGCTTGAAAGTTGTCTTGGTCTTGCTACACGAGGACATGGACTGCTTCAATGATTTTGCAGCTGCGAATTGCACTGAACATTGAGAAATCATCAGCAAATATCCCCACTTCTGACCTGATGATAGAGAAAGTCATTGAAGAAGCAGTTCAATGGATGCACCTGGGACACACCCCTTAGGAACTCCGGCAGTAATGCCCTAAGACTGCGATGATTAACCTCCAACATCCACAACCATCTTCCTTTGTGATAAGCACAACAGCAAACAATGGGTAGGCCAGCATTTGTATTGCCCATCATTCATTGCTCTTGAGATGATGATGATGAGTTGCCTTCTTGAACCACTGCTGTCCATAAGGTGTAGGTATACCCATCATGCTGATAGAAAGAGAGTTCCAGGATTTTGACCCAGCAAACGTGAAGGAACGCTGATTTTTTCCAAATCAGGGATGGTGTGTGGCTTGGAGGGGAACTTGCAGGTGGTGGTTGTCATGATATGCAGCCACGCAACAAATGGGTCATCAGAACAGGACACAACCAATAGGTAATCAGGACACCCAGAGGTGGCATTACCACAAGGGGCACTACACGACCACTACAAAAAGGACAAGGCACACAGGCTCCACTGGCAGAAACCTAGAGAGCAAGACAGTGTTGATTAACAGCAACATCACACCCTCGCACATGGTCTAGAGCAAGCTTGTATAGTTAGCAGAGCAGACTGAGTTACTAGACTCAGATTAGCAGAAACGACACATCATCATGTGTCCCAATAGCATACGCGTCACGGGCAATGACACCAACTGAGACCAGGTACGCGCAGATTGAAAAGGAGTGTTTAGGTCTTCTCACCGGCATCCTCAAATTCCATGACTACATCTACGGCCTGCCGACATTTACCGTTGAGACGGATCACAGACCTCTGGTCCACATCATCCCAAAGGACCTGAACGACATGATGCCCCGATTGCAGAGGATTCTGCTCAAACTCCGGAGGTACGATTTCAATCTGGTGTACACGCCTTGCAAAGAGCTCATTATTGCAGATGCATTGTCCTGCTCCGTCACCTCACCGAGTGAGCCACTGGAGATCATCCAGCACATTGAGTCGCAGGTACAAATGTGCGCAGGCATCCTCCCTGCAACAGACAAAAAGCTTGTTCTCATCAGAGAAGAGATGGCCAAAGAACCACTGCTGCAGCGAGTCATCCACAACCTCAACAATGGGTGTCCGAAAGGGCAATGCCCTCAATTCTACAATGTCAAGGACGACCTAACGGTGATCAACGGAATCCTGTTAAAGATGGACATAATAGTGATCCCACTGCATCTCCAGCGCATGGTGCAGCGACAGATTCACGAGGGACACCTGTGACATGATATCCATATTAACATATCATGGTGCAATCACACACACACACTGGTGGACAGGTAGATGGACCAACCAACACACACACAACATCGCAACCAATCACCAGTGAGAGCACACACACTATAAAACAGGGAACACCACAGTTCCCGCTCATTCTAACAGGAGATAGCTCAGAGCACAGAGCTCACAGCGTGCCACTCAGACATACACCATGTGCTGAGTGCCTCACTAAGATAGTGCTAGGGCTGGGTCCACAGGTTAGCTGGTGACGTACGAACCACAGCTAGAAGTTAATAGTTATTATTGTACAGAATAATAAAACAGAGTGGTACCATCTACAACCGTGTTGGTTTGTTTGTGTATCGGAACACCCAACACAACATGATACCAGGTCTGCAAACTCGCCAGCGACTGTGAGACCTACCTGCACCTCTTCAGAGATCCGCCATCCTGTGCCATGGACACCATCAGCCCACCGCAGCCACTCCAAATCGCTGCAAATCTCGGCCTCAACTGGAAGCTGTTTAAACAGCACTTCCAGCTCTTCTTAGAAGCCACAGACAGGGAGAATGCATCGGACACCAGGAAGATCGCCCTCCTCCTTTCATGGCGGGGCAACACGCTACCCACATCTACAACTCCCTGGCATTCACGGAAGGCGAGGACAAGACGAAGTACAAGACAGTCCTTCTAAAATTTGAGGAACACTTCAGCGTGGAAGTTAATGAGAGCTTCGAGAGGTACCTCTTCCAGCAGCGCCTGCAGGGTAAGGATGAGCCTTTTCAATCTTATCTGACACACCTCCATATCCTCGCGCAGTCCTGCGGCTATGAGGCCATCTCCGACTCCATGATTTGGGATCAGATAGTTTTTGGGGTCACCTCGGACACCCTACGCCAGCAGCTCCTCAAAATAAAGCGCCTCACCCTAGCCACCGCCATCGAAACCTGCGTCCTCCATGAAAACGCGACCAGCCGGTACTCCCAATTCCAGGCGGCCAAATCGGCATGGCAGGGGTCCTACAAGGCCGAGCGGGTCCAGTCAATCGAGTTCCTCCCGGCCCGCGGCCCGGACGAGGGCGGCCATTTTGCGCACTTTCCGAGGCCTCCCGCGCTTGTATGCGCCAAAAGAGGGGACGTCGACGCAGAGGGACGTGATGCGCAGGCGCGCTCTATGCAGGACCGCACTGTGCATGCGCGGTGGCGCAACGAACGCCATGACGTCACGACGTGCGGCAACTGTGGATCCGCACACTTAAAGCGGCAATGTCCAGCTAAAAGGCGACAATGCCTCCACTGCGGCAAGATGGGCCACTACGCTGCCTGCTGTCGAGCAGCTCAACCTGCCAACTGTCCGCAATTCCGCCAGCCTCGCAGGGACGTGTGGGCCATTCAGCCCACATACACCGAGTCATACCCTGACGACGTGCAGACCGGTGACGCCGACGACCGGGAACCCTTCCGAGTTGCGGTAATAGACAGGAACCGGATGTCCCCAAGTAGGACCCACCAGCCGATGCCAGTGCACAGCATTAATCCGGGCGACGAATGGTGTGCCACCCTAACGGTCAACCGATCACCAATCACATTCCGTTTAGACACTGGTGCGTCCGCCAATCTCATTGCATGGTCAGCCTTCTACACCTTGAAGGTCAAACCACTGATTCGGCCATCCCACTGTCAGCTGGTTGATTACAATGGGAACGTCATCCCGGCCACTGGGTCCTGCCAGCTTGAAGTTGCACACAATTCATACACAGCCACACTGTCTTTTGAGATAGTTAGATCCTGACTTCCGGGTGCGGCGATGACCAGCTAAGTTGCACGTTTCGGCAGCTCCCGGTGGAACGGACTTTTGGGCTCTTAATAGGAGCCCCATCGGCAATTTTAACGGCAAATAACACTGTGCGGTAATCCAGAAGGGAATCCCCCCGGACACGGATGGAAAAAAGAGAGGAAAGTAGCCGGATTGCGGTGGATCCTCAAGAGCAGCGGCCAGGAAGGCAGGCACAAAGCAAGATAGCGTCGGAAGAAGGCAGTTTAATATGGGGCCCTGACCAACAAGAGTTCCTGCGGCGTTGCGTAGATGAACTCAAAAAGGAGATGAAGAAGGAGCTGTTGGCCCCGATATTACAAGCGATTGAGGGGCTAAAGGAGGAGCAAAAGACCCAGGAACAGGAGCTTCGGGTCGTGAAGGCAAAGGCTGCTGAGAATGAGGACGACATACAGGGCCTGGTGGTGAAAATGGAGATCCACGAGGCACAACACAAAAGATGTGTGTAAAGGCTGGAGGTGCTGGAGAACAATGCGAGGAGGAAGAACTTAAGAATTCTTGGTCTTCCCGAAGGTGCAGAGGGGGCGGACGTCGGGGCATATGTGAGCACGATGCTGCATTCGTTAATGGGATCGGAGGCCCCGACGGGTCCGCTGGAGGTGGAGGGAGCCTATCGAGTTATGGCGCGAAGACCGAGGGCTGGAGAAACTCCTCGAGCAATAGTTGTGAGATTTCTCCGATACAAGGACAGAGAGATGGTCCTCAGATGGGCCAAGAAAACTCGGAACAGTAAGTGGGAGAATGCGGGGATCCGCGTGTATCAAGATTGGAGTGCGGAGGTGGCGAGAAGGAGGGCAAGCTTTCATCGGGCCAAGGTGGTGTTGCATAAAAGGAAGGTCAAATTCGGAATGTTGCAGCTGGCGAGACTGTGGGTCACATATCTAGGGAAACACCACTATTTCGAAACGGCAGACGAAGCGTGGACATTTATTGTCGAGGAGAAGCTGGAGTGAGCGGGCCAGAAGAAAAAGAACGTTTGGGACAAAATGGGGGGGGGGTGAATTTGTGGGATGAAGGGGGGAAAAGGGGGCAGAGAAGACTTCCCAGATTGTTAAACCTGCGACCCTGTAACTTCTCTCTCTTCCCCATGTCGTGGGGGAGGGGGTGAGGGAGGATGAGGAGCTGTGGGCGCCGGCCATTGGGGGCGGGGCCCAAAGGGGAAGCGCGGGCTTTGTTCCTGCGCTATGGTAATCATGGCGGGAACAGGGAAGCAGGAAGGAGGGGGCCTCGCACAGTGTGAGCCGAGGTCACGGGGGGAAGCCGAGGTCGGCCAGAGTTTGCTGACTTCTGGGAGCAACAGGGGGGGTGCAATTACGCTAGCTTGGGATCTAGCGGGGGGGGGGGTTAACTGGGTTGCTGCTGCTGGGGAGAAGGGGGAGCTGGTATGGGAAGGGGGGGGTCGGGGCGGGGGGGCGCCGCCTGGGGGGGATACAGCTACATGGAAACCGGGTGAGGAGCTGGATTGAAAAAGGAAATGGCTAGTCGTCAAGGGGGGGGGGGGGGGGGGGGGGGGGGGTAAAGAGTCCCCCAACCCGGTTGATCACGTGGAATGTGAGAGGGCTGAACGGGCCGATTAAGAGGGCACGGGTACTCGCACACCTAAAGAAAGTTAAGGCAGATGTGGTTATGCTTCAGGAGACGCATCTGAAGCTGACAGACCAGGTTAGACTTCGCAAAGGATGGGTGGGGCAGGTGTTTCATTCGGGGCTAGATGCAAAAAAACAAGGGGGTGGCCATACTAGTGGGGAAGCGGGTAATGTTTGAGGCAAAGACTCTTGTGGCAGATAGTGGGGGCAGATACGTGATGGTGAGTGGCAAACTACAGGGGGAGGCGGTGGTATTGGTGAACGTGTATGCCCCGAACTGGGATGATGCCAATTTTATGAGGCGTATGTTAGGACGCATCCCGGACATGGAGACGGGAAAGTTGGTAATGGGTGGAGACTTTAATACGGTGCTGGACCCAGGGCTGGACAGATCGAGGTCCAGGATCGGAAGGAGGCCGGCTGCAGCTAGGGTGCTTAAGGATTTTATGGTGCAAATGGGAGGAGTAGATCCCTGGAGATTTAGTAGACCTAGGAGTAAGGAGTTTTCGTTTTTCTCCTATGTACATAAAGTATTTTCACGAATAGATTTTTTTGTTTTGGAAGGGCACTGATCCCAAAGGTGACGGGGACGGAGTACACGGCTATAGCCATCTCGGATCATGCTCCACACTGGGTGGACCTGGAGATAGGGGAAGAAAAACAACAGCTTCCACCCTGGAGAATGGACATGGGATTATTGGCAGATGAGGGGGGGTGTTTAAGGGTGAGGGGGTGTATTGAAAGGTACTTGGAAATTAATGATAATGGGGAGGTACAGGTGGGAGTGGTCTTGGAGGCACTGAAGGCAGTGTTTAGAGGGGAGCTGATATCTATTAGGGCACATAAAGGAAAGCAGGAGGGTAGGGAAAGGGAGCGGTTGTTGAGAGAACTGCTGAGGGTGGACAGACAATACGCGGAGGCACCGGAGGAGGGACTATACAGGGAAAGACAAAGGCTACATATAGAGTTTGACTTGTTGACTACGGGTAAGGCAGAGGTACAATGGAGGAAGGCACAGGGTGTACAGTACGAATATGGGGAGAAGGCGAGTAGGTTGTTGGCCCACCAACTGAGGAAAAGGGGAGCAGCGAGGGAGATAGGGGGTGAGAGATGAGGAGGGGGAGATGGAGCGGGGAGCGGAGAGAGTGAATGGAGTGTTCAAGGCATTTTATGAAAGATTATATGAAGTGCAGCCCCCAGACGGGAAGGAGAGAATGATGTGCTTTCTGGATCAGCTGGAATTTCCTAAGGTGGAGGAACAGGAGAGAGTGGGGCTGGGAGCACAGATTGAGACGGAAGAAGTAGTGAAAGGGATTGGAAGCATGCAGGCGGGGAAGGCCCCGGGACCAGACGGATTCCCAGTTGAATTCTATAAGAAATATTTGGACTTGCTGGCCCCGCTACTGATGAGAACCTTTAATGAGGCGAGGGAAAGGGGGCAGCTGCCCCCGACTATGTCAGAGGCAATGATATCGCTCCTCCTAAAGAAGGAAAAAGACCCGCTGCAATGCGGGTCATACAGGCCCATTTCCCTCCTGAATGTGGATGCTAAGATCCTGGCCAAGGTAATGGCAATGAGGATAGAGGATTGTGTCCCGGGGGTGGTCCATGAGGACCAAACTGGGTTTGTGAAGGGGAGACAGCTAAATACAAATATACGGAGGCTGCTAGGGGTAATGATGATGCCCCCACCAGAGGGGGAAGCGGAGATAGTGGTGGAGATGGATGCCGAGAAAGCATTTGATAGAGTGGAGTGGGATTATTTGTGGGAGGTGTTGAGGAGATTTGGCTTTGGGGACGGGTGTGTCAGGTGGGTACAGTTGCTGTATAGGGCCCCGATGGCGAGCGTGGTCACGAATGTACGGGGGTCTGACTATTTTCGGCTCCATAGAGGGACGAGGTAGGGATGTCCTCTGTCCCCGTTATTGTTTGCACTGGCGATTGAACCCCTGGCCATGGCACTGAGGGGCTCCAGGAAT
The DNA here is from genome assembly GCF_047496885.1 of Scyliorhinus torazame. Taxonomy (NCBI): domain Eukaryota; kingdom Metazoa; phylum Chordata; class Chondrichthyes; order Carcharhiniformes; family Scyliorhinidae; genus Scyliorhinus; species Scyliorhinus torazame. Next base: position 289,753,359 of record NC_092712.1, read on the forward strand.
TGGAGGGGAGTACTTAGGGGGGGGAGAAGAACACCGGGTATCTCTATATGCGGACGATTTGTTGCTATATGTGGCGGACACGGCGGAGGGGATGCCAGAGATAATGCGTATACTTGGGGAGTTTGGGGATTTTTCAGGGTATAAACTGAACATGGGGAAAAGTGAGTTATTTGTGGTGCACCCGGGGCAGCAGAGCAGAGAGACAGAGGATTTACCATTGAGGAAGGTAACAAGGGACTTCCGGTACCTGGGGATCCAGATAGCCAAGAATTGGGGTACATTACATGGGCTTAATTTAACACGGTTGGTGGAACAGATGGAGGAGGATTTCATGAGATGGGACATGGTGTCCTTGTCATTGGCAGGTAGGGTGCAGGCGGTTAAAATGGTGATCCTCCCGAGATTCCTTTTTGTGTTCCAGTGCCTCCCGGTGGTGATCACGAAGGCTTTTTTCAAAAGAATTGAGAAGAGCATTATGAGTTTTGTGTGGGCTGGGAAGACCCCGAGAGTGAGGCGGGGATTCTTGCAGCGTAGTAGGGACGGGGGGGGCTGGCACTACCGAGCCAAAGTGAGTACTACTGGGCCGCCAATGTTTCAATGGTGTGTAAATGGATGGGAGAAGGGGAGGGAGCGGCGTGGAAGAGAATGGAGAGGGCGTCCTGCAAGGGGTCTAGCCTGCAAGCAATGGTGATGGCGCTGTTGCCGTTCTCACCAAAGAAATACACCACAAACCCGGTGGTGGTGGCTACATTGAGAATTTGGGGGCAGTGGAGACGGCATAGGGGAGGGACGGGAGCTTTGGTGCGGTCCCCGATAAGAAACAATCATAGGTTCGTTCCGGGGAGAATGGATGGGGGATTTGGAGCATGGCAAAGAGCTGGGGTAGTACAATTAAGAGATCTATTTGTAGATGGGACGTTTGCTAGTTTGGGAGCGCTGACGGAGAAATATGGGTTGCCCCAAGGGAATGCATTTCGGTATATGCAATTGAGGGCTTTTGTGAGGCAACAGGTGAGGGAATTCCCGCAGCTCCCGACGCAGGAAGTGCAGGATAGAGTGATCTCAGAGACATGGGTGGGGGATGGTAAGGTAGCGGACATATACAGGGAGATGAGGGACGAGGGGGAGATCATGGTAGATGAGCTGAAAGGGAAATGGGAAGAAGAACTGGGGGAGGAGATTGAGGAGGGGCTGTGGGCGGATGCCCTACGTAGGGTAAACTCATCGTCCTCGTGTGCCAGGCTAAGCCTGATACAATTTAAGGTGCTACACAGGGCGCATATGACTGGAGCACGGCTTAGTAAATTTTTTGGGGTAGAGGATAGGTGTGCGAGATGCTCGCGAGGCCCAGCGAATCACACCCACATGTTCTGGTCATGCCCGGTACTACAGGGGTTCTGGGTGGGGGTGGCAAAGGTGCTTTCAAAGGTGGTGGGGGTCCGGGTCGAACCAAGCTGGGGGTTGGCTATATTTGGGGTTGCAGAAGAGCCGGGAGTTCAGGAGGTGAGAGAGGCTGACGTGTTGGCCTTTGCGTCCCTCGTAGCCCGGCGCAGGATATTGTTAATGTGGAAGGAAGCTAAGCCCCCGGGGGTGGAGACCTGGATAAACGATATGGCAGGGTTCATAAAGTTAGAACGGATTAAGTTCGTGTTAAGGGGTTCGGCTCAGGGGTTCACCAGGCGGTGGCAACCGTTCGTCGACTACCTCACAAAAAGATAGAGGGAATGGAAAAGAAGTAGATAACAGCAGCAACCCAGGGGGGAGGGGGAGGGGGGTGGGGGTGGGGGGGGGGGGGGGGGTGTGGGGGGAGGAATCGGACGGACTCTCAGGGATGTTATTGTACATGTATAGGTATTTGGTATATGTAATTTTGGAGAGTATTTATTTTGGACAAGGCAGTTGCCATTTAGTTTTGTTTTTCTTTTGTTTTTGTTTATATATTTTATTTATTTATTTGTTTAAAACTGGCCACGGCTATTTATATTGCTTTATTGTTGTGTAAAAGAAACACTACGTATTGTTATGTTTGGCCAATAAACTCGAATAAAATATATTTTTTAAAAAAGAGATAGTTAGATCCTCGAAGGACTCTCTGTTAGGCGCACAGGCGTGCAAGATCCTCCACCTCGTTCAGCGGGTACACACTCTGTCTCCAGAAGGCACGTCTGATTTCCCGGATGCAGACTTTAGGGCGCAGCTCCACTCGCTCCTCGCCCACAACCAAGAGGTTTTCGAGGGCATGGGCACACTGCCCTACACGTACAAAATACGGCTCAAACCGGACACCACCCTGGTCATTCTCGCACCTTGTAGGGTCCCAGCACCACTCAAAGACCGCCTCAAGCAGCAGCTGCAGGATCTGCAGGACCAAGGAGTGCTTTCCCGAGTCACGGAGCCAACACCATGGGTCAGCTCCATGGTGTGCGTAAAAAAGCCCTCTGGCGAGCTCCGGATCTGCATCGACCCGAAAGACCTGAACAATAACATCATGAGGGAACACTACCCCATACCCAAACGGGAAGAAATCACGAGCGAAATGGCCCGGGCTAAAATTTTCACCAACCTTGATGCCTCAAAGGGTTTTTGGCAGATTCAACTGGATCAGTCAAGCAGGAAGCTATGCACCTTCAACACTCCCTTTGGCAGATACTGCTACAATAGGATGCCGTTTGGCATCATCTCGGCATCCGAGGTGTTTCATCGCATCATGGAACAGATGATGGAGTGCATCGAAGGGGTGCGCGTCTATGTTGACGACGTCATCATCTGGTCCACCACACCACGGGAGCACATCAGTCGTCTCCAGCGTGTCTTTGCACGGATACGAGATCACGGCCTGCGCCTCAACCGAGCCAAGTGCTCTTTTGGCCAAACTGAGCTAAAGTTTCTGGGAGACCACATATCCCGGTCAGGGGTGCGTCCGGATGCCGACAAAGTGGCAGTTATTGCAGCCATGCTGCAGCTGGCAGACAAGAAGGCAGTGCTACGCTTTCTAGGATGGTCAACTTCCTGGGGAAGTTTATTCCCAACCTGGCCTCGCACACAACGGCTCTTCGCCACCTGGTCAAGAAGACAACGGCATTCCAGTGGCTGCCCGCACACCAGAAGGAATGGGAGGAGCTCAAGATCAAGCTCACCACCGCCCCGGTATTGGCGTTCTTCGACACTACTCGGGACACAAAGGTCTCGACTGATGCCAGCCATTCCGGCATTGGGGCGGTACTCCTGCAACGGGACGACACTGCATCATGGGCCCCGGTCGCCTATGCCTCGCGGGCCATGACCCCCACAGAACAGCGCTATGCGCAGATTGAAAAGGAGTGCCTGGGTTTGTTGACTGGCATCGACAAATTCCACGATTATGTGTATGGTCTTCCGCAGTTCACTGTGGAGACCGACCATCGCCCCCTGGTCGCCATCATTCAGAAACCTCAACCAGATGACCCCTTGCCTCCAGCACATTCTGCTCAAGCTCCGGAGGTACGACTTCCAACTTGTCTACACCCCGGGAAAGGACCTCAACGTCGCGGATGCCCTGTCCAGAGCAGTGAGCACATCGCCCGAATCGGAGGGGTTCGTTTGTCAGGTCAACGCACAAGTAGCCTTCACATCGGCCAATCTGCCGGCTACTGATGCATGTCTGGCCCACATTCGCCGTGAGACTGCGGCTGGCCCCCTTCTACAACGTGTGATGCGCCACATGACGGAAGGGTGGCTCAAGGGGCAGTGCCCACAATTCTACAATGTCCGGGACGACTTGGCCGTCATTGATGGTGTCCTCCTAAATTTGGACCGGATTGTGATCCCACACAGCATGCACCGGCTTGTCCTCGAACAATTGCACGAAGGCCATCTCGGGGTTGAAAAGTGCAGGCGGAGGGCCCGAGAAGCTGTGTACTGGCCGGGCATCAGCGACGACATCGCCAACATGATGCTCAACTGCCCCACCTGCCAAAGGTTTCAGCCGGCGCAACCCCCTGAGACACTTCAGCCCCATGAGTTAGTAACGTCCCCCTGGGCAAAGATGGGTGTGGACCTCTTTCATGCGCTCGGCAGGGACTACGTCATTATAATTGTCTATTTTTCCAATTATCCGGAGGTCAAACGCCTGCACGACTTGACATCATCAGCTGTCATCAAAGCATGCAAAGTAACCTTCGCTCGCCACGGCATTCCGCTCACCGTCATGTCTGACAACGGGCCCTGTTTTGCCAGCCAAGAATGGTCTTCTTTTGCCGCTTCATACGGCTTCACACACGTGACGTCCTGCCCTTTGCATCCCAGTCGAATGGCAAGGCGGAAAAGGGCGTCCATATCGTGAAGCGGCTCCTCTGCAAGGCTGCTGATGCCGGATCTGACTTCTGTTTAGCCCTGCTGGCCTATCGCTCGGCCCCACTGTCCACAGGCCTCTCACCAGCCCAGCTGTTGATGGGTCGCACCCTCAGGACCACTGTGCCATCCATTCATGTTCCTAAACCCGACCATGCTCCAGTACTGCAAAGGATGCGACAGCAGCGTGCTCAGCAGAAGGTGGCACATGACGCTCGGGCAACTGATCTTCCAGCCCTGGCGCCTGGAGACAACGTCCGCATACACCTACCGGAGGGTGGCTGGTCGGCAACCACTGAGGTTCTCTGCCGCGTGGCTCCCCGCTCGTTCCTGGTTCCCATGCCTGATGGCTCCATTCGCCGGCATAATCGACGGGCCCTTCGGCTGCTTCCATGCTCGCTACGTGATCATGCGCTGGTGCCACGCCCTCCTGTTGTCCCTGATGTCGACTTTGTGGAGCTTCCTGCCACTCTGCCTATTCCTCTCTCGCCCGTGGCCAGGCCCATTCCTCAGCCGGTGGATCCTGACCCACCCGTGAGGCAGTCAACCCGAATTCGTCGCCCACCTAATAGACTGGACTTATGAGCCTGTTTGCACATTGGACTCACTGATTTGTTGTGCAATAATGTTAACGTGTTTCTTTCTTGTCGTTCCAGGAGTTCTCTTTCGATATTTGATGATTGCACTTGTTTTGTCTGTGGTACAACCTCGTTACTCTGTTGCACTTGAGACCTTCCTATGTATATAGTTTAGCCTCATGTACATGTTGTAAATATTGCACACACATACTCAGATGCACTCAGTACACACCAATATTTATTACCATGTAGGCACATATCCTTGTGAAAAGGGGGGATGTCATGATATCCATATTAACATATCATGGTGCAATCACACACACACACTGATGGACAGGTAGATGGACCAATCAACACACACACAACATCACAGCCAATCACCAGCGAGAGCACACGCACTATAAAACAGGGAACACCACAGTTCCTGCTCATTCTATCAGGGGATAGCTCAGAGCACAGAGCTCACAGCGCGCCACTCAGACATACACCATGTGCTGAGTGCCTCACTAAGATAGTGCTAGGGCCGGGTCCACAGGTTAGCTGGTGAAGTATGAACCACAGCCAGAAGTTAATAGTTATTATTGTACAGAATAATAAAACAGAGTTGTACCATCTACAACCGTGTTGGTTCGCTTGTGTATCGGAACACCCAACACGACAACCTGGACATAGAAAAGTGCAGACGCAGGGCCCGACAAGCTGCCTACTGGCCCGGCATCAACTAGGACATCATGGACATGGTCCTGGACTGCGAAACCTGCCAGAGGCTCCAACCAGCACAGAGCAAGGAGACGCTCCAACAACACGACCTGGGTACCTTTTCATGGTCCAAGGACGGCATTGACCTATTCCACGCAAATTGTCGCGACTACATCCTACTCATTGATTACTTTCCAGAGGTGCTGAAGCTGTCCGACCTCACTTCAAGGACCGTCATCAAAGCGTGCAAAGAGACATTCTCGCGGCATGGCATCCCGAATACCGTCATGAGCGACAATGGCCCGTGTTTCCAGTCGAGAATGGTCCACGTTTGCTAACAGCTACAACTTCAGACACGTCACCTCCAGTCCGTACTACCCGCAGTCCAACGGCAAAGTCGAAAAGGGGGTGCATATCGTCAAGCAACTCATCCACAAGGCCTCGGACTCTGCCTCCGACATACACCTTCCACTGCTAGTGTACCGGGTGACTCCCTTATCAACTGACATGTCACCAGCTCAACTGCTGATGAACAGGGACCTGCGAACAACACTTCCAACCCTACACCTGCCCTACCCAGATCACCTACCGGTACTACAAAAGATGCAACAGCTGCGCAACAGTCAGAAACAGAACTATGACGCACATGCCACTGATCTGAACGTGCTATTCCCAGCAGACACTGTCAGGATCAAGACACCTGATGGCGAGTGGTCTGCCCCGGCTGTCATTGTTCGACAGGCCGCGCCCAGATCTATGTGCTAAAAATGTCTGACGGCACCATTGTTCGCAGAAATCGAAGGGTACTGCGGAAAATCATACGCCCACAACCAATTCCCCCTCCACTTCCACCTGTTGAAGTGCCACCTGCAGACACCACAAACCACTCCCACACACCTATCAAGACACTGGCATCCTCTCCGCCACCTCTCCGGCGGTCATCGAGGATCAGACGGAAACCCCAGAGACTGGACGTATGATTAGTTATTGTGTTTTTTTTACTGTATTTCTGTCCACTGTATATACCAGTCATTCTTAACACTGTCAGCCGTAGCTCCCATTGCCACATTAGACAGGCACATACACATGTATCTATAAAAAGAAAAAGGGGGAGATGTCATGATATGCAGACACGTAACCAATGGTTCATCAGAACAGGACGCAACCAATGGGTAATCAGGACACCCAGAGGTGGCATTACCACAAGGGGGAACTACACAACCACTATAAAAAGGACAAGGCACACAGGCTCTGCCTCTTCCACCAGCAGAAACCTAGAGATCAAGACAGGGTTGATTAACAGCAACATCACACCCTAGCACGTGGTCTAGAGCAAGCTTGTATAGTTAGCAGAGTAGACTGAGTTACTAGAGTCAGATTAGCAGAGTGTCAAACTCATTTAGGAGCATTGTTAATCGCTCAATAAATATGTTGAACTTATCTCAAAGTCTGGAGCATCCTTCAACAAAGCCTACATCAAGTAGCAGCTTATGTTACTCGAAGTAACATAACACAACAGTGGTGTTCCTAGGTATCTGCTGCTCTTGTCCTTCTAGATGGTAACAGTTGTGGCTTTGGAAGGTGCTGTCGAAAGAGTCTTGGTGAGTTGCTGTAATGCAATCTGCAGCTGGTACACACTGCTGCCACTGTGCATCTGTAGTGGATGGGGTGCCAATCAAGTGGGCTGCTTTGTCCTGGATGGTGTTGAGCTTCTTGAGAGTTGTTGGAGCTGCACTCATCCAGGCAAATGGAGAATTCCATCACATTCCTGAATTTTGCCTTGCAGATGGTGGACAGGCTATGAATAGTCAGGAAGTGAGTTACTCATCGCAGAATTCCAAGCCTCCGAACTGTCTTTATATGGCTGGTCCAGTTCAGTTTCTGGTCAATGTTGACCCTCAGCATGTTTAAAGGCAGCGGTAAAATAAGAGTAAAGTTGGGGAAGGGCAAAGCACAATCCAGAATGTTCTAAGTAACTCTTTAATCACTTGAAATATAGTTAAATTCTCCTTCTCTATATCACTATTGAAATCGTTTGGCAGTACATGTATTTCTGCTCTGGCAAAAATAAAAAGCCTTGGTTATTTCCTTTTTAGAGAATGGATTCAGTTGATGTTGGCTGAATCTGCCTGGCATACCTCCATGTTCCATTCGACTAAGGGAAAATTCAAGATGATTGCGGGGTGTTGGGTCTCTTTCCAGTCTGATTACAGGCAAAGGTTTCTTCACAGAAGGAAGGAGCGGAGAGTTTAAATCCTGAGCTTTTGAAACTATTGCCAGACATAGTTGGAAGAGAACAGCTACTTAATCCTATAATGCAACAAGGCAAGCTGAACATCTCTATTGTAGACAGAGGCAAAGACTCCATGAGAGGGTACAACTCACAATTCCACATTATTCATAATAATGACTCCTCTCCACACTACACTCCCCACAGGGTTTCCTTCCCCAAACTGCCTCCAGGTCAGGGTGTATATTCTGTGGGAAGTGCCTCCAATGTGGAGGGGGTTCTGCCCACGAGTCACCTGAGAAGCTCATACTGGTGAACCTCAGGCTTGTCACATGCAGGCTGTTTTTCTCCGGGCTGCTGCTGCTACTGGCTGTAAGTCTGCTTCTGGACCCGGTGTGTTATTCTGTCGGCAGGCAGAGAGCCGAGACCTGTATGAGAAAGCGCGCGAAACGGCCGCCCTCGTCCGGGCCGCGGGCCGGGAGAAACTCGATTGCCTGGACGCGTTCGGCCTCGTGGGCAGCCTGGCTTGCCGATTCGATCACGTGGAGCCCCCTCCATGCCAATTCGGTCGCCTGAAATTGGGCATAGCGGCTGGTCGCAATCTCATGCAGGACACAGGCTTCCACTGCAGATGCTAAGCTCAGGCCTTTAATTTTTAGAAGCTGCTGGCGTAGGCCACTGGAGGCAACGCCAAAAACGATCTGGTCCCGGATCATGGACTCTGAGGTGGTGTCATAACCGCAGGACTGCGCGGGTATGCAGAGGTGCGTCAGGAAGGACTGAAAGAGCTCATCCTTACCCTGCAGGCGCTGCTGAAAGACATACCTCTCAAAGCTTTTGTTGACCTCAACGTTGAAGTGCTTGTCGAGCTTGAGGAGGACCGTGTCATACTTAGCTTTGTTCTCGCCTTCCGCGAATACCAAGGAGTTGTATACATCGATGGCGTGCTGACCTGCGGTAGTGAGGCGCATGGCAATCTTTGTTTCGTCCGAGGCGCCCTGTTTTTCATTGGCTTGCATGAAGAGTTCGAATCGCTGCTTGAAGAGCTTCCAATTTGTGCCCAGGTTCCCAGCAACTTGCAACGGCTGCGGTTTGTTGCGGGTGTCCATGGCTCAGGATGGCAGATTTGCCGGTAGGTATCGATTCACTCCTGGTATCATGAGGTGTTGGGTGCTCTGAGGTACAGACGAACCAACACGGTTGCGATTGGTACAACGCAGTTTTATTCCATCAAACTATTTATACATCAGACTTGGTACTCAGCACGTTGTGACTGTGTGAGTGTCTTGCTAATGAGGTCCTGGCCCTGTGCTGTCTCCAGATGGACTGCTCAGGAAGTGTTGTGTTTCTTGTCTTATACTGTGTCTGTCTTGTCTGTGATTGGCTGTCGTGTTATGTGTGCTAATTGGTCCGTTGGTCTGTCTATCATTCTGTATGTGTTATGATGTATGTTTGAATATCATGACACTGTGGGAAACCTGGACCCCACCCACCCGTTCTGCTTCCTGTTGACAGTCGAGACGCCGGGGTATCTGTTGCGCCGGTTTCTGATATGGAGATTGGGTTGCCCAGCGACGACACACCGGAACCACTTGTACCAACAGCCTTACCGGCTGGGCCATGCCAGCTGTGATGTTCTCCACAGAAGTGGCCTTCCCCGGTAAGTTACACACCTTCAGGACCGGGTCCTTGGAACTCTGCCCACAAGCCAAGCGGCCACAGGACCCTCACCCTGAGGGCATGGACATTTCTCCGGACTTGAGGTGGGGGAGAGCTTATATAGCACCCAGTTCCCCTTCGAGAAAACGTTCATTGAAAACTCAAGAATACAAAAGAATCAGCAACATGCTAAAAAGTCACAAAGATCAGCAATATGCGAAAGACATTTACAAGACACCAAACAAACTCTCAAAACCACGAGCTCTCAAGCCAGCACACACCCACCACCAAGCCCCCCCCTCCCCCCCTCCTCCTCCTCCTCCTCACCGGCCCCAATGGTAGCCCCACATTGACGGAAAGGTGCCCTAGCGAGCAGCACAGACCCCTGGTGCAGGGCACAGTGTGAGAGAGAGAGAGAGTGAGAGAACACCCCCTCGCCACCCAAGAGAGGGGCACAGTTCAACCCAAAACAATTCATTTAAACAAACCACCAGCAGCAAAGCCAACATATGGCCACCTCGCCCCCCCACCCTCCTCAACGGTAGCCGCACATTGGTGGAGAGGCGCCCAAATGAGCAGCGCAGACCACCGGAAAAGGACACACTGATAAACGGCATGGCGGAAGAGGGAGAGAGAGAAAGAGAGAACTCTCGTTATAAGAAAGAACACAGAGCAACCTGAAGAAACCCAACAAACAATTAAGTACAAGACAAAGCCTTCAGCACTCAAGCCAGTGCACGTTCCCCACCACCACCCTCCCCCGGCTCCAGCAATAGCCCCACCTCGGTGAAGAGGTGTCCGCAAGCAGCACAGTCCACCGGAAACAGACAGGCAGCACACGGTTGATGAGAGAGAACCCCCCCCCCCCACCTCACAAACACTGGGAGAGACCCCTCAACCCCCAGTGCACAGTAGGAGGGCCGCAACTGATGTGCATCCAGATGCTAGGCACAAAAATAAGTACAAAAATACGATAAGAACCCCCAACAATAAAAGAAAAGCAACATCAGTTCAAGCAGTTCACATAGTCAATTAATTGGGCCATCACCCTGCCATCTCACAGTTCCGAGGTCTCCACACACAATGCAGTCTAACGCTGCAAAAGCGAGTCTGACATAGCAAGAGGTAAACAATATATTTTATGCTAGAATTAATAAATAGAAAAGGTTTTGAAGACGGTAGTGAGAATTTTCTATCAGATGTGAAGTGGGAGGCTTTGTTAATTCAGAAGAGCATCAGCCATAAACTACAGGCAGTGAAATTTTAATCAGGGAGTTTAACATTCATATTGATTGGGATAAGCAGATACGTCCAAAAAGTAGGAATTTTCTCAGTTGTGTTCAGGATAGTTTTCTCCAACAATATCTCCTCAATCTAACATGGTAATTTGTCATGTTGCATTCAGCAATATGTAATGAGGCAGATTTTGTAGGGCGACGAACAACAAGTGAGCATTTATTTAATAGCAACCATAATTTCCCAGGTCTTCCAGTCTCCAGATCATCAGATGGGACATACAAGCCAAGATGTGCATCTCGGTTTGTTCTCACTAGAATGACGGAGGTTTTCCCAAGGTGTAAGAGTCAATTATTAGGGGACATAGGTTTAGGTTGTGAGGGGCAAAACTTAGAGGAGATGTGTGAAGGAAGTTTTCTACACAGAGGGTAATGAGTGCCTAGAACTCACTGCCGGAGGAGGTGGTGGAAGCAGGTACGATAGTGACCTTTAATGGGTGCCTTGACAAATATATGAATAGGATGGGAATAGAGGAATATGGATCCCGGAAGTATAGAAGGCTTTAGATTAGATGGGCAGCATTGACGGCGCAGGCTTGGAGGGCCGAAGGGCCTGTTTCTGTGCTGTAATTTTCTTTGCTTTGTTATCTCTGCCATCTGCCACCCTACCCACATGCCACCCAACTCAGCTGCCACTCTATCCACTTTTCATAACTCATCTGCCACACTGCCCACCTTTTCTCTAAGCTCCGCAAAGAGAAAAGGTATGGAGGTGTTACACACTTGGATTTCTGAAAAAAACAATGAGAGGTTTATTAGAAGGATTTGCTCATACAATCCAAAATGGAGAACTGAAGTCCACGCTAAAAAATCGCAACAGATCACATGACATTCCATCAGCGGGATGTATTTTTTATACATAATACCACCCTACCCACCTGTCACCTCAATCAAATACCTTTTGGTTAAAGTTTCATCCAGTTGCAGCCTGTGTTATCCCAGAGTACAGAAGACATCAAGGATAGTGAGTAGCTAGGAGGGGAACCTCCAGATGGCGGTGTTCCCATGTGTCTGCTGCCCTTGTCCAATCTAGATGGTAGTGGCCGTGGGTTTGGAAGGTGTTTCCAAAGGAGCTTTGGAGAGTTGCTGCAGTGAATCTTGTAGATGGTACACACTGCTGCTGCAATCAAAGATTAAATATTTATTTTGTTTTTGCCATTTGAAGTTGATGACAGTTTTATTAATGTATGAATAATTAAGCATTTTCCGTAACTCATTCGGAAACATTTTGGTGTGCATTAACTGCATTCAATCTTATTCAGGGGACATGGTTAGTGAACATGCTGATTTCGGTCTTATGGCCCACTGAGACTAAGCAGAGCCACACAAGCAGCCCACTCACTAGCCGAGGTTGTTTTTTTGCCATTGTAAATGGTTGAGACACCTGCACTAAATGACAAATCGTGAGGGTGGGCAAAAAGAGGATTTGGAGGCACTCAACAGAACTTAGGAGAGAGGTCAAAATGAGAACCTGGCGGCAGTCAGCAACAATTCCACTGAATCAAAAGTCTTGTAACATAAGTAGGTTAAAGTCTACCTCATGGTATAACCCATTCGGATTTAACTCATACATCCTAATTACATGGAACTGAATTTCGCAATGTATCTCGCAACTAAGATACAGTGAGCGTGATTTAATAGCCTTGTCGCTACTGACTTGGTGACGCAATGATGGCATTTAATCTCGCGAGAGGCCCGGGAACGAACAGCCTCACCTGGGAGACTTTGCAATGGCGCCATTTAGCACTCATCCACACAAACGAGGACCAGGCATAACAGCACCTGTGGGAGATCCCCAGGTCATTGGAGGCCCCCGGGGGGTCAGGCTCTGGACAGTGTGGTATCCTGGCTCTCCCACTGGCACCTGGGCACCTTGGCACTTCCAGACTAGCACCTTGACACTGCCACCCAAGCAAACTGGCAGTGCTACCGTGGTACTGCCAGGATGCCAGATGGCACTGCCATGCTGGAAGGGGCACTACCAGGGTGCCAGGCAATGGGGGAGCAGGGGAGGAGTCAAAAGATCAGAGCAGCGTTTAAAAATGGTGCCCCGATCCAAAAATACTCGTCCTCAGCTCATCAGTTCAGGAAATGAGGCAAGGACAGCCTGAACAGGATGTTCCTCACCGAGGCCAAAATAAACAGCAGAGTCATGTTAGTGGGGTCATTAGCCCCGAGGAACACCCGCTATATGCACCCAAAATGAGACTCGGTTTTTTTTGAGTTAAATCGCCCAAAACAACACTTCATTCCCTTGTTTCAAGTTCGAGGCAAAAATTGTGAAGGCCAAAACAGAATCCAGAATATTCTAATACACTGGGCGGGATTCTCCATTTCTGAGATTAAGGGCGGGATTCTCCTTTGCCCGACAGCGATATCGTAATCGGCGATCGGGCGGAGAATCCCTGTTTGCGACCAAATTGGGTGCGGCACCTACTTTCGGATGCTCTGCCCCTCCAAAATGACATCATCGAGGAGTACGCCGCACGCCGTTGGGACGGCCTCAGGACATTACCTGAAGGCCCTCTCCCAATGCTCCGCCCCAATGGGCTGATTCCCGACCACGCGGGACACGTGTCCTCTGAGTTTTCGTGAACCCGGAGTGGCGGTTGCGGACTGTGTCCAATGCTGCCACAGTCGGGGGGGGGGGGGCGTGCTTCTGGCCGGGGGGGCTTTGGGGAGGGCTGAGGGGACTGGTGGGGGGTGGCTCGGGGGTGTCCAGGGGGGCACAGGCTATTCTCCCCGCATGATGGGCTGAGTGCCCACCGAGTTCGGTCGAGTCCCGCCAGCGTCGTCCTCGTGTGGTCCTCTAACAGCACTAACAAACTTTCCCGCGAGGATGTGGGTCCGTTCCAGTTCAGGTGCAATCCGTCCGACTTGTACCGATCCCACCTTCCCCAGAAAAGGATCCAGTGATCCAGGAAACTAAAGTCCTCCCTCCTGCACTATCTCTTCAGCCACACCTTCGCCCTCTCTATCCTCACTAGCACATGCCACTAGGAATAACCTTTGAGGGCTTGTTTTTCAATCTGCTACCTAGCTCTCTAAAAACTTGTTGCGGGACCTCATCCCTCTTCCTACCTATGCCATTGGCAGCAATGTGAACCATGACATCTGACTTTTCACCTTCCCTCTTCAGAATGTCCTGCAGCCGTTCAGTGATATCCTTGACCCTGGCACCAGGGAGGCAACACACCATCCTGGAGTCACGTCTGTGGCCACTGAAATGCCTGACTACACCCCTCACTATTGAGTCTTCCACAACTATTGCTCTTCCTCTTTTTCTGCTCCCCCCTTGTACAGCTGAGCCACCCACAGTGTCGTGAACTTGTCTCTGGCTGCACTCCCCAGAGGAGCCGTCACTCTCACTGTTTTCCAACAGGCAAAAACGGTCCTCTAGTGAGATGCACTCTGGGGCTTACCTGACTACCTACCTGCCTCCTTCTTCTGACTGGTGGTCACCCATTCCCTCTCTGGCTATACTTCCTTAAGCTGCAGAGTGACCACAGCTGGCGGCGGGTTTCTCTGATCCCGCCAGCTGTGCATCCCCGTCTGCAAGTGGCTTGGGACGGCTTCAATGGGAATTCCCATTGACAGTGGCAGGAACTGAGAATCCTTCCCCCAGTGAACAGCGAGCCGCCTCCCGTCGCTTGCAGCTGGGAGGCTGGAGAATCCCGCCCCATGTCTAAAAGCGGGCTATCCACAAACCTCTCAGCTTCGTGGATACACTCCAGCCGAAGCTCAAGCTCCAAAACAGGGTTCTCAAGCTGGCAAAACCGGTGGCACCTTCTGCACATGTGGTCATCCAGACTGCATTGAGTGTCAAAGAATTCCCACATGCTGCAGGCTGTGCAAAACACAGGAATGAGCTCCCCAGTCATACTTTTAATTTCTTGTTATAAAGTTAGTTGAAGCAATGTAAATGTAGAAAATGTGTTCTTATGAGTGTATTTTGCAATATCGTGAAGCCTGCAATAGGCACTTAGAATTTTATTTTATAGAACTTTGTTTTATCGAACTTTAGTTTATGTCATCTGTGCATAGGTCCTGAGGTCTTCCCATTGTGGGTACCAGGTGATTTTATATGGCAGGTATGGAAAAGGGTATTTAGTGGGGCATATGGGCTGGCACTAAGTTGTAAAGTATTGGCTGCAGTGGCATAAGTTAGTACATGGGATATGAGGGGGCATGGGGTCGTTGGGGGCATGAAGTGACAGGTTGGTACGGATAGGGTATGGGGAATGTGGTTTCATGATTGAATCTTTATTTTTAACCCTTGGACACACTGCCAGAGCCCCAAGGCAGGCCTCCGGCCCAAATCATCACTGAACCCGTCATTCTCCTCGGTTTACTTAGAATCCTACAGTGCATTCAGGAGGCCATTCAGCCCATCGGGTCTGCACCGACCTTCTGAGAAAGTACTCTACCGAGACCCATTCTCCCGCCCTTTCCCCGTAGCCCCGTAACCCCACATAAACTGCACATCTTTGGGCACGAAGGGGCTATTTTAGCATGGCCAATCCACCTAACCTGGACTGTGGGAGGAAACCGGAGCACAAGGAGGAAACCCGCGCGGACACAGGGAGAGTGCGCAAACTCCACCCAGTCACCCAGGGCCCGAATTGTATCCGGATCCCTGGCGCTGTGAGGCAGCAATGCTCGCCACTTCCTGGGTCACCCGCCCCGACTTCTAAACCATTTTTAATCCATTCACGGAGCCAGGAATTCCCCTGTCTCTGTGCACCCGACTCAGGAAAGAAAATCTGGGCCTAATTTCTTTTTTTGAACAACTCCCACTAACCTTCAGCTGTCTTCCTGTTATCATGTTCTCTCATCATCATCGTCTCTGGCTCTTCATATTGAAATCAGTCTTATATAAATCTCATATCTCTAGTCTTATATCTCATATCTCTAGTTTCTGTTCCATGTTTTAACCTTTCAAACTTTGCGTTGAACTCGATCAAGCAATGATTGCTCTGAGATAAATCTCCACGCTTTGGAAGGCTGTTAACATAACCTAGGTCAGTATTTATTCCTGAATGTAATATGGCAAATCTCCATGTTGGTGTGAGGAAATATTGTTGGAGAAAACTATCCTGAACATACTTGAGAAATGTTATGATCTTTTAAACAAGGCGGCTAACTGGCTGAGCAGAATCAACATGTATGTTCAGATCCCCAATTGAAACAGCACTGCTGCTGTTATCTGTTTGTCAAATCTCTGCATTTATATACAAGAACAGAGCTTGCTGGAGAAAATAAACAGGTCTGCCAGCATCTGTTAGCAGTGTAACAGAGTGAACGATTTGCATCCATAAACTCTTCATCGGAACTAAAGGGAGGGAGAATGTGTTTGGAGCTATAGAAACAGCAACAGAAAGTAGCAACTCTAAGAACAAAAGACGGATGGCCTGATGTGAGAGGAGGAGGAGGAGGGTGGGTTTGCATTGAGGCAATGCATGTGTTTTAAAAAAGGCAGGTTTAAGATGGAGGGGAAAGTCAAAATCTAAAGTTGCCGAACTCAACATTGAGTGCCGAGGGCGGCAACATGCCCAACCAGAAGAAGAGCTGCTGCACCTCCAGCTTGCCAAAGATGCGCATGTGGGAGAGGTGGTGAGTTAAAATGGCGTGCAACACAGGGCGGGATTCTCCGATCCTGGGGCTAGGTGTTGATGCCGTCGTTAACGTCGGAGTGTTTTACGACGTCATCTGGCCCCTAGGATCAGCGATCCTGCGCCGCACAGGGGGCCAGCATGGCACTGGAGAGCCTCACACTGCTCCAGCTACCCATACGGGCGTCAGCATGGCCGGCGCAAGTTCGCGCATGTGCGTGGGTTGCCGTCTCCGTGCCGGCCCCGACGCAACATGGCAGAGACCTACAGGGGTCCCCACCGGGCTAAGCCCGCCCGCCAATCGGTAGGCCCCGATTGTGGGCCAGGCCAGCGTGGAGCCCCCCCCCCACGGCACCCCCGGAGTCGGATCCCCCCACCCCCACCCACCAGGCCACACCCCGCAGCCAGAACGCCGAGGGGGGGTTAAATTAATTTGGCAGGGGGGTGGGTTACAGAGTGGAAGTACAGGAGGGGGTTGATGCACAACCAAATGTAGAAGAAAGCCAAGTCAGTCTGGAAGGCAGAGTGAAGATAGACATGTTGAGGCACAAGAGAATGTGGCAAGGCTGGATGGAATTTATTTTAAAGCAAGGCGTCTTATGGGCAAGACAGATGAACTGAGGGCATAGATTAACACAATAGGGTATATTGTTGCTGTCACAGAGACATGACTGAGGGAGCGGCAAGGCTGGCAGCTCAATATTCTGGAGTATAGAATCTTCAGGCAAGACCAGGGGAGGTGTAAAACAGGAAGTGGTGATGCAATATTGATCAAGGAGTCAATTATTCCAGTGAGGAGGGAAAATATCTTAACAGGCTCCGCAATTGAGGTCACATAGGTGGAATGTAAAAAGCAAAAAGGGTAAAATGCATTGCTGGGAGTGTATTATCGGTCCCCAAACAGTCAGGGAGAGATAGAAAAGCAGATATGTCAGCAAATCTCATAGAAATGTAGAAATGATAGGGTATTAAGAGTAAGGGATTTCAACTTCCCAAATATTAATTGGGATAGGCAAAGTGTGAAAGGCTTAGAGGTGGCAGAATTCCGTGGGCAGCATGGTAACACAGTGGTCAGCACTCTTGCTTCACAGCTCCAGGGTCTCAGGTTCGATTCCCGGCTTGGGTCACTGTCTGAGTGGAGTCTGCACGTTCTTCCCGTGCCTGCATGGGTTTCCTCCGGGTGCTCCGGTTTCCTCCCACAAGTCCCGAAAGACGCGCTGCTAGGTAATTTGGACATTCTGAATTCTCCCTCCGTGTACCCGAACAGTCGCCGGAATGTGGCGAATAGGGGCTTTTCACAGTAACTTCATTGCAGTGTTAATGTAAGCCTACTTGTGACAATAATGATTATTATTATCATTCTTATAGTGCATCCAGGAGAGCTTTTTGAGTCAGCACATAGAAAGTCCTATAGGAGAGGGGCAGTACTCGACCTAATTTTAGGGAATGAAGCCAAGCAAATGGTAGAAGAGTCAACGGGGGAGCATTTCAGTGATGGTGACCATAACCTAATAATAATAATAATAATAATAATTGTTTATTGTCACAAGTAGGCTTCAATGAAGTTACTGTGAAAAGCCCTTGGTCGCCACATTCCGGCGCCTGTTCGCGGAGACCTGTACGGGAATTGAACCCGTGCTGCTGGCGTTGTTCTGCATTACAAGTCAGCTGCATTACCAAGTTAACTTGGTAAGAATTAAGGCAGTTATGGAAAAGGAGGAAGATAGACCGGAATTAAAGGTTCTTTTTGGGGAAGGCTGATTTTAATACGATAAGACAGGATCTAGCCAAAGTGGACTGGGAGCAGCTACTTGTAGGAAAATCCACATCAGAGCAGTGGGAGCCATTAAAGGAATGGCCAGCTTGCATGTAGGGATCACCTAGGTTGACGGTGGAATGTGCTGCCATGGACAGGAGCCAAATGTTGGCAAACGGTGAGGAGCACCAGGGCTCATCGCAGAGCGGGTTGTCATCATCCTCCATCCCATAGACCAGACCCGCTGTTACTGTCAACCCAGGACCCACATCCTGTAGTGAGGCAGGTAGGAATCACGGAGGGGGTTGCAAGGTGGGGGGGGGGGGGAGGGGGTGGGGGGGGGGGGAGGGGGGTTGGACGGCCGGGGGTTGGGGGGGTGGGACGGGATATGTGTGCCGCTGGCCAGGCCCCCCACTCAGTGAAACTGGAGGCGATTGGAGCATCCTGTGTATGCGGGCCCAGGCGCACATGTTGTGCAGGCCTTCCCATGCCTTCCTGGGCGCCATGCCCTGCCCAATCCCGCCCTCCCTGCATCCCCCTCATCGGACGAGAACTGATGATCATCCTCCTCCTCCAAAACGTCACCCCTCTATGTTGTGTTATGTACTCTGGGATAACAGAAATCCCTCTGGGATTTCGTGGGCAGCACGGTAGCATTGTGGATAGCACAATTGCTTCACAGCTCCAGGGTCCCAGGTTCGATTCCGGCTTGGGTCACTGTCTGTGCGGAGTCTGCACATCCTCCCTGTGTGGGCGTGAGTTTCCTCCAGGTGCTCCGGTTTCCTCCCACAGTCCAAAGATGTGCAGGTTAGGTGGATTGGCCATGATAAATTGCCCTTAATGTCCAAAATTGCCCTTAGTGTTGGGTGGGGTTACTCGGTTATGGGGATAGGGTGTTGACCTTGGGTAGGGTGCTCTTTCCAAGAGCTGGTGCAGACTCGATGGGCCGAATGGCCTCCTTCTGCACCGTAAATTCTCTGAAACAGGCTGCAACTCGATGCAGCTTTGATTAAAAGATACTCCAGACGTTGAAGTAAGTTCAATGTGATTTATTGAACCATTAGCACAGTTCTCTATGAGTTCGACTCTCCTGCTAATCTTGCTAAAGTAACTCAGTCTAACTAACCAGTCTGCTCTTAGCCACGTGGTGGGTGTGCTGCTTCTGATCTGCCCCTGTCCTACTCTCTAAGTGTCACCCGTGGAAAGAGACAGAGCATGTGTGCCCTGCCCTTATATATGTGTTGTGTAATGCCCTGTGGTCGTGTCACCTCTTGGTGTCTTGACTGCCCATTGGTTGTATCCTATTCAATGTGTTCATTAGCTGTATGTCTGCATGTCATGACATCTCTGGTGCTTCCTCTAGTGTTTACTTAGTCATAGAGTATTTACATTAACGTCTTGTGTATTTACAGTGATGCATATCACCACATCCTCCTCTTTTTTCATGTTACATATTTTCTGGACAGTGGTAAAGAAAAATTGAACAAAAACAGGTAAATAAGTGATGACATGTACAAGTTACGATAACTGTGATGATGATACAAGATCAAAGAATAGTTATGATGACATCGATGATTATACAATACCAAATAATTGTTATAATGACGTTGAGGATTATACAATATCAAATACTAGTTAAGAGTCCAAAGTTCATGAATTTATATGGTCGAGTGGCTTTCTTGTTTTGCTATTGAAGTGTCGATTTTGATGTCATTTCCTTGTGAACACCGTCAGTGTTCCTGTGTTTACGTAACCAAGAAGTCATCAGGAGGTGTTCAAATGGTCAAATCACTTCATTGTCTGAGGTGGACTCCTTTTCTTTATGCTTGTGGTAGCAATTCTTGATGACACCTTTCCTGAAAGCTGGTTTGCTTGTCCATAGCGCAGCAAATGTGAATTGGTAAGATACGTCGACATGCCATGGTATGTTTGCACACTCGCCATTGTTCTGAGCTGAGCAGTAACGTTGTCCTGCATGGGCAGAGTTGTACCATGTCATACCGTTGTTGTTCTATTGTTGTTGTCATTATTGTTATTGATGTGCTTGTTGTTGTGTTTGTTGCCTCTGGTACGCTTCTTTTTGTTGTTGTTTTTGTAGGTTTTGTTGTCGTGTTTGTTGTGCTCAATGACCACACCAAGTGGAGAATTCACAAAGTTACTTGTGTCAGTGTCCTTTGTGACATCTGCTGTTTCATTGAGCGTGCCGTCTCTGATTCCTCGGCGCTCCCCGTCTGGAGTCATGTCCGGTTCACTTGAATCACCTTTGGCTTGTCGTGCACCCCGTCTGGAGCCCTTTCTGGTTCACCTGAATCACCTTTGGTTTCTTGATGCTCCCCGTCTTGTGGAGAGGCTCGAGTGGATGAGGTTTGAATTAACGTGGTGTCACTGGAGTCACTTGTAGCCTCACTTTGATTGTCGAGTGCCTCTGTACATACTCGCTGAGATCTGTTTGTCTCGCTGAGATGTCGCACATCTTGTATGGGAATTGTGAAGCCTTTGTCACTTGTCGCACATACAGTGGGTAGACCTTCAATGTCTTCTTGTCGGTTATATGAGCTGGGTAGACTGTCAGAGTCTTCTTCTGGTGGCTCAAATAATCTGGGTAAACTGTCATAGTCTTTTTATTGTTCACATGAGCGTGGTTGACTGTCATAATCGTCTTGCTGTGCACTTGAGCGTGGCAGACTTGCATTGTCCACTGCTGTTTGCTCAGGTAAGGTTGCTAGACCTTCATGGTCTTGTTTATGCAAAGACTGCGCTCTGGAGTCTTGCATTGCTTCCATCGTGGAGTCTGTCAACGGGTTCGCTGTAGAGGCTTGTATCACTCTCTCTGTGGAGTCTGGCATCGCTCCCTGTGTGCAGTCATGCAGTGGTCTCGCTGTGGAGTTGATCTGTGCACTCTCAACGGAGTCGTGCAGTGGTCTCGCTGTGGAGTCTTTCTGTGTTCTCTGTGAGGAGACGTGCAGTGGTCTCGCTGTGGAGTCTGTCATCGCTTTCTGTGCGGAATCGGGGACTCTTCGTGGTGCGTGGATCACTCTCTGTCTCTTGGTGTCAGGCTGCGGCAGAATCTTGTACTCATGGGTTGGGATGTCGTCTATGCTGGGCTGAGGATCCTCAAATCCGAAGAACTCGTCCATGACTGTGTCGGATACTTTAATGTACAACACATCTCGTTGCGGTTCGGAGTTGGTACTGCGGTCGCCACGTCCAATGATGAAATCATCGTCTGAGTCGTAGTCTTCAACGACTAAATCATCTCTTAGGGAGGTGCTAACTGCTTGCTACAGGGTTCTGCGGAGGTTACTTTCAGCTACTGATTGAATTTCAGGCATTGTGCTGTCGTTCCAGGTGAAAGAATTGTGTTTTCTGGCGGGAAATTTTTTTTTCACTCTTTTTGGACATTTCCCCTTTAAGTGGGCGTGGTCCAGGGCCTCTGACGTCATGACGCTTGTGACATAGAGCGTAGGAATGGATTGCGCATGCGCAGATTGCTTTTCCTTCACTGTGCGTTCTTTGCGCAACTGCGCAAGCGCATGTTTCGCCGGCTCGTGTCTTCTCATGAACTGAGCATGTGGGGCTCCTTGCGCAAGATGGCTGCCAATCAAAATTGCCGTTTGCTTCTGTTGCAAGCCTACCTTTGCCTCATGGTGAGCATAGGAACCAGTTTTACTGATTTCTGTTATGTTCACCTCGCAGTAGTTTTCAAACTTGTGCAGGACTGTCTGGAAGTCTCTCTTGTCCTGCCCTTTGGAGTACTTGAAGGAGTTGAAGATTTCTGTTGCACTTTCACCCGCAATGGTAAGTAGAAGGTCTTTCTTCCTTTCATTGGCCATGCCATCTAGGTCGGATGCTAAAATGTAAATCTCAAATCTCTGCTTGAATACACGCCAGTTGGCACTGAGATTGCCGTGGTACCTGAGCTGCTGAGGTACCGGAATCTCGATCATCTTGCCTGCTGTTGCTGTTAGTCACGGATCTTGCTGAGTTGAACTATATAGATTCAACAGGCACTACAGGGACCATGTTGCGTGATGTACTCTGGGATAACACAGGCTGCAACTCGATGCAACTTGGACCAAAAGATACTCCAGACGTTGAAGTACGTTCAGTGTGATTTATTGAACCATTAGCACAGTTCTCTATGAGTTCGACTCTCCTGCTAATCTTGCTATAGTAACTCAGTCTAACTAACCAGTCTGCTCTAAGCCACGTGGTGGGTGTGATGCTTCTGATCTGCCCCTGTCCTACTCTCTAAGTGTCGCCTGTGGAAAGAGACAGAGCATGTGTGCCCTGTCCTTATATATGGGTTGTGTAATGCCCCCTTGTGGTAGTGTCACGTCTGGGTGTCTTGACTGCCCATTGGTCATGTCCTATTCTATGTGTTCATTAGCTGTATGTCTGCATGTCATGACGTCTCTGGTGCTCCCTCTCATGTTTACTTAGTCGTAATGTATTTACATTAACCCCTTGTGCATTTACAGTGATGCATATCACCACACTCTGCTGCACGATGTTGTGGTGGATGCAGCAGGTCACCATGATGTGGAGACTCTCCTAGCGCTATACTGGAGGTCCCATCCAGAGTGGGCCAGGCACCTGATCCGCATTTTCAGGGTGCCAAAGCACCGCTTGATCACATCCCTAGTCGAATGTATGGCCGTCATTGCAGCGGGTCTCCACGTCAGTCTGTGACCGCCAGGCAGGCGCCATCAGCCATGATCGCAGTGGATAGCCCCTGTCACACAAGAGCAAACCCCCCCAGCTGGGGGTGCGCCTCAAAGAGGCTAGGAACCATTGACTGTACTAGGATGAAGGTGTTGTGCACACTGTCCAGTTATCGGGTGCAGACGTGCATGATGTGCATCTCATGGTCACACACCAGCTGTACATTCATCGAGTGGAACCCCTTTCGGTTTGTGAAAACCAGCCTGTCACTGTAGGTGCTTGTAGGGGGACATCCTCACCAGCTGCCTCATGTTCCTCTGGGACAGGCTCCGCTACTGCAGGGTCCTCCTCCTCCTCGAGCAGCGCCAGCTCGTACAGCCGCGGGCTGCAGTGACTAGCAGGAAGGCCACCATTGCTGGTTGGGTGGGATGTGGACGGTGGGCTGCGGGGGTGCTGAGTT
Organism: Scyliorhinus torazame; assembly: GCF_047496885.1. NCBI lineage: Eukaryota > Metazoa > Chordata > Chondrichthyes > Carcharhiniformes > Scyliorhinidae > Scyliorhinus > Scyliorhinus torazame. The sequence continues at coordinate 289,776,642 of NC_092712.1, forward strand.
GATGTGTGAGGAGTGGAATGCGGGGTTGGTGTGGGTGGAGGGTGGGAGCTGGGTGCGGGGTGGTGCGATGGAGGTGCGGGCTGAGGTGGTGGGGTGGGGGCACCCATTTGGTCAGTGTCACTCTGCAGAACCATGGGCCAAGGTGGTCAGTGGGATGCGCAGCAAGATGGCTGCTTACAGGCCGCGGGTAATGGCAGTCTGTGCCTGGACATCCCAGTCCCATTGGAGGGTAACACTGGCCCCAGGGCCTGTCTCCTGGTCCTAGCAGCCCACATCCCCCGCCCACCCACCTCCCCTCAGCCTGGCCAGTGTCAGGACCGGCAGCCTACGGTTGCACCTCTGTGTGTCCTGTCTCCTCTCACTCATCCTGATTTTTGAAAGCACAAGTGAACCTCACTGTCGGGAATGCCCCCCAGCGGACGCAGAGGATTGCGGAGGCCCGGAGAATACCGGGTCTGGCCCGTTAATGATATGCGAATGCCATTCACTGTATGTGTGGAGTAGAATCATTGATGCCACTGTCGGGGCACTGGAAAATTGCGATTTGCTGGAAACCCAGCGCCGGCCACGATTTCGATAGCAAGGTCGATTCTCTGCCCATTCACCTTTCCCAATTTTGGCGCGGCCAACAAATATCCCGCCCCAAATATTTCATCTAACTCTGACGTCTGCTGGCCAACTTTAAATCTAGTTACTGCAATTGTCCCTTTAACTCAGGACACTTTCTTCACTCTTCCTGGAACTCTTCTGAACAATTTCTTGGTCTCTATTCTCTTAACTTCAGGTGTCTTAAATGTTCTTTCTGTCCCAATTCCTTGGTTATCTGGATTGTGTCTTGTTCCTTAGCAAGCTTGCATCTTTGCAACTCCCTTGCACTGTCCAGCTTCTCCTGGCAGACCTAAGAGCTGTTCATGACTCAGTGACCTGTCTCCAACGTCCCACAAATTTAGCTAAAACTAATACTTAAAAGCTTCCCTACCTTACTAGGTCCCAGTTGCTGAGCAGCGTCCACATGCTTAGGCCTTCTTTTAATTCTTTGCATCATAGCTCTCTCTAAGCACAATAGAAATATAGTTGGAACTTAACCAACCCCCACACATTAAAACACCTTTGTCCATCATGAATCGAACAATAGGTTTTACCTTTCCAGGCACAGAAACATGAATTTAAACACACTTAAAACTATGGCCAGAATTCTCTGGTATTTGGGATTCACTTTTCCCGTGGCTGCGCACTCCCACCTCTGGTTTCCCAGAGTCATGGGGTGGCTTCAATGGGAAATCTCATTGACAAGCGGTGGGAAGATAGAACTCCTCGGCCAATGAATGATGCGCCACTGAGAAACAGGTGGCTGGGGAACAGAGAATCCAGCCCAGCACGGGCTGGATTTTCAGGCCGCCGACGCTGAAATCGTGTTCGGCGAACGGCAGGAGAATCCAGATTCCTAACGAAATCGGAGGCGGCGCCATTTTGCGATGCTCTGCCCCCTCCAAAGCAGCGTACAAACTGAGGATGCCACGCCACGTATCGACAGCCTCAGGCCGTCGCCTGAGGCACCTTTCCCGATGCTCCGCCCCGACTGGCCGAGTTCCCGACGGCGTGGGTCGCGTGTGGTCTCACCCGTCGGGAACTTGGTGTGGCGGCTGCGGACATAGTCCAGCGCCACCACAGTCGGGGGAGGGCCGATCTGCGGGCAAGGGGGACATTACTCGGGGCTTGGACACTGTGATTGGCCAGTCCACTGCAGGCCACCGTGGTGCACATGCGCGGCCACGGACCCGGCAATTCACCGGGGTGTATCGGCAGCTAGAGCCGAGTGTTCTATGCTGTCGTCCTGCTAGCCCCATCAAAACGGGGAATCCGTGACCGTTTTACGCCAATTTTCCTGATGAAAATTTCACCGTTCCCACGCCGGCATTGGGACATAGCCCCAGATTGTAGAATCCAGCCTCTCATTTCTAATGTTTACCAATACATAGGGCTTGGTTCTCCGGACGCCGAAGCCAAAATTGCATTCGGCGAACAGCCGGAAAATCACATTTCCCGACCGAATCGGGAGCGGCGCCACGTCCGTGATGCTTTGCCCCCTCCAAAGCGGTGCACTCTCGGAGTACACCGCGCGCCGTATCGACGGCCTCAGACCATTGCCTGAGTCCCACCCCCCGATGCTCCGCCCCCAACCGGCCGAGTTCCCGACGGCTTGGGACACGTCTGGTCTCATCTGTCGGGAACTCAGCGTGGCGGCTGCGGACCCAGTCCAGCGCCACCACAGTCAGGGGAGGGCCAATCTACGGGTAGGGGAGACATTATTCATGACTGGCGGCACTGTGGTGGGTGGGGCGGTCCGGGGCGCATGAGCCGTCCGAAGTGGGGGGAATATTTCACGGGCCGGGTCTGTGAGTGGCCTCCGCCATGAAGCGCGGCACGGCCGCTGCAGGCTGCCTTCGTGCTCATGTGCAGCCATGGCAATTCTCCGGGGTGTATTGGCAGCTAGAACCGAGTGCACTACGCTGTCTACCTGCTAGCCCCCAGCAAAACGGGGAATCGGTGGTCGTTTTGTGCCAGTTTTCCTGGTGTAAAATGCCACCGTTCCCACGCCGGCGTGGGGACATAGCCCCAGAATTGGAGAATTCAGCCCATAGAATCCCTACTGTGCACAAGCAGGCTATTTGGCCCATTAGGTCTGCATCAACCCTCCGAGAGGCACCCCATCCAGGCCCACCCCCTCAGCCTATGCCCGTAACACCAACTAACCATTTTTGGACACCAAGGGGCAATTTAACATGGCCAATCCACCTAACCTGCACATCATTGGACTGTGGGAAATACCTGAGCACCCGGAGGAAACCCACGCAGACACAGGGAGAACGTGTAAACTCCACACAGTCACCCAAGGCTGGAATCGATCTCAGGTCCCTGGTGCTGTGAAGCAGCAGTGCTAACCACTGTGCCACTGATACAAATCTAATTCCCTTATGGGCAGCACGGTGGCGCAGTGGGTTAGCCCTGATGCAAACAAAGAACAAAGAACAAAGAAAAGTACAGCACAGGAACAGGCCCTTTGGCCCTCCAAGCCGGCGCCGACCATGCTGCCCGTCTAAACTAAAATCTTCTACACTTCCTGGGTCCGTATCCCTTTATTCCCATCCTATTCACGTATTTGTCAAGATGCCCCTTAAATGTCACTATCATCCCTGCTTCCACCACCTCCTCCGGCAGCGAGTTCCAGGCACCCACTACCCTCTGTGTAAAAAATCTGCCTCGTACATCTCCTCTAGATCTTGCCCCTCGCACCTTAAACCTATGCCCCCTAGTAATTGACCCCTCTACCCTGGGAAAAAGCCTCTGACTATCCACTCTGGCTATGCCCCTCATAATTTTGTAGACCTCTATCAGGCCACCCCTCAACCTCCGTTGTTCCAGTGAGAACAAACCGAATTTATTCAACTGCTCCTCATAGCTAATGCCCTCCATACCAGGCAACATTCTGGTAAATCTCTTCTGCACCCCCTCTAAAGCCTGCACATCCTTCTGGTAATGTGGCGACCAGAATTGAACACTATACTCCAAGTATGGCCTAACTAAGGTCCTATACAGCTGCAACATGACTTGCCAATTCTTATACTCAATGCCCCGGCCAATGAAGGCAAGCATGCCGTATGCCTTCTTGACTACCTTCTCCACCAGTGTTGCCCCTTTCAGTGACCTGTGGACCTGTACACCTAGATCTCTCTGACTTTCAATGCTCTTGAGGGTTCTACCATTCACTGTATATTCCCTACCTGCATTAGACCTTCCAAAATGCATTACCTCACATTTGTCCGGATTAAACTCCATCTGCCATCTCTCCGGCCAAGTCTCCAAACGATCTAAATCCTGCTGTATCCTCTGACAGTCCTCATCACTATCCGCAATTCCACCAACCTTTGTGTCGTCTGCAACCTTACTAATCAGACCAGTTACATTTTCCTCCAAATCATTTATACTGCGAACAGCAAAGGTCCCAGCACTGATCCCTACGGAACACCACTAGTCACAGCCCTCCAATTAGAAAGGCACCCTTCCATTGCTACAACTCAAGCGGGAGAATCCAGCTAAGAAGGTTGTGCAGTGCTGGTCCGAGGAGACAGAAGAGCTCTTACGTGACTGCTTAGAGACAGTGGACTGGTCCATATTTAAGAACTCAGCGACCAACTTAAATGAGTATGCCACCACCGTCACAGACTTCATCAGCAAATGTGTGGACGACTGCGTGCCAAAGAAAGCAGTACATGCGTTCCCCAACCGGAAACCATGGCTCAATCGCGAGATTGACTCCCTCCTGAAGGACAGATCTGAGGCGTTCAAGGCAGACGACCCTGACCTATACAAGAAATCCAGGTACGACCTCTGCAAAGCCATCTGGAATGCCAAGAGAGAATATCAAACCAAGCTAGAGTCACAGACAGACTCCTCTCGGCGGTTGTGGCAAGGACCAAACAACATAACGGGCTACAAAGCAAAGCCGAACAGTATCTCTGGCAGCAGTGCACCCCTCCCCGATGAACTCAATGCATTCTATGCTCGGTTCAAGCAGGTAACCAACTATCAGCTGCCGAGTGCCCCAGCAGCCCATAATTCACCCATACCCACCATCACAGCTTCCGAAGTCAGATTGGCCTTCCTGAAAGTGAACCCTCGGAAGGCGACGGGCCCAGACGGGATGCCTGGTCGTGCACTCAGAGCCTGCGCGGACCAGCTGGCAGAGGTATTCACGGACATCTTTAACCTGTCCCTACTCCACTCCGAGGTCCCTACCTGCTTCAAGAAGACCACCATCACACTGGTACCAAAGAAGAACCAGGCAACGTGCCTCAATGACTACAGACCAGTGGCCCTGACTTCAGTCGTAATGAAGTGCTTTGAGAGGTTGATCATGAAGCGCATCATCTCCATACTCCCAGAACGCCTTGATCCACTGCAATTCGCATACCGCTGCAACCGGTCCACATCAGACACCATTTCCCTGGCCCTACACTCATCCCTAGAGCATCTCGAAAACAAGGACTCCTACATTAGACTCCTATTTATTGACAACAGCTCCGCCTTCAACACCATAATCCCAGCCAAGCTCATATCAAAGCTCCAAAACCTAGGACTTGGCTCCCCACTCTGCAACTGGAGCCTCGATTTTCTGACCAACAGACCACAATCAGTAAGAATGAACACCAACACCTCCTCCACAATAGTCCTCAACACCGGCGCCCCGCAAGGCTGCGTACTTAGCCCCCTACTCTACTCCCTGTACACACACGACTGCGTGGCAAACTTGGTTCCAACTCCATCTACAAGTTTGCTGACGATACGACCATAGTGGGCCGGATCTCGAATAACGATGAGTCCGAATACAGGAGGGAGATAGAGAACCTCGTGGAGTGGTGTAGCAACAACAATCTCTCCCTCAATGCCAGCAAAACTAAAGAGCTGGTAATTGACTTCAGGAAGCAAAGTACTGTACACACCCCTGTCAGCATCAACGGGGCCGAGGTGGAGATGGTTAGCAGTTTCAAATTCCTAGGGGTGCACATCTCCAAAAATCTGTCCTGGTCCACCCATGTCGACACTACCACCATGAAAGCACAACAGCGCCCATACTTCCTCAGGAAACTAAGGAAATTCGGCATGTCCACATTGACTCTTACCAACTTTTACAGATGCACCATAGAAAGCATCCTATCAGGCTGCATCACAGCCTGGTATGGCAACTGCTCGGCCCAGGACTGCAAGAAACTTCAGAGAGTCGTGAACACCGCCCATTCCATCACACGAACCTGCCCCCCATCCATTGACTCCATCTACACCTCCCGCTGCCTGGGGAAAGCGGGCAGTATAATCAAAGATCCCTCCCACCCGGCTTACTCACTCTTCCAACTTCTTCCATCGGACAGAAGATGCAGAAGTCTGAGAACACGCACGAACAGACTCAAAAACAGCTTCTTCCCCATTGTAACCAGACTCCTAAATGACCCTCTTATGGACTGATTTCATTAACACTACACCCTGTATGCTTCATCCGATGCCAGTGCTTTTGTAGTTACATTGTATACGTTGTGTTGCCCTATTATGTATTTTCTTTTATTCCCTTTTCTTCTCATGTACTTAATGATCTGTTGAGCTGCTCGCAGAAAAATACTTTTCACTGTACCTCGGTACACGTGACAATAAACAAATCCAATCCAATCCAATCCAATCCAATCCAATCTGCCTTCTATGACCTAGCCAGTTCTGTATCCATCTTGCCAACTCACCGCTGGTCCCGTGTGACTTCACCTTTTGCACCAGTCTAACATGAGGGACCTTGTCAAAGGCCTTACTGAAGTCCATATAGACAATATCCACTGCACTACCTGCATCAATCATCTTTGTGACCTCTTCGAAAAACTCTATCAAGTTAGTGATGCATGACCTCCCCTTCACAAAACCATGCTGCCTCTCGCCAATACGTCCATTTGCTTCCAAATGGGAGTAGATCCTGTCTCGAAGAATTCTCTCCAGTAATTTCCCTACCACTGATGTAAGGCTCACCGGCCTGTAGTTCCCCGGATTATCCTTGCTACCCTTCTTAAACAAAGGAACAACATTGGCTATTCTCCAGTCCTCCGGGCCATCACCTGAAGACAGTGAGGATCCAAAGATTTCTGTCAAGGCCTCAGCAATTTCCTCTCTAGCCTCCTTCAGTATTCTGGGGTAGATCCCATCAGGCCCTGGGGACTTATCCACCTTAATATTTTTCAAGACGCTCAACACCTCGTCTTTTTGGATCTCAATGTGAACCAGGCTATCTACACACCCTTCTCCAGACTCAACATCCACCAATTCCTTCTCTTTGGTGAATACTGATACAAAGTATTCACTTAGTACCTCGCCCATTTCCTCTGGCTCCACACATAGATTCCCTTGCCTATCTTTCAGTGGGCGAACCCTTTCCCTGGCTACCCTCTTGCTTTCTATGTATGTGCAGAAAGCCTTGGGATTTTCCTTCACCCTATTTGCCAATTACTTTTCGTGACCCCCTCTAGCCCTCCTGACTCCTTGCTTAAGTGCCTTCCTACTTTCCTTATATTCCACACAGGCTTCGTCTGTTCCCAGCCTTCTAGCCCTGACAAATGCCTCCATTTTCTTTTTGACGAGGCCTACAATATCTCTCGTTGTCCAAGGTTCCCGAAATTTGCTGTATTTATCCTTCTTCCTCACAGGAACATGCCGGTCCTGAATTCCTTTCAATTGACACTTGAAAGCCTCCCACATGTTAGATGTTGATTTACCCTCAAACATCCGCCCCCAATCTAGGTTCTTCAGTTCCCGCCTAATATTGATACAATTAGCCTTCCCCCAATTTAGCACATTCACCGATGCCTCATGGCACCGAGGACCCAGGTTCGATCACGGCTCTGGGTCACTGTCCATGTGGAGTTTGCACATTCTCCCCGAGTTTGCGTGCATTGAAAGTGCAGGTGGGTACATAAAAAAGAAACTAGGAGAGTGAAGAGAGGACAAAATACTGGCAGCCAAAATAAAGGAAAATCAAAAGGACCAATAGGATGGCATCGAACCAGGCACCAGAAACGACAGTGGCAAACCTAGCCCTGTCAACCCTGCAAAGTCATCCTTACTAACATCCGGGGACTTGTGCCAAAGTTGGGAGAGCTGTCTCACAGACTGGTATGACATAGTCATACTCATTGTATCATGACTTACAGACAATGTACCATATGCCACTATCGCCATTCTTGGGTATTTCCTGTCTCACCGGTTGGCCAGACCCAGCAGAGGTGGCGACACAGTGGTATACAGTCTGGAAAGTGTTGCCCTGGGAGTCCTCAACATTGACTCTGGACCCCATGAAATCTCATGGCTTCAGGTTAAACATGGGCAAAGAAACCTCCTGCTGATTACCACGTACCGTCCACCATCAACTGATGAATCAATACTCCTCCATTTTGAACACCACTTGGAGGAATTTCTGAGGTTAGCAAGGGCGCAGATTATGCTTTGGGTGGGGGGGGCTATAATGTCTATCACCAAGAGTGCTTCGGTAGTACTACCACAGACTGAGCTAGCCGGGTCGTAAAGGACATATCTGTTAGACTGGGACTGCAGCAGGTGGTGAGGGAACCAACAAGAGGGAAAAACATACTTGACCTCATCCTCACCAATCTGCTGCAGATGCATCTGTCCAGGACAGTATCAGTAGAAGTGACCACCACACAGTCCTTGTGGAGACAAAGTCCCATCTTCACTCCATCGTGTTGTGTGGCACTACCACCGTGCTAAATGGGATAGACTTCGAACAAATCTAGCAACTCAAGACTGGGCATTCATGAGGCACTGCGGGTCATCAGCAGCAGAATTGTACTAAACCACAATCTGCAATCTCATGGCGTGGCGTATCCTACACGACCATTATCATAAAGCCAGAGGATCAACCCTGATTCAATGAAGAGTGCAGGAGAGCATGTCAGGAGCAACATTAGGCATACCGTATAAGGGTCTGGCACATATGGAGTTAATGTGGAACTGAGTTGTGTGGGACCACCCACCTAGTGATGTAAGAAGTCACATGATGCAGACCTAGGGGTCAGTTTGGTGTTGAGCAGAGATGAAAAAAGACTTCTTTAGGAGGCACCATTTTGTAACCAACATGCTCCCAACATCTTTGACAGAAGCTTCGGACAGTTTTGACAACTGGGGCTGGATTCTTTGGCAGCGCCCCCCGCAAGATCGCCACGGACTGGACGTGGACCATGTAAAGGTCCACTGACCTCGGACGGGAATTTCCGGTCAGCAAGCTGATACAACCAAAGAATCCCGGCCTTAATTTTTGACAGATTTGTTGACAGTTCCAATGGGTTTGATAGTAATGGGTTTATGCCCTTTATTCGCACATTTATGCTGCTTTCAACAATTTCAAAGAGCACCTGACTATATCAAATTAAACCTGACCTCCCCAAAGAGCACCTGACCTCCAAAAAAGATCCCCTTATACCTACCCCCCCCCCCCAAAGTGTCCTGGTAGCAAATCCAAAGGGATTCCTCATCTCTCCAAATGAGTATCCTGACTATCATAGAATCATAGAATTATAGAATTTACAGTGCAGAAGGAGGCCGTTCAGCCCACTGAGTCTGCAGTGGCTCTTGGAAAGAGCACCCCACTTCACCCCAAGCCTCCACCCTATCCCCGTAACCCAGTAACCCCACCTAACCTTTTTGGACACTAAGGGCAATTTATCATGGCCAATCCACCTAACCTGCACATCTTTAGACTGTGGGAGGAAACCGGAGCGCCCGGAGGAAACCCACGTACACACGGGAAGAACATGCAGACTCCGTACAGGCAGTGACCCGAGCCAGGAATCAAACTATTGTCATGTGAGTGTCCCTTTAAGAAAGGTTTAGTCTCTTATCATGTGACTTGTAGCACATTGGGCTGTGGCTGTCAGGTGAGATGGATTTTTTTAGATTTCAGTTTCAGTTTGACTGCTTTGGGCTGCAGAAGGAGAAAGAAGTGTTTTTCCTGATTTTCCCTGTTTTCATTTTAAAAGCTGTTTCAGTAAAAAAAAAACACATTGGTTGTGGCTAACTGCCTTGGTAACTAAAGATATAGTTGCTTTCCAAAAGGAGTTTGAATCTGCTGGTTGGAACTGGATTAGAATTTCAGGAAAATGACCAGTCTCATTCAAGTGAGAATACAGTGCCCTTGAAAAGGGGTTTTGGTATCATTGGATTTTGTCATTGGATTGGAACAGCTAAGGGGGAATTCATTAAGTGTTATATACATAGATTACTGTACCTGTGTGGTGTCTTTATGTTTGTAATTGATAAAAGATTCTTGCTGTTTTTATACATATATGTTAATTACATTCTTAGAATAAACCTTGTTTTGATTTAAGTGTCTGGGAAGTCTGATGAAACACGCCTGAAGCGAAGGCTTTGTGCTCATCCCAGCCAAATTCAACATAAAGGTTGTAAGTCAGGTGAATCTTAAAATACACTTTGGAGTTTCTAAGCCCCGGCCCATAACACCATCCAAACAAATCCATAAAGTGCAAACATGCTCTTATGTGTCTATCCTGCACGCTTCAGGTTTCACACCATTGGCCGCCGAAATCCCACTTCAGTGGCGGCAGCTGATGAAGTAAGTGGCCAGCTGCCTCTCTAAACCTCAAATGCACAAAACGCGCCGGCAGAAATGGCAAGTGTTGTAATCAGGGGTTGGACTTGCAATTTCCAAGCAGTTCTGTTATTTTTGCCATGAGAATCTGGGCAAGAGTGAAAGGGACACCATGAATGAAACACAGGTGCAAACACGACCTGGAGGGTATGACCCGGTAGTCACGATCGAGATATGGCTGGAAGAGTGTCAGGACTGGAACATAAATATCAGAAAATAGGGTAATTGGTCAGAAAATATAGGAATATCCTTCTTCACTGAGAGTGAGATCACTTCAATCATAAAAGAGGATATAACAAGAGGTGAGCATGTAAAGTTCTTTGATTGGGCTGATGTGGAATCTCAATATTTCCGTGTGAACAAAGAACATTAGACTTTGTTATCGAATTGCTCGATTACTTTTGAGTGTCTCTTCTTGTCTTCCTCCAAAGCAAACTGAAAAGTGTTATACAGATCAATTGCTTGGGGACCGGCTACTGTCATTAGGAATGCTATTTTTCTCTCGTCCAAAGCTTCTTGGAGACCAGGAGCTTGCACGTAAGTGAACTGTTGCTTGAAAGCACGCCAGTTCACATCTATATTACCAGTCATGAGCAGTTGGCTGGGAGCCTTCGAGGATCCTGGTAGTATTTCATTTTACAGACAATTTTTATTTTGAGTCTCCGCTTGTGCCCCAGTGTCTTCTCGACGTATCTAACTTTCCCTAACTGTTCTCTTTCGACATCCACTACAAGGTACCATGTAATGTTTTTTGTGGAAGTTGATGTGGAATCTCGATATTACCGTGTGGACAAAGAATATTAGACTTTCTTTTATAAACAAAGTTATTTATTACTAACACTCCACCAACAAATAACTAAAATGTCTAAGTTGGAAATAAATAACACTAACTTACTAAGATACTACAGAGCTACTCTAATATGCGACTGCTATCAACTCCTTACAAACACCTTCTGATGGAACACATGGTGCATCCGGATCCCAGGACTGCATACCCGCCCCACCTGCTGGTCAGATGCTAGAACTACAACAGTAAAACATATAATACACATGCAGATGATGATGAACTACTTATATTATATACAGATGATAGTCTGCTTATCATCACAAAGCAGAATTTTATGCATAGAAATAGAAGAAGATTTTAAGACTTTGGCGGGGGGGGGGGGGAGCGTGTTATGTCAGTCGTTTCTAGGAGCTGTGAATTGGTAGGGTATATAAATTCAGAATTTGTCAAGCACATAGCATAGGGTGTACAGTTTTAATAGGGGGTTTAAACATTTACATTGATTGGGATAAGCAGACATGTTGGAAGGGTCGTACATTTCTTGTTTGTGGTCCAGTTGGTTTCCTCCAATAATATCTCCTTAAACTAAAATGGGGATTTGCCATACTGCATTCAGTAACAAGTAATGAACCAGATTTTGTTAACACTGTTAACATTTATCAAATTGCAATGATGCCATCATCAAACTCAGTAATGTTTGAAAGGGAGAAACACAAAACAACTAAGATTTTGGAATTAGTTGTTTGTTTGAAACTGTCCAAACATCTGTGAGAATCTGTCCATGGGAACAAAAACAAATGTTCAGTGGGTTGTGCTCAAAAAAGAATTTAATGCGTGACAGAACCAGTTTATACCCAAGATGAAGAACCCGAATTGTCAAAGGAAAATAGCCTTTGATGGTCAAATAAAAAAATAACATACCATCAAATGAAGAAAAAACAAGAATGCCAAAAGATTACACTGAGCTTGGTGAATGAGAGTAATGTAAGGAACAGCAAATGGCCAAAAAAATAGATGCTAAGAGCTTCCAAAAGAGGATATGAAAAGAAACTTGCAAATATCAAAATCTACACTGTGATGGTCCTTGTATTGTTCTCCAAGGTAGCTAAAAGTTGTAATGTTTACAAAGAACATCAAGCTATGTATTTAAAACAAAGCTAGTTTATTTTACACTACTTTAAATAGTTTGCACATTTTACTAAGTAATAACTAACAAAATAACAGTACTGAATCTATGTTACAGTAATCTGTTATGTCTCTCTAATACAACCAACACTCTAACTCAACCTCGCCATCCTTTTCCATAAGCTTCTCCCAGAATGCTGAGAGATGCAGCCTTTTATAAGACTACTCAGTTATGCCATCTAGTGTTGAGACATATGAACATCATCGTGTTAACCCTTTACTCTCCTTAGGTTATGCATATCATTACATCCCCCCTTTTTTAAAGATGTTTGTACAATGCAAACAGGAAAATATAAGTAACGATATTACATGATACATTGATTTTGTCATGTGAGAGTACCTTTAAGAAATGGGTGTTTATAAATGGGTGTGTATATAAATATCTGTAGTGAGAGTACCTTTAAGAAATGGGTGTTTATTACTGCAGTGATGTCAGAGAGTGGGTGGAGCTGGGCTGTCTGACAGCTTTTTACTTTCATTTTAGGCTGTTTGCTGCAGGGTGTGTTTTAGTTTCGTTATCAGAGCTGGATAGCTGCAGGCACAGCCAGAAGGTGCATTAGAGTCTCTCTCCAACCTAAAGACTGTAAATAGATCCTGGTGATTTAAACTAATAACAGTAGTGACTTTAACCTGATGTGCTTCTGGTAAAAGGTGTTTTAAATCTTATGGATGTTAAAAGGAAAGCTTAAAGGATTACTTAGTGTTGTATTCTTTGGGGGATGTATTTGTATTAATAGTTGCTAAGATGTTCACTGTATGTTTTAAAAAGGTGAACTTGAGTTCATAGAATAAACATTGTTTTGCTTTAAAAATTACTTTTCCATTTCTGCTGTACCACATCTGTAGAATGTGCCATGTGCTCCCCATACCACAATCTATTAAAAGTTGTGGGTCAGGTGAACTCCATGATACACTTTGGGGTTCTCTAAACCCTGGCCCATAACAATTTGTATGCCAAAAGTTAACAAGTGAGTCAAAATTTGTTTAAAAATGTGTGTTTTTCTTTACAAATTAAGTCTTTCAGGTTCCTTTCTGATTCTGGATGATGTCCTCAATCCAGTCAACTGAGTTGTAGATTTGCCCCACGGCTTCTGGAAGTCATCTTGTTGATTATCAGATCCTTTTGTAGTATGTAATAAATTACCTTCTAACTGAAGACATGGAAATAACGTTTGAGAAGACTTGACTTTCAAAAGAGCACAAAGATTTCTTCTAAGAACAGAACCATCAGTCACTTTAACAATATACGAGTGAGGTGCTGCTTGGCGTATGACCTTAGCTAAGTCAATCATCCTCCAGTGGGAATCGCAATTCTCATTTGAATCTCTGGATCAAGTGGTTCCATCGATTTTGCATGTTCATTGTAGTATTTCTCCTGAATATGCTTTTGATGCTGCATTTTCTCTGTGACTTGCTGAAGATCAGCATCAGCTTGTTGTAAACACAGAAGAGTTGTACGCAACGATCGGTTCATTAACAACAGAGCAGGAGATAAACCAGTTAAGTGAGGAGTAGCCTTATAATTCAGTAAAGCTCAGAACATATCTGAGCCAGAGTCAAATGCTTTCTTGAAAAGTTGTTTCACAATGTGAACGCCTTTTTCAACCTTGCCATTAGATTGTGGATAAAGAGGACTGGACGTGATATGAGTGAAATTATAGTTACGAGCAAATTCTGTCCAATCATTACTATCAAAGCAAGATCCATTGTCTGTCATTACTCTGCAAGGTATCCCATGATGAGAAAATATTTCTTTAGTCGCTTTGATCATGAATTTCGAAGTAGAATCAGACAATTTCATTACTTCCGGTTAGTTTGAAAAATAGTCAATGATCAATACATAATCACGACCATGGAATTGAAAAAGATCAATACCAACTTTCGACCACGGAGTCTTCTCGAGATCGTGAGTTGTGAGTTTCGCTTTTCTCTGTATCGACTGATTTCGCTGGCATGTCTCACATTCTAGCACAAAATTGGCTATGTCAGTATTTATTCTAGGCCAATATACTGCTTGACTCGCTCGGCGTTTATACTTTTCTATACCCAAATGACCTTCACGTGGAAGATATGTCTTAGCATTGTAGGAATGACAAGACGATTGAGACGAAGTAGAAATCCATCTACGACAGTGAGATCAGATCTAATATTTCTGAAATTTGTACAGTTTCTTTTCGGCCAACCATTTTTCATATAGAACATACAGTGCAGAAGGAGGCTATCTGGCCCATTGAGTCTGCACTGACCCACTTAAGCCCTCACTTCCACCCTATCCCCGTAACCCAATAACCCCTCCTAACCCTTTTGTACACTAAGGGCAATTTAGCATGGCCAATCCACCTAACCAGCACGTCTTTGGACTGTGGGAGCAAACCGGAGCACCCGAAGGAAACCCATGCAGACACGGGAAGAATGTGCAGACTCCACACAGACAGTGCTCCAGCGGGGAATCGAACCTGGGACCCTGGCGCTGTGAAGCCACAGTGCTAGCCATTATGCTACCGTGCTGCCCACATATGGCTGATTACTCGTTGTAACTTTGCATCTTTATCAGTTTCTGCTCAGATGTGCTTGAGACAGGAAGAGTTTCAGCGATAAGTTCCGCTTGAGCTTCCACAAGTTGAACTATCTCAGGTTGTTGTTCCTCTGTTTCTGTGGCACGAGATAATGCATCGGCGATGATAAAATCTTTCCCTGGAGTGTAGACCAGCTGAAAGTCGTAATGTCTTAGTTTCATGATAATTCGTTGCAGTCTTGGAGACCTATCATTCAAATCTTTCTTGATTATATGAATTAATGGTCGGTGATCTGTTTCAACTGTGAACATCGGAAGTCCATACATGTAGTCATGGAATTTCTGTATTCCTGTAAATAAGCCTAAACACTCTTTCTCAATTTGAGCGTAACGTTGCTCTGTGGTGGTCATAGATCTGGATGCATATGCAATGGGCCTCCAAAAAGCATCATCATTATTTTGAAGGGGTACTGCCCCAATCCCATTTTGACTCGCATCTGTGGAAATCTTCGTTTCTAGCCCAGGGTCAAATAAGGAAAGGACAGGTGCGGTGGTCAGTGCTGACTTGAGATCTGACCATTCTTTTGTGTGCTCTGCAGTCTATGAGAAGAATGTGTTCTTTCTTATGAGGTAACACAAGGCAGTTGTTCGTGAAGCAAGGTTGGGGATGAATTTTCCTAAGAAGTTCACCACACCAAGAAACCTCAGGGCTGCTTTTTTATCTTCTGGGATGGACTTCTTCTGGATAGCAGCAATCTGATCATTATATGGTTGCACACCATGTTCCAATATTTGGTCACCCAGAAATGTTAACGTTGAGATACCAAAGTTGCACTTGGCCCGATTAAGCTTCAATCCGTATTTGTGTATTCTCTGAAACACTTGCAGGAGTCTTGCATTGTGTTCTTCGCGAGTAGATGACCATATTATAATGTCATCAACATATCCATCTGTCATCTGTTCCATGGCATGATGGAATATCTCAGATGCTGAGTTTATGCCAAATGGCATTCTGTTAAAGCAGTAACAACCGTACAGTGTACACAATGTTTTGCTTGTGTCATCCAGTTGCATTTGCCAAAAACCTCTGGAAGCATCGAGTTTGGAGAATATCTTGGCATTAGCCATTTCACTAGTTATTTCCTCGTGTGTTCACGTCTGATGTTCATATTCAGATCCTTCAGATCAATACAAATCCTGACGTCACCATTGGGTTTTTTCACCCACACCATCAAGCTGACCCAATCTGTAGGTTCTGTGATCTTGGAAATAATTCCAAGGTGCTGCATGCGTTCCAGTTATTGCTGAGACGGTCATGTAACGGAGCAGAACTCTTCTTGGCGGGTGTACCACTGGCTTTGCATTCACTTTGAGTTGAATTTTATATTGGAAAGGATGAGTACCCATACCTTCAAATACCCGATAAAACTTTGATAGGATGCTTTCAATATCTTCCTGTACAGGTGGAAGAGTTTTTTCTGTGTTGTAGATTCGTTGCACAAAGTGTAAGTCTTCACAAGCCTGTTCCTGTTCTTCACCTAATAATGATGAACGTCTAGCTTCAACAATCTCAAACCGCAAGGATATCGCAGTGCTGTTGTTTGTCACTAAGAGATAACAAGACCCGAAAGAAGTAATCGTGTTACCATTGTAGTCACGTAACTGGCAGTCAGATTTCTTAACCTTAGGACTATGACATAGTTGGGATAAATTCAGAGTATTGATTAAATTAGCAGATGCTCCAGTGTCCATTTTGAACACAATCTCGGAACCATTGACTTGTAATGGAGTGTTCCATTCAGCTTCCATGTTAATCGATTGTATTGGATGCAGTATCTGTGGATAGGAAGTGTTCTTTACAGTTGTCTGGTACTTCTCAACAATGCCCACAAAGAAAGAATCTTCAAGACAATAAGCATCTATATGAACATTAGGGTTATCCATCTTTGAGGTTTCTGCATTTGAATGAACACTCTGAACATTCATTTGTTTCTTCATTGAATTTGATGTTTTAAAGTGTGTCCCTTTTATTGCAGGTCTGCAGTGGACAGCACGTTGGTTCAATTTGCCACATTTGGAGCAAAGCTTTCCATGTACTGGGCATTTTTTTTGTGGGTGGGCATGTCCACAACGTCCACACATCATGACGTTGCTTTCGCCATGCGCAAATTGTTTGCGCGCATGCACAAAACGGTCTTCGTCCAAATCGCATAATTTGTTGAAGTGCGCATGCGCAGAACAACTATGCGCATGTGCAATACGGTTGCCGTCTGAAACGCGCATGTTTCTCAACTGCCCAACAGATCCAATGCAGTCTGCCCCGAGGTACGTTTTGCGCCCTTTTCTTTTATCAATATATCTGAATACTGCTTCCTGGATATTTCATTCGCTCCACACATTTCAATTGTATCTTCCAATTTTAAATCATTTCGCCTTAATAAACGTTCTCTTAGCTTTTCGTCTTTGATGCCAAAAACGATTTTCTCCCTAATAATTGAGTCTGACAGAATTGAGAAGTTGCAGGTTTGTGACTTTAATTTTAAATCAGTAATGAAGCAATCTATGGATTCTCCATCTTTCTGCACTCTCGTTTTAAAGCCAAATCGCTCATAAGTTTAATTAATTTGAGCTTTGCAATGAAGGTCAAATTTTTCAATAACTACACTAAATTTCTTTTTATCATCTTCCGTGGAAAATTGGAAGGAGTTATATAGTTCATTGTTAAAAATAACACAAGTTTTCTGTTATCACTAGCTGTATCTAAATCTGAAGCAGAGAGCTACAGTTGAAATTACTGCTTGAAAGTTTTTCAATTAACATCAATTTTACTCGAAGTCCGGAACTGTTTCAGAGTCTGCGGTTTCTCCATGAGGTCTTGACTTGTCTGGGCGAGTTGATGTAACAGATCTGGAAGCAGTTTTGTCTGAGTGTGTGCTGATTTTCTTTCTTCTTAGATTCTATCTAATTTTAGCCAAATTACTTCAGTAATTACCTGGTACCATGTGATGTTCCTTGTATTGTTCTCCAAGATAGCTAAAAGTCATAGTGTTTACAAAGAACATGAAGCTATGTATTTAAAATAAAGCTAGTTTATTTTACACTACTTTAAATGGTTTGCACACTCTCCTAAGTAATAGCTAACAATGTAACAGTATTGAATCTATGTTACAGTAATCTATTATGTCTCTCTAATACAACCAACACTCTAACTCAACCTCACACTATCCTTCCCCATAAGCTTTACCCAGAATGCTTAGAGATGCAGCCTTTTATAAGACTACTCAGTGATGCCATCTAGTGTTGAGATAAATGAACATCATCTTGTTTATCCTTTACTCCCCTTAGATTATACATATCATTACATATGCAATTTTCTTTACATGTATATCAAGAGAAAGAGAATAGTCAAGGACGATGTAAACTCTTGAAAACTGATATCATCAATGCTACTAAAATGGCTGACATGTGGTACTGCATTGCTTCAGTATTGAAATGGAGGAAGGGGATTGTACGCCTGATGACCGAAGGAAACAATTGATAGAATTATAGAATCATACAGGACAGAAGAAGCCCTTCGGCACATCAAGCCTGCACCTTCCGTGGGCTGCTGGGCTGGCTGGGGTGGGGGGCCCAGCCAGGGACGGGGGTGGGGGAGACGGGGGGATGCGCTGTAGGGACAGAGTGACCCCCACGGGACTGGGACGGTGCCCAGGCATGGACTGCCATTGCCACAGCCTGCAAGGCAGCCATCTTGCTGCGCATCCCACTGGCCACCCACCTTGGCCCCTGGTTTTGCAGAATGACACCCACCGCCCCAGCACCCCACCCTCCGACATACCACCCACCACCCAACCGGCCGCCACCCGCCGACAGCGCATCAGGTGGCCCACCCCGGGTAACGCCCACAGTAGCCCCTACAGGGGGGGGCATCGGAAGGGAGCCGCGAATTTTCCCACTGGCAAGGGCAGTGTCAGCTTGGCTGTACCCTTGGCAGCATGGATGGCCGCCAGGGCAAGAGGCCCCCACAGTGCTGGGCACCGACATGTCCAGGGGTGCAGGGATCAGGGGGGGGGGGGAAATGCGGGGGCAGAGTCTGCAGTGCCAACCGTGACCACATGTAGTCTGTTGGACCTGGTTGGGCATGGGGGTACGCACCATGATAACATGTCAGCTTTTCACCCCCTGCACACAATGGATATTGGAATTCAACCAGAAATGGTGGCCTTCCTGCTTGTTGCTGCAACCCTGGGGGTACCCTGCGGCTGTACGAGCTGGAGCTGCCCGAGGAGGAGGAAGCTGCAGCAGTGGAGCGTGCCCCAGAGAAACAGAATGAAGCCCCCCAGTTTGGAGAGCCGGCTGCTCAACAGGTCGAGGAGGAGGTGCCTCATGAGGCCTCGTGTGTACCGGCAGTGCCTGTCATTCGAGTACCTGCGGAGCAGGCATGCTGCTGAAGACTCCGGCTCAGCAGGGGTACAGTGCGACATATCTGGCAGATCCTGGCGATCCTGGCACCGCGGGAGTATGGGGGAAGGACACCCTCTCCCGGGGGCCAAGGTGGCATTGGCCTAAACCTTTACGCCACGGGCTCCTTCCATGCGCCAAGAGGGGACCTGTCCGTGATCTCACTGACCTCAGTGCACAGGTCCATCCTCGCCGTCACGGAGACTCTATATGCCCAGTCGGCATAATACGCCCACTTCGATGTGGACCGAGCCCACCAAGAAGCTCGGGCAGCGGGGTTTGCCACCATTGATGGGATGTCCCGAGTCCAGGAGGTGATTGATAGGATGCATCTCACCCTACGAGCACCTGCAGATGACAGGCCGCTCCACACAAACTGAAAGGGGTTCCACTTGATGAACGTGCAACTAATATGTGACCATGAGCTGCACTTCATGCACGTCTGTGCCTGATACCCGAGCAGTGTGCACGATGCCTTCATCCTGGCACACTCGGTGATTCCTGACATGTTTGAGACGGCCCCCAGCTGGAGGGTTGGCTCTTTCACAAAAAGGGTTATCAACTATGGTCCTGGCTGATGACACCTATCCGTGGCCACAGACTGATGCGGAGACCTGCTACCATGACCACCGCCCCCCCCCCCCCCCCCCCCCCCCCCCCCCGCAGTGACCAGGAATGTGATCAAGCGGTGCTTTGTATGCTGAAGATGTGGATAAGATGCCTGGACCGCTCTGGAGGGGCCCTCCAGTATAATGCTGAGATGGTCGCCTGCATCGTGGCGGCCTGCTGCGTCCTCCACAACATCGCGCAGCAGAGGAGCGACGTGCTGGAGGAGAAGAATGAAGGCCAGGCCTTGTCCAATGAGGAGAATGCAGCAGAGGGCGAGGATGGGAAGGACATGGGGCCCAGGCAGGCACAGGAGGCTGCACAACATGTGCGTCAGGGCCAACGTGCACAAGAAGCTCTGATCATCTCCAGGTTCACTGAGTTGGGGGGGATGGTCAGGGGCACAGGCACCGCATCCCATCCCCAAACTCCACCCCTCCGCCCCCCAGCTTCCATCCTGCCTGCAACCAACGCATGACAGGGTACGAGCCCTGGGTTTAACCGGGTCTTGTCCATGGGATGGAAGATGATGACAACCTACTCTGGGATGAGCTCTGGTGGGCCGCATGTCTGACAATGTCTGTCTCCTGCCCATGGGAACACTTTCCACCATCCACCTGGGTGATCCCTGCATGCGAGCTGGCCATTCCATCACATGGCCCCATCGAATCCCTAGTTTGGGGACGGTCGGGAGGGACGGCGGGGAGCCCAGGCCACCCACAATGTCCATCCATTCCCCTTACCCCCGCACCCCCTCTTTTGCCAGCCCAGACCATCCCACCCCTTACACCCATCTGACAGAGGCAGGGTGAACAGTGTGAGCAGGTATTTAATGTAAACAAATATATACAAATAAGTGCCCTAGCCCCTATTACTAAACCGTGCCCTGCACCCGTGCCAACCTAACTGGTGTCTAATTTTCTGGCCTTATGCGCCCTAACGCTACGTCTCAGTAGTTCCCCAGGTGGTACAGCAGGAGTGGAGGCGGCCTGCTGAGATTCCTGCCCTGCGACCTTGGTCCCCGTCGGCAGACATCTTCCGGGGCAAACGGGCCTGGATGGACCCAGCTGCTGCTCAGGTGTCCCAGGGGGCGTGGTGCCATCCTGCTCTGCCCGCTGTCCACCAGATGCACCATGGACGGGAGGGGCGGAGTCCAAGAAGCTGCGGCTTTCTGGCACCTCCCCAGCGGAAGTCACCGGCACTGCCCCATCACCTCCTCCTCCCTCGGCGTGCTCGATGGATCCCGGGCTACTCCATAGGACAAAAGTGCGAGCAGAGCTATCCGCTGAGGTTCCCCCATCACTTGGCACTGCCAGTCCTTGAGGCCTGCTCTGCTCTCGACCAAGTTCTGCATGCTCGCTGCCATAGAACATAGGGAGTAGACTATCTCCGTCTGGGACTATGCCACATCACCCATTGACTGTGCCACCACCTTCTCGGTCTGTGCCCCATCAGTCAGTGACTGCACCATCTCCCTCTACGACTGGGCCACCTCCCTTTGTGTCTATGCCACGTCGACCATTTCCTGAGCAATGCCGCTGATGTTCCCACCCATGACCTGCTGTGACTGGGCCACGCTCAGAAGCGGCGTTGCAATGTCCAGGTGGCTCTCGAACATGGCTGCCTGTGAGGCGGCAACCCTGTCCTGGACCTCAGCCAGCGTCTGCACAGAATGTCCCAGGCCTTGGACAAGCTGATCCATGGCCAAAACGTTTGCCCCCAATGCCTCCACCGCAGACGCCACCCGTGTGGTGTTGGCCTGGGTGGCACACATGGTTGGCACCACCTCCTGCTGCTGCACGCGATTGGACTCCTCCAACTGCACCTGCAGGTGTTGGATACCCACCAACAGCCCCTCATGTAGTCCCTGGCTCTGCAACTGCATCCCCACAATCGATGGGACCGTCCGTTCCAGAAGCTTGAGACCCGTCTGGACGGCAGCTAGTCCCTGGAGCCGGCCTGCCCTCCAACCGTCCGCCCCTCGGGTGTTCCTACCTACACCTGCTGTACTGGATCAGCTGTGCGGTGCGCACCAGAGTGTGCCCCAGGAGCCTCTTCACTAACATGGACAACCGAAGTGAGTGTCTCTGGGGTGGTGGATGGTGTTGGAGACAGCTGTAATGGCAAATCAGTGTCATCCCCGGACTCGAGCTCTGGGTATCCTGAGTGTCAGGCGAAGGGTTGGTGTCCGAGCTGCTCTCCTCATCGCTGCTCGGCTCGCAGGGGGACTCTGGCTGTGACACTGGCTGGGGGCGGGAGACACCAGAAGGGCCCACCCCATCATCAGCAGGTCCTGCAAGACACAAGACAAGACGCGTGATTAGACCACAGGCCGGGATTGTGTAGGGGTTGTGGGAGCGTATGGTGCAGGGGTGAGAATGAGGGTAGGGGTGAGGTGATGTGAGGGCGAGGGTGGTGTGGGGGTTTTGTGAGGGTTGGGGTAACGGTGATGTGGGGGTGGTGTGAGGGTGGTGGTGAGGGTGGTGTGGAGATGATGTGAGGGTGGTGTTGGGTGGTGTGGGGGTGAGGGTGGCGTTTGGGTCGTGAGGATGGTGTTGGGGGTTTTGTGAGGGTTGGGGTAACGGTGATGTGGGGGTGGTGTGGGGGTGATGTGGGGGTGATGTGGGAGTGATGTGGGGGTGATGTAGGGGTGGTGGTGGGGATGGTGGGAGGGGTGGTGGTGAGGGTGGTGTGGAGATGATGTGAGGGTGGTGTTGGGTGGTGTGGGGGTGAGGGTGGCGTTTGGGTGGTGAGGATGGTGTTGGGGGTTTTGTGAGGGTTGGGGTAACGGTGATATGGGGGTGGTGTGGGGGTGATGTGGGAGTGATGTAGGGGTGGTGGTGGGGATGGTAGTGGGGGTGGTGGTGAGGGTGGTGTGGAGATGATGTGAGGGTGGTGTTGGGTGGTGTGGGGGTGAGGGTGGCGTTTGGGTGGTGAAGATGGTGTTGGGGGTGTTGTGACACTCGGAACTGCAACTCACTCCTTCGCCCATGGCTAACCTCTGCCCTGGCGACTTCCCTTTCTTCGGGCCCGCCGACCACATCCAGGGCCCTCTGCTCTGCCACATTGAGGAGCTGCAGGTCCCGCGGCCCCCCCTCCTGTCCTCTCCCTTTCCCGGCAGTTATGGGCGGCCTTCGCCTGGGAAGGGCAGGGGGGAAATAGAAAACAACAGTGTTAGACAGTCCAACCAAATTGTGCAGCCCAGGGGGTGGCTGGCTGGTGGCTTCAGTGGCTTGGGCACCCGACCATGGCAGCCAGTATGGGTGCCAGCATGTGGGGCAGGGTGGGGGTTTAGCGGATTCTGGGTGGAGGGGGTATGGGATTACGGGTGTGTGTGACAGGGCTAGTGCTGAGGTCACAGTGCTGCCTACTCACCCTGGCCGCCCTGTGGAGTCATGCAATTTTTTTCAGCACTGCTGGCCCATCCGCATGATGTTGTTGGTGGCGCTGAGAGCCTCTGCCACCTGCGCCCAGGCATGGCGAACAGCAGCAGCTGGCAGCCTCCTCCGGGCCAAGGTGTAGGGTGGCCTATCTCTCCTCCAGCTCCATGTCTGTGAATCTAGGGACATGCGCGCTGCCATCTTGTTGGCTGGGATGTTGAGTGCGTGGGGTGAAGTGTGTATATGCGGTTGCAGCTTGTCAGCCTCCTGAGTGTCATTCGCGAATCTGGCGAATCCCGCACCATTTCTCATTGGAATCGATTGTGTTCCACGTGGCACCAGCGCTAGCTCCTTAACAGTTACTGAATCGGTCCAGGTGCGGCGCCAGTTTTGCTGTCGTATAAGTCCACAAATCCAACCCCGGCGTAACACTTTGGGCGCGATTCTCCAGAAACATTTCTCAGCGTGGTAGCGAGCGGGATTTGCTGCGAGCTTCCCGGCGCTCAGCCCAGCAAGGTCAGCAACGCAATTGGATGCTAATTTGTCCATTTAACAAGGCCTCCGGGGCTTCTCGTTAGAAATGATGGCTTGCCAGCTGATTCGCCGGGACTGCGCTCGCCAGCCCCCCTCCCCCACCCGCCCCCCCGCTAACAAGGTCCAGCAGCACATAATCTGCACTTGCTCAGCCAACCCCAGCCAGCTCGTAATAATAACGCCAAGGGGACTGGCCCCAAAATTCGGGGATGCTTTGCTGGGGAGGCTCCTGGACACGGTGGAGGCCAGGAAGAATGTCCTGTTCCCCCGAGGGTCCCGGAAAGTCAGCCACGGGGCAGCCAGTGTTGCCTGGGATGAGGTGGCGGCAGCCGTCAGCTTGGGGAGTGTGACCAGGAGGACTGGCCTCCAGTGCTGGAAGACGGTCAATGACCTACACCGGGCAGTACGAGTGAATAGATACCAATGACACCCCCCACCACCACCAAGGAAGCATCCACCCCCCCAATCCCTCAGGCAACCCCCAAACCTCCCTCCACACCTCTCCCCTGTGGTATTCTTTGTGATTCTGTTCTCAGGATGGATGTCGTAGTGTTCACAAAGACCACAGAAGCCAAGTTCATTAACAAAGATAACATTTATTTATACTACTTAAATTAAGCTCGACCACTTACTCTGAATGTAAACACTAATCTAATCTACAATCTATACTCAACCACACTCGTCTCAACACTCTATCTAATACTGTACTGAACTCTCTATCACTGCTCTCTCTAGCTCTCCTCTCCAGCTCTCTCCCAGAGATCTGTGAGTTACTGTTTTATATAGTTGTGTAACTAACTCCATCTAGTGGTTAACGACGGGATTACATTCACCGTTTGTCATCTGTACATTTCCTATAATGCCACACCCCCTTCAACCCCCCCCTCCACCAACCCCTACAACTCCCCCCACTCCAACCCTTCCTCATCTCCCCCCCGCTGCCCCCCCCCCCCCCCCCCCACCCCCCACCACCACCACCACTGTGAACCATGCATGTGACTAAGGATGCCCTCTTTGCGTTTCCTCAGGAAAATCTCTCCCACAATCGGCAGGAGAGGGTCTAGTCCGGTTGGGTGCCGGACTTGAGAATCCTCACCTCCTTCGAGTAGTGGGCCCTGGAGGTGACCAGGACGGTCACCCACGCGGAGGCTGGCGGACGCCACAGACGTGAAGAACCACCGAGCTCCACCAGGAGGACCTGTTGGACATGAGTTGTTCTTACCTTACTGACTGACTGACCCATCCCTCCCACTGACCACATGTCCATTCACCCACAGGTGCTCCAGCCGACGGCGACGGCCCATCCGGGTGGCCCTGAATTCGAGGAGAGCCACCCAGAGGGGAGCACCAAGGACGCAACCACAGCTGCCACCCCCACCCTCCACCTCGGTGGGAAACTTTAATGGGCAGGCCTCTGGGGCACAATCTGGTGAGTACCGCACACTGCTGATGATGGCCATCAGGTGGAGGCCGGAACCCCCAGGCAAGACAGCAGTCGGAATGCCCCTGGATCCCAGGACCCAGCTGGGTCCCAGCCGGATGCTGAGAAGCTTGTGCAAGTGGGTTACCTGGAGCTGGTGGAGGTGATAGGGAGTGGCCTTGACATTCAGAGGGAGATGTCAGCGTCACTCTAGCAGATCCATAGCTGATTGGAGGAGTCCCAGAGGCTACGGGTGAGGCTAAAACTGAGAGGATGATGACACCAATGGAGATCCTGGTGTACAATGTCAGCACCATTAGTAAAAGTATCCAAGGCATCGTTCAATCTTTGACTGCCATAGGCGAGGGTCTCGATGGAATGTCCGCCTCGCTGGGGCTGTGACCCAGTACCAGGCTGACCTTGATGAGGTTCTGTGGGACATGTCCCGCTCTCAGATGGGAATGGCCGAGGCGCTGCGGAGCTTGTCTCAGTCGCAGGTGGGCATTGCCGAGGCATTGCAGAGCATAACCCAATCACTGAGGAGCATCGCTCAGGGCGTTGACACCATGGTACAGACATTGGGAGGCCACCAGGACTGGCAGAGCCAGATGACGCAGGGGCAGCTGGGGCTCGAACCAACTGCCCCTCTGTCCCAAGGAGGATCCTATGGGCACCGCCCGGGAGGAGGAGGAGCTCTGTGCCTACTCAGACCCGTCCCATGGGGTGGCGACAGTAGCCACCAACTCTCCTGAGTTCCACTCTTCTGATGAGGCTACGGTTCAGGATCAGCTGACGGGACAGGGCGGCGCGGCTGTACATGTGCCGTCGACAAGTGAGCCGGGGCCTTCCAGCCTCAGAGTCCCCAGAGACACAGGACGAGGTAAGCAGCTGGCGACCTCCACCTCAGATGTGCATCCTGAGAGGACACCTAGATGTTGTGGTAGAGCTAGGAGAGGAAAGCACATCGATGATCATTGAGGGCACCAAGGGAGGGGGGAATGGGGTTGTGGAGGGTGGGGGCTGGGGTTTGTGGGGTGGCACCATCTAGAGAGTGGAGACCTGTATTGAACATTAAACACCCTTGCGCACATCCAGTAGGATGCCTCTGTCACTTTCGTCCGTAATGCATCACCGCGTGATGGGCATGAGCGAGCACGGGCAGGGGTCAGACTATGGCATAGATTGAGGAGCACCAGCGCTCAGCTGTCTGCGGGTTATCATCATCCCCTGCCCTCGACAGCGACCTGCAGACGGTGCTGACAGAGTCCCAGCACACTGGAGTGATCTGACACATACCCTAGGAGGCTGGAAAATGGGGGTGGTGGGTGGGTAAGGTTGCGATAATGGACCAGGCCTCATACTAAGTGAAGCGGGCAAGTATGAGGGCCTCGCTTGACCGCCAGGCTTTCCGGACCTTCGCCGCTGCCGCCTGTCCTGCAACCTCCGGCTGGGCCTCAGGTTCCTCCCCGGCCTCGTCCTCCAGCCCCTGCTGGTCCGGCTCGACTCATCATCCTCGTCCTCTTTGTCCTCGTCCTCCTCAGAGGTGGCCACATGTTCCTCATCACCAACCTCCAGCTCATCGCCCTGCTGCTGTGCAAGGTTGTGGAGGACACAGCAGGTCACAACAAAGCAGTCAACCCTTCGGACGGTGTACTGGAGTGGACCACCGTTGCAGTTGAAGCATCAGAACCTCATCTTGAGGAGCCGATGCATCACTCAATCACAGCCCGGTGGCTGCATGGGCCTCATTGTACCGGGTCTCAGCTTCGGTCTCTGGGCTCTATACTGGCGTCATTGGCCAGGTCCTCAGCGGATATCCCCCAAGGGCCAGCCGCGTATCCTGGGGGGTCCTCGAAGAAGGCGAGGATGACCGACTGTCCAGGATGTAGCTGTGGTGCACTCTCCTTGGGACGCGTGCACCCACATGCATTATCTTCATCTGGTGGTCACACACAAGCTGGATGTTGAGGGAGTGGAACCCCTTTCTGTTAACATCGGACCCTCCAGTGGGCGCAGGACGACATGCGTGGCATGTATGATCCTCGGGACCTGGGGCATCCCGGCAACGGCAGAGAAACCTGATGCCCGGGCATCTTGCTGGGCTTGGTCCATGTCAAAAATGATGTAGTCTTTCGCCCGGGCATCCAGGGCATCCGTGACCTGCCGGATGTACCTGTGGGCTGTGGCCTGTGAGATAGATACTACAGGTCTCTGCTTGAGCCCTGGAATGATTCCGAGGTGGAAACGTTTAGGGCTAATGTGACCTTAACAGCCACCAGGAGCGGGTGTCCCCTCCTCCACGTGGTGCTAAATCCGCGAAGACATGGCACAAGTGCCACACCATCTCCTTGTTGAGGCGGAGCTTCCTGCGGCACACACTGTCCGTCATTTGTTCGAATGACCAGCGAAGCCTGTACACCCTGGGCCCTGCGTTCAGTCCAGCCAGATCATTCCAGACATGAAAAAAAACATAAGCACACATAAATACACAATGTAGATACATACAGGCATCGGGTGAAGTGTATAGGAGTTTGGTACTACTCAGTAGAGAAAATGTGATAAGTCCCTAAAGGGGGTCCTAAAGAGGGCGGCATGGTAGCACAGTGGGTAGCACCGTTGCTTCACAGCGCCAGGGTCACAGGTTCGATTCCCAGCTTAGGTCACTGTCTGTGCGGAGTCTGCACGTTCTCCCCGTGTCTCCGTGGGTTTCCTCCGGGTGCTCCGGTTTCCTTCCACAAGTCCCGAAAGACGTGCTGTTCGGTAATTTGATCATTCTGAATTCACCCTCTGTGTACCCCAACTGGTGCCGGAATGTGGCGGCTAGGGGCTTTTCGCAGTAACTTTATTGCAGTGTTAATGTAAGCCCACTTGTGACAATAAAGATTATTATTGTTGTTATTATTTAGGAGTCTGGTAACAGTGGAGAAGAAGCTGTTTTTGAGCGATTCTCTGGCCCGGCGTGATTTCTCCGGAAACCAGCAGGCAAAGTTATCAGCCAAGTCACCAAAAGTTGGGTGGATGCGGCTGTTGAGGATGGATGTGCAGTTTGTGCACCGCTCAATTCTTCAAACCTTTTCAAGTAAAGTGGCAAACTGTCTTTTAGCTTACCTCTGTCCTCTTGTCTCGCCTTCAACTTCCTGCGTTTCTGACTGCCAGATTCATCGTGTCTCTTCATATTGACTGGGGACAATTTCCCCTTTCCCTTTATTTTCACCCTCAGAAAATGAGATTCATGAAGACTTGTTCTCGACCTCGAACCTCACACTGTTTTCTCCAATTTCCAATATTACCCACGTTCTCTGTTCTATTTATTGTGAAATATTCAGTCATACCCAGTGGAACAGATTTTGGCCTTAAGGCAGAGTCTTCAGGGCAGGTTTCTTCCCTCACTTCAGTAGCAGAAGAACAATGAGCTTGAGCAGTATCTTGTAGTTCAATTCCCATTTCAGATCCACAACTTGTTCAGTCTTCAGAATCTACTGTCCAGTGAAACCTCCTTCAGCAAAAGCAGCCGATTGTCTAAGCTGCTCAAAAGCAGTGACGAATTTAACAAAGCTGAGGGGTCTCCCCACTCCCACTGGCCACTGCCCCCTGATGCCCCAAGACACGGTGCCAGTGTTTTCCTGGTCTTCTTCCCATCTCCTGACTGTTGCTCTGCTCACCTCTTGGCTCTTTCTCCGGGGGTCAGGCCTCAAGCCTTGACCCTGGGCAACCACGAATGCTCTTGGCTGGCTGCTGCTGATTTTGGTGGTCATCTGGGCTGGTGGCCTCTGTGTGCTTGCCCGCCCGCCCACCCACCCTACCTCCTCAGCCCTGGAGGTCAGGCATCACCCCCACTGCTTCCCTTAATGGCCGTTGGCCAGTGCCTCGCACCGCTGACGGCTTCCCGCGATCACACCCTGATGTTAGGTCGCCGACTTCACTTTCATCTCAGGCTGTCTGCCAGACTGAATGCCAGAAACCTGGCTGCAGCTTTGCACCTTTAGTCAATGAAAGCTCAGAAACCTCATACCAATTCAGGAGATCCGTATCTGACCTGCTCTAAGTCTCCACCACCTCTCAACATCTGGCAAACGGGTTTCCCGCTCTAAAGGGGAATCCACCAATCAGATTCCAATGGTGTTCTGTAATGCCTGCTGATAGGCTCATTCAAATTTGTTGCGCCTATCAGCAAATTAAGAGCTACCAAGAAAGCCGCTTATTGCATCACAGACCATAGAGTACAGAAGGAGGCCATTCATCCCATCATGCTTGCGCTGCCCCTTTGAAAGAGCTATCAAATTAGTCTAATTCTCGTGTTCTTTCCCTAGGGCCCCCAAATTTCTCATTTTCAATGTGTGTCCAATTCCTTTAAAAGTTATGATTCAATCTGCTTCCACCACACTTTCAGAAAGTGCATTCCAAATCATTACAACCTGCTGCCTTAAAAAAAAACCGTGTCCTCATCACCTCTGGCTCTTTTTGCCAACTAAGTTAAATCTGTATTCCGTATTCTCAGCTCGTATTATAATAATATCTTTTACACGCAAACTGTTGTCTGCTTTAACAATCTCATAGCCAGGGCCAGTTAGTTCAGCCGAGACATTCTCCCAGTGGACAAGGTCATGATTTACATGGTAAAGAGAGTCAATGTTGTATTAACTGTCCACAAGAAGAAATAGTTTCTCCTTATTCTGCTTAGTTCTAAATGCAAGAAAACTCTTTATCTTGTATTTTGAAATTCACATCACTGCACATACATCATACAATTAAATTGACCTCCATACTTCAGTTGATCTGGCCAGCTGCTGCAGCTAACTTTTAATAAACATCTAATTCGCTACGTGTAAAATTATAGTGTTGATATCTTTATTATATGAGCACAGATTCATGAGTCCTCATGAAAGAGGATCCTTTCCAAAATGTGTTTTGAAATGTGTGAAAACCTTCCAATAAACATTGAGTTAATGATTTCTCAGACCAGTAGATCATTTTGCAAGCAATCTTCCTCTCTAACGATGACAAGGATAATTGATAATAGATGTAGTTGAAAGCTAATGCTGCATGTCAGCTTTGAGGTTCAAGCCAGTTCTTCATCAAGATAGTATTCTCACTTACTGGAGCGTCGCCAAGCCTCGGCTTATACTGTGATTTTATTGCGGTTATAGGGTGAGGAGGCAGGCCCCAGGCCTACCACAGCAGAAAAAAGGAATCAAACCCAGTGCTGTTGGCTTTTCCCCTCGTAATCTCGCCAAAGTGTCCCCATCTAACCCCTGGAGTGAGATTAAGAGGGGTGAGTCTTGTGTTGAACATTAACAATGGCATAGCCCTATTATGCTGAATTGCCTGTTTCTGTTCTGACATTCCATGTAATATTTTGTAATGTTGGCTGTGTTTGATTTGGATTTGTTTATTGGCAGGTGTACTGAGGTACAGGAAAAGTATTTTCCAAGCGCAGCTTAAACAGATCATTTAGTACATGAAAAGAAAATACGTAATAGGGCAACGCAAGGTACACAATGTAAAGACATATTCACCAGCATCGGGTGAAGCATACAGGAGTGTAGTATTAGTCAGATCTGTCTATAAGAGGGTCGCTTAGGAGTCTGGTAACAGAAGGGAAAAAGCTGTTTTTGAATCTGTTCGTGTGTGTTCTCAGACTTTTGTATCTCCTGCCCGATGGAAGAAGTTGGAAGAGTGAGAAAGCCGAGTGGGAGGGGTCTTTGGTTATGATGGCCATTTTCCCAAGGCAGCGGGAGGTGATGGAATGAAAAGTATCGGTCTCCAATGTGATTCATTTGGAATATTATGCACATTGGCATTTTTGAATTAAAATGTAGCTGGTGATTGTCTCATACCAATAGCACATCCCAAAGCCATGACATTTAATGACCTTGCATGAAAACAATTGTTTCATTACCCCACGGTCATCTTATGATGTGACTATATTGAGTACAGTTAAATTACAGGTCAATAAGTACTGGCAAAAATAAATTCAACAGGCAATATGAGAACTAATGGTTTAGCAATGATTTACTGTCTTAATTGAGCATAGCAAATCCTCCAATTATTCATTTAATAAAACAGGCTTACAATTCCACGACAAACAGATGGAGGCAACTTTTTCCCTGAGAACTGGTCAAATTAATTTTTAAAACAGGAATGTGTTTTCAGATTGTGAATGGCTAGGAATAAGACTGAAATTTCTTTGCAATTTGAAGGGGGGAAGATGATGCAATTGCAGAGAATTTTCCGACGTTTTGTTATATTTCACTTTGTATTATAATAATATATTTTACAAACAGACTGTTGCCTGCTTTAACAATCTCATTCAGACATGGCCAGATTTTCACAGTATCTTCATTGCAGTGTTAATGTAAGCCTACTTGTCACAATAATAAAAAGTTAGTTCAGCAGGGACATTCTCCCCGAGGTGGACAAGGTGATGAGTCATGATTTACACGGTAAAGATAGTCAATGTTGTCATACAGTCTTAGTTTTACTTCTGCTTTGAGCAGAGCACAAGCACACAGCTCTGATGTCTTCAAGCTTTACCCCAATATATAACTGTTCTCCTGTGCCCAGTCTTAATAAATGACCCCACAGCATCTTTACCCAATTCCTTATGAGTGATTGGTGCCTTGTGTCTTGTACAGTAAATAAGCCCAATGTATTGTATAATTACAATAACACAGCATGGTAATCAGCAGTGGTAAGACAAGTGGTAGCAAGATTAAGTACAGGTACGAATGGTAAACTGCCTTAGATCATGTTCCATGGGAAGAGAAGACCCTCAACATTTTGGTCAGACCGTAACAAAGTCACATCAAAGACAAGCTTCGAAGACACAGCATCAAGATGGTGCTCAAGTAAAAATCGGGTAACAAGACGGATCCCTTGTGGTGAGGTTGTAGCACATAGCCTGTCAGTACCATGAGAACGACAGTGCATCGAGAGGACCAGCACAAAGTTAGCTCAATCGGGAAAGGCAAGTGACCAGGACGTGGGTTAGATCAATAGTGAGCACAAGAGAGTCCAATTAGAAATAGATCATAAAAATCAGGCCAGGGAAGGTTGTGATTAGAACGGATGGCATTGAGAGTCGATGAACAAAAAAATTGAATAATAAGTAAAGATCCCATTACTTCATGGTGCTTTACCATCACAAGTATTCCTCATGGATGGAACTTTGGAAAGGCGCCTGTGTTACAGGCCAGGGTTTAGAGAACCCCAAAGTGTATCATGGAATTCACCTGACCCACAACTTTTAATGGATTGTGGTATGGGGAGCACACGGCCCACTCTACAGCTGTGCTACAGCAGAAATGGAAAAATATTTTTCAAAGCAAAACAATGTTTATTCTATGAACTCAAGCTAACCTTTTTAAAACATACAGTGAACATCTTAGCAACCATCAGTTCAAACATAACCCCCAAAGAATACAACACTAAGTAATCCTTAATAACTTCCCAAACAACATCAAGAAGACAGAAGAAACACATTTTAACAGAAGCACGTTAGGTTTACATTCACTACTGAGAACATTTATAATTCTGAATTCACCAAATGATCAAGAGATAGTCTTTTCATGGCAGAGAGATCAACTGTGCACCTGCTCTGTCTGGCTTCAGCTCCAACACTGAAAACGAAACTAAAACACACCCTGCAGCAAACAGCCTCAAATGAAAGTAAAAAGCTGACAGACAGCAAAAAGCTGACAGACTGTAGCTAACTTTTGGTTGGTTCAATTTGCTCTGTTTTATAACCTTTGCTCTAGAGTTGCCAGGTATCTTTATGATATCACCATGAGGTTCAAGTTCAAGTACTGATCAATAACTCAATACACCAGTCAGTAAGTTTCAAATCAAAACACATTTATTATACACAGTCAATCGCTACTCATGCATAAAACTCTATTTACTAGACTATCTCTATACTATAGGCCTATACTTAGCTTTGGAAATGGCCCACCAGGTCAGGGGAACAAATGGCCTTTTGTTCGGGTTCTGAATCTGCAGGTTTCAAAGCTGGTACGGAGGAGTAGCTAGGAGCGCCTATCTGGTAGCGTGCGTTGACTGGAGACTTACTTGGTTGATGTAGCCGCGAGGCAGGTCACTGTCAAGGGTTGGTTCGAGCTGCTGATTGACCCTGCCAAGAAGGATGAATTGAACTTGGAGACTCTATTTTATAGCCCCAAGGGGCTTCCCGCCCATTTGGGCGAACCCCGTACCTGGTTCCAAGTGATTAGACTACGTTCCGATCACTTGGATTGATTTCTCCAATACTAGAGCTGTTCCCTGATCGCTGGGCGGTCCCGAGGGCTCCGTTGGCCTTCCTTTGTCTTGGCTCCTGCTGCCGCCGAGGAGTCTGGCTTGACCTTGTTTTACTAAATGTTTCCAATTGTTCCCGGGGATCGCTCATTAGTATGCAGATGGTCGGTAGTTTCAGTGCTGTCTGGGTTTCTGCAAAGTCTAATACGCAAGAAACTTTGCACCTGCTAGTTTTTCCTGGCTTGACTGAATTTCCCTGCAGCCTTTGCGGATCTCCATTTTAAAGTCGGGAAGTGGCCAACCCAGGTGGCTACAAGACAGCCCAGCTCCACCCACACTCTGACATCACTGATAAACACCCATTTCTTAAAGGTACTCTCACATGACACCTCCCACCAAAAAAAAAACCCATCAACTTCAAGATGGTTTCATTTTTTACCTTTTCACCATCCTTTAAGAAATACATACAGTAAATGTACTTTATCGTTTCAAAAAAACAACACACGCAAACGTGTATAATGATGTAGTCCATTTTTTTTTTGTCCGTCTTCTTCCAACAGAAATCCATCTCAATTGACAGTCTCTTTAAACAAGAAGGTTGATGCACGATCCATCCATTTCTCCATGCCTCGGCATCTCTCTTTAAAGTCAGATACTTTAGTTCAATTTGATCACAGAGTCCCTTATAATTCTCCAACACAAGAGCATTGGTTATCACAGCTTTCAGGCAGTCAAATGCCTGTTGACACTCCGCTGTCCACTGGAATTTGTTACGCTCCTTGAGCAAATCCATCAGTGGAGCCACCACGCTACAAAAGTTTTGCACAAATGTTCGATCAAATCCACTCGTGCCAAGAAATCGCATTATTTCCCTTCGTCTTGAGGGTATTTTAAACTCCGCAATTTGGGCTTTTCCAAATTCACTTTTGGCTCGGTTTATCACCCAACCCGCCTCCTGAAGTCGACTGAATTACTCCATCCGATGTTTTAAATGTTCTTTCCATGTCTGGCTGAAAATTACCAGATTGTCGATGTATACCGCACAATTGGGTAATCTTGAAACAACTTTGTTAGTTAAACGTTAAAATGTGGCTGGGGCATTTTTCATGCCAAATAGCATAACTTTGAATTGGTATATACCATCTGGAGTCACAAAAGCTGAAATCTCCTTCGCCCTTTCGGATAAAGGTACCTGCCAGTAACATTTAAGTAAATCCAATTTGGAAATAAAAGCTGATTGTCTCACGTTCTCAATGCAATCCTCCAAACGTGGGATAAGATAAGAGTCTGTTCTTGTAACTGCATTAACCTTTCTATAGTCCACACACAACCATTGGGTGCTGTCTGGTTTGGTACCATCACTATAGGTGAGCTCCATTGGCTGCAACCCACTTCAATTATGCCATTTTTAATCATACTCTCAATCTCTTTGTTAACCTGTGCCAATTTTAAAGGGTTAAATCTGTATGGATGTTATTTGATTGGAACAGCATTTCCCACATCTACATCATGTATAGCCATTTTAGTACTTCCAAATTTATCTCAACAAACTTGCCCATGTGATATCAATAACTCTTTCAGGTCAGTCCGTTTTTCCTCTGGAAGGTAACTCAACAATTTATCCCAATTTTTAAGACCATCCACGTTTTCCAATTTAATTTGAGGTATGTCAAATTCACAGTCATCTGGATTTGGTTCATCACTTTGAGTTAGAATCATTAAAACCTCCTCCTTTTTCTCTCCTTCCCTTTCAAAGTACCTTTTAAGCATATTCACAGGTCACACTCGGTGAGTCTTCCTTCTATCTGGTGTTTTTTTACCACATAATTCACCTCACTTAATTTCCTTTCAATCTGATAAGGTCCACAAAACCTAGCTTTTAAAGGTTCACCTACCACTGGTAATAATACAAAACTTTCTCTCCACATGCAAAACTACGAACTTTGGATTTATTGTCCGCTACCCGTTTAATCACATTTTGTGCAACTTTTAAATGTTGTCTAGCCAATTCACCTGCTCTATTTAATTGTTCCCTAAAATTTAACACGTAATCCAATAATGTAATTTCCAATTTCTCACAAACAAATTTTTCCTTGATCAGTTTAAGTTGTCCTCTTACCCCATGACCAAAAATTAGTTCAAAAGGACTAAAATTGGTTGACTCATTAGGTGCATCCCTAATTGCAAACAGTACAAATGGAATTCCTTTATCCCAATCCTCTGGATAATCGTGACAATAAGCCCTCAACATTGTCTTTAGTGTCTGATGCCAGCTTTCTAACGCTCCCTGCGATTCTGGATGGTACGCAGTTGATTTAAATTGTTTTATTCCGAAGCTATCCATAACTTCTTTGAATAAACTTGAGGTAAAATTTGATCCTTGATCCGATTGTATTTCTGTGGGTAGTCCATATCTAGTAAATAATTTAAATAACTCCTCCACAAACTTTTTAGCTGTAATATTATGTACTGGAATGGCCTCTGGAAACCTAGTAGACACATCCATTACAGTCAAAAGGTATTGATTCCCACTTTTCGTTTTAGGAAGCGGTCCTACGCAATCAATTAGGACCCTTGTAAAAGGTTCCTCAAATGCTGGAATGGGTATTAAGGGCGCTGGTTTTATCACTGCTTGAGGTTTCTCTATCACTTGACATGTGTGACATGATTGACAAAATTTAACTACATCTTTATGTAGTTCAGGCCAATAAAAATGTTTTTGGATTTTAGCTTGAAATTTCCTTATTCCCAAATGAACTCCCACTGGTACTTCATGTGCAACTCGCAACACCTCCTTTCTATACCCTACCGGCAATACTACTTGATGAACGTCTGCCCACTTTTCATCCGCCTGCATATGTAAAGGTCTCCATTTTCTCATCAAGACATCACTTTTACGGAAATAACACTCTGGTATTCCTCTTCTGTGTATGCTTTCTGATACATCCGTTTTATTTCTATATCTTTTTGTTGTAACTCCGCCAATTTTCCTGAACTAAAAATATCTGCCTCATCCTCCACCTGTTCTTGTTCTTTTCCAACCATCTGATCAAAAATCATTTCTGATAATTGCACTTCAACTTCATCTTCACTCTTTGATTTATCTTCTTGTATTAACCTGTGACTTTGCGACCTTGTTACTACACAATCCGGAAAAATCCCAGGATATACGTCCTTCAACACTTCAGTTGTCTGATTGTCCACTGGCTTATCAACCACAGTAGGCATCACTCCCACCTGCGATCCAGCTATATAATTACCCAAGATAAACTGTATTCCTGGACAAGATAGTTTCTCTATTACTCCTACTACCACTTCACCACTCTTCACTGGACTTTCCAACCTTACCTTATATAATGGAAGACTATTCCTCTCACCCTGAATTCTACATATTACCACCTTTTCTGGCAACATTCTTCCCAAACTACATAACTCCTCATCTCTTACCATTAAAGAATGACTAGTTCCCGTATCTCTTAAAATTGTGACTTCTTTACCTGCTCCTCCTGATACACATGATTAAACTTTACCCACACAAATAAATTCTTTAAAGAGATCTGGCACCTTCTTATCAATCACCTTTATATCAGGCTGTACAATCTTTTGCACCTCCTTCACTTCACTTGGGCTTTCCTTTACCACTTTAACAAACCCCACTGTCTTATCCTGTTTTACCACATCAGCCTTCCCAGTGCTTTTCTTCAACCACCAACACTGTGACTTTACATGGTCTAGTTTATTACAGTGAAAACGTTTGAAATTTTTCATTTCTTTTCCACCCTCCTGGATTTCTTTTTTAATCTGAGGTACATTCTCCTTATTATCTCCCATCAGATCACCTTTACCTTCACCATTTGAGTATTTCTCATGTCCCCAGTTTCTATCCCTCACAGGCTGAAACTGATGTCGGAAATCAAGCTTTGATTTATGAACTAATTCATAATCATCTGCCATTCCTGCTGCTAACCTCGCAGTTTTAACCCACTGCTCTTCCACATGAGTTCTCACTACATCAGGAATTGAATTTTTAAACTCCTCCAAAAGCATAATTTCTCTGAGAGCTTCATACGTTTGGTCTATTTTCAAAGCCCTTATCCACCTATCAAAATTACTCTGTTTGATCCTTTCAAACTCCATGTATGTTTGACCAAATTCTTTCCGTAAATTTCCAAACCTTTGTAAGCTTCATATGCACCTAAGATGGATTTTTTCACCTCCTCATACGTCTCAGATACCTCCTCCGGTAGTGTGCAAACACTTCACTAGCCCTACCTACCAGCTTTGTTTGAATCAGTAATACCCACATGTCCTGTGGCCATTTCATTTGTTTAGCCACCTTCTCAATTGAAATGAAAAAGGCTTCCACCTCCTTCATATTAAACCTTGGTAATGCTTGGACATATTTAAATAGATCCCCACCACACCTTCGACTATGACGCTCTTTCTCACTATCCTCATCACTGTCATCCATTTCCCTATACGTCTGCCAATTTTAACTGACTGTCATGTTTCATGGCCATTTTATGAAGTTCAAACTTTCTCTATCTTTTTCCCTGATCTGTATCTCCCTTTCTCTTTCTTTTTGTTCTGCTAGGGCTATTCTTTCTTTTCTCCTTTCTTCTCTCTCCTTTTCTTTATCCTCTCTCTCTTCCTTTTTCCGCTCTCTCTTTCTTTTCCTCTCTTTCGTATTCAAGCTGCTTTAATTCTTTCTCATGTTCCATTTGCTTAATTTGCAACTGAATTTTTTGCCATTTCCAATGAGTCAAACTGTATCGCAGGCAACTTTAAATGCTTAGCCACTGCCATAATTACCTCACCCTTTCGCATTTTGTCAGATAATGTTAACTGCAATGTTTTTGCCAGATCTAGCAGTCTGTTTTTAGTCTCTGTCCGTAAGGTACTGCGTGGACAGTCTCCACCCCCAAAATCTTCTGAGCTGTTGAAAGAGCCATTGTCCACAACACATTCCCTACTTAAACTGAAATACCACACCCGAAAAGCAACCACAATATGCTCACCCCTCACTGTCTTTAAGTTCACTAAGCCAATCCAATAGATAGATTTTTATCCCCCTCGAGCCCTCAATTTGCTATGGGCCAGCGTTTAGAGAACCCCAAAGTGTATCACGGAATTCACCTGACCCACAACTTTTAATAGATTGTGGTATAGAGCACATGGCCTACTCTACAGGGGTTTACAGCAGAAATGGAAAAGTATTTTTTAAAGCAAAACAATGTTCCTTCTATGAACTCAAGTTAACCTTTTTAAAACACAGTGAACATCTTAGCAACCATCAATTCAAATATATTTTTAAAATATTTCTTTATTCTCCTCCTTATTCACATTTTCTCCCAACCATCAATTCAAATATAACCCCCAAAGAATACAATACTAAGTAATCCTTAATAACTTCCCAAACAACATCCAGAAGACAGAAGAAACACCTTTTAACAGAAGTACATTAGGTTTACATTCACTACTGAGAACATTTATAATTCTGAATTCGCCAAATGATCAAGACATAGTCTTTTCAGAGCAGAGAGATCAACAGTGCACCTGCTCTGTCTGGCTTCAGCTCCAACACTGAAAACAAAACTAAAACACACCACGCAGCAAACAGCCTAAAACGGAAGTAAAAAGCTGACAGATAGCCCAGCTCCACCCACACTTTGAGATCACTGATAAACACCCATATCTTAAAGGTACTCTCACATGACACCTGAAAGAGGTTAAAGCAACTCTCATTCCAGCTACTACAGAGGTATATTGTCAGAATTTCCACTCAATGTTCCAGTTTTCAATGGGATGCAACAGGCCTGCTATCTGAATCGAAAATGTTTAAACAGCACATAGTGCTATGGGTTCATGATCCAAGATAGGAAACAAAGAGTAGGAATAAGCGGGTCTTTTTCCAAGTGGCAGACAGAGACTAGTGGGGTACCGCAGGGATCAGTGTTCGGACCCCAGCTACTCACAATGTACATTAAAGATTTAGATGAGCGAACTAAATGTAATATCTTTAAATTTGCAGATGTCACAAAGCTGGATGGGAGGGTGAACTGTGAGGAGGATGCAGAGGTGCTTCTGTGTGATTTAGAGAAGTTGAGTGAGTGGGCAAATGCATGGCACTTGCAGTTTAATATGGATAAATGTGAGGTTATCCGCTTCGGTAGCAAAAACAGGAAAGCAGATTATTATCTGAATGGCTATACATTGAGAGACTGGAATGTGAAGATAAACATGCAGGTACAGCAGATGGTAAATAAGGCAAATGGTATGTTGACCTTAATAACCAGAGGATTCGAGTACAGGAGCAGGGAGGTGTTGCTGCAATTATACAGGGCCATGGTGAGACCACACCTGGAATATTGTGTGCAGTTTTTGTCCCCTTACCGAGGGTGGATGTTCTTGCTTTAGAGGGAGTGCAACAAAGGTTTACAAGACTGATTCCTGGGATGGCAGGACTAATGTATGAGGAGAGATTGAGTCGGTTAGGATTATATTCGCTGGAGTTCAGAAGAATGAGGGGAGATCTCATTGAAACCGATAAAGTTATAGCAGGGCTAGCAGTAGATGCAGGAAGGATGTTCCCGATGGCAGGGAATCCAGAACCAGGGTTTACAATCTGAGGATAGAGGGTCGACCATTTGGGACAGAGATGAGGAGAAATGTCTTCACCCAGAGAGTGGTGAGGCTCTGGAATTCTCTACCACAGAAAGCAGTTGAGACCAAAACATTGTCGGCAGGATTCTCCGTTTCAGAAACTAAGGGCGGGACTCTCTGGCCGTGTCCCTCCAGCGACCAGAGAATCAATGGAGTTCGCCATGGTACGAGGCTCACCCGGGGCGTTCTTGTGGCGGGCGGGGCATGCGAGCCCAGCCCTATATGTTGACGCCGGGACTGAATCGGTAGTGTTCTACGACAGGAAAACTGGCGCCGTCCCCAGAGCAATTCATCATCCGTTAATCGGCTATCACCGGCACCACGTGGAACACGATCCATTCCAGTCAAAAGCGGTATCCGATTCGCCGGGGTTGGGATTGACATTCAGAAAGCTGACAAGCTGCAGCCGCATATAAACACTCCACTCCCCACACATACTCATCCCAGACAACAAGATGGCAGCAAGGCGAACGGCACCCCATTTCACCAATGCGGATCTGGAGACATTGCTGGATGCAGTGGAGAAGAGGCGGGCCACACTCTACCCCGGGGTGGGGAGAAGGTTGACACCCGCCACCGTGCAACTGACCTGGGTGCAGGTGGGAGAGGCAGTGAGTGCCATGGGCAACACAGCCAGGGCCGGCTAGCAGTACCATAAGAAACTGCACGGCTTCCTAAGGGGGACCAGAACTGTGCCCTGACACTAACCTGTGACCTGTGATCCGTAACCCCACCCCTCCCCCTACCCAGAATGAAACTGAACCTCACCCGGCACCACATGTCAGCACCCACTATATGCCCTTTTTGTCTCTGCAGGAAAATTAACTCTTTCAACAAGCTTTTGTGAATAATCCAGAAGATGTCAAAGACTTAGCAATTCACATCCAATACAAAGTTACAAAAAATTGACCAACCCTTGGATTACACTCTTTGGGGTTAACTTTCCAATTGGTTGGGTGGCACAGGAATTATCATTAAGGGACCTTTCCTATTTTGCATATTTGGACTTATCATTTACGTACTAATGCTGCTGATCAGATACTTTGGCTAATGCATGCCTACCCATAGTGCCCCACCAATCCACATGGTTCATATTTATTCATATGCACCACTAGCCAATAACATCAAAATGGAAGGTTTTGTTTCACTATTATTTACTGCATTATTATTCATTTATTAGCTAATTATTATTAATAATTTATTACTAAATCACATAATCTACTTTGATAATCATTTTACCATATTTTACTAAATCATATACATCAACTTTTTACTGTGTAATCATTTTATTTGTATACATGAGATGCCATTGTTGAAATGTGACTGATCAATCAATTATTTGACTATTATAAATATATATTAATACTGAATCAGTAGTATCAAATTTGATTAATTTATTAATTGTTGCAATGCTTATCCACTCTATTGTTTAAAACTGCAATGACAATATGAATGAGTTACTCTTTGCGTTTTTACCTATCCTATTGCATTAATGATGTCTTTTATCTTATTCTGATATATCTCACTTAATCTTTCGATTTATCAAGAGCAGAGATTGTAGAAGTCAACTATTTCCTAGACACCTAATAGGTAAAAGATAGCTATTTAGGATAAATATTAAGCCCCAGTTTTACCCATTTTAAATTAAGGATTTCAACACTCTCATAACCTCAGGTCATCTCAAAACATACAGCTTACAAAACAGCATAACACGACATAATTCACTTTCCTGCACAAAAGAACCTGATACATGCAAAAGCAGTAGAGATTAAAACAAACACTTTAACTGAACTAATGAATACATTTTTCAAGACAGTGTCCAATGACTGGGCAGGCTCCATAGCAATCCATAGCATTGCAACGACACAGTAACATGAAGGCTCTATTGTTATAACAGCTAAGTCAGCAAAAGACCAGTTCAAACTGGTCTTGATAACAGCACAATATTGCATTCCTTAACATACACAAGTATGCAGACATGAAACAATTAGAACTAGTGTTGCATATTAAAGATGGATGGCTTGCCATCATATCAGATGTGTTTGAGTCTAACCCAAACCAATTAGGATTATATTGGGGTGTAATTAGATGGCTAAAGACAGATATGAAACAGTATAGCTATGAAGTTTCGTTCGGCCATTTTTTTAGCTGGAACTGGAGCTGGATCATTAGCTGAATTTCTTTCTCTCTCTCTCTTTCCAAAATCAATCAATACTTTGACTGAACTATTTGCTGTCTCCGTATTTCATTTTCAGACTGTTTGTCTAAGCAAGAAGATCATTTCTGTGATTCTTTGAAAGCTTCAAATTGTCTACGAATTGCCTTTAAATTACTTTCAATTGTAATCAATACAAGACAAATAAAACAATTCCTATTTGCACCTGAGAAGTTTTATCTTACATTTCTTCTGAGTTCCAGTAATCACAAAGTGCTGCTGAAACCGCCTGGTAGATCTATCAAACATCCAAACTAAGCAAGCCATGTGGGAGGTGTGGTCTTCTGCATGCACCAAGGAAATGCACAGCTTTCCCACAATTGTGAAAAGCATGTGGCAGAGAGAGCCATTAGCAGCAGCAGTACACTCGAGGCTGATTGTAATATCCTGATAGACAGGCGACCACCAGATGGATTGGCAAAGGAACGATTTATTAAAATAAGAAACTATGTACTGAGAGTGAGATAAAAGCTACCACGTTCCAAGAGTCCAAACTGCGGACTGACAGGGAGTTGCAAAGGGGCTGAGACAGCTTTTTCATGGCAGTCTTGAATATTTGGCCGGCTCTCTCAGCCAGTGCATTTGAAGCAGGACGGTAGGGAGAAGTCTGAATATGTTGAATGCAATTGGTCCTCATAAAATGCTGGACTTCCTCCCTTATTAAAGCAGTCCCATTATCTGAGACCAGAACCTCAGGCGAGCCATGGGTGGTGAATGTCTGTCGCAATTTCTTTACCATTGCTGATGAGGACGTGAATTTCCAACCATACTTTAAGGGCGATCTTCTTCCACTGCTGGTATTTTACCAAGTGTTCAAACTGCCAGATTCTGCTGGACAAAGTTGGGGATGGGGTGGGTGTGGAAGGGGGTGCCTCCTTTACCAACCTGCTGTGTCCAATGGAGACCCCACAAAGGTTTCCCCAGCCCTGGGCTTCCCTTCCCCACACGTCTTATCCATCTCAGGCCCCATTTCCCCTCAGACAACCCCCACCTACCTCCATCGACACCTGCCAGCCTGATCCCGGCAGGATTCTGGACTTAACTTCATAAGTCCAACTTAACCCAGATCTTGCTTTCCTCTGGGCCTGCTGCAGTTGCAGCAGTGGCCACTGCTCCCAGTGGCTGGGGCAAGAGGGGTGCCGGCCATTTGATTGGTCGTTAAGTGGCTGCAGAGGCATGTTGACTTCTGTCATTTGCACTTGGAGATGGGGACCCCAGGCCTCACGTTAAAAAAAAGCCCAATATCACCATAAGTGGCTCATGTTATATTTTGTTTTACAAAACTGCTGTGAAGCACCTTGGGATGTTTCATTATATTGAAGGACCGATATCAATGGAGGCTGTGTTAACTTT
This sequence comes from Scyliorhinus torazame, assembly GCF_047496885.1. Classification (NCBI taxonomy): domain Eukaryota; kingdom Metazoa; phylum Chordata; class Chondrichthyes; order Carcharhiniformes; family Scyliorhinidae; genus Scyliorhinus; species Scyliorhinus torazame. Next base: position 289,820,221 of record NC_092712.1, read on the forward strand.
TGCTGCAACATTAGGGGAGCACTTCCTGCACATGTGCAGATGCAGTGTCAGTCAGAGGAACCATGTTAACAGTCATTCTTTGCAATGGCAAAGACGATGATTGTAATTTTTTTTAATGGTTTGTTTCACAATCTTTCTTCAGTACTCATAATTTGGTTACGTTGGAGCTTTATTTATGATGGAAAGTGTTATAACTTATACGAGTGTCACAGGACCGGACCCTCGAAGAATTTGAACTGCCCCACTGGGGTGGGGGGGGGGTGGAGTTTCCTTCAAGAGCAGGATCAACCCAGATATAAAAACCCCAGCCTGGATGTGGGCGGGGCCGCGGGAGGCACTTCATGGAGTGGTTTGCATGGAGTTTGCTAGTGTTCATTAAACCTTGTTTGTTTTTCCTTACGCTCTCGTATGGTCACTTCCTCAAAACCTAACACTGGCGACTATGGTAAAGTGGAGTTGCAGACGGCACCATTTCCTCCGGACTCGTGGGTCTCAACCACACAACCAAAAAAGATGTGCAGGGTAGGTGAATTAGCCACGCTAAGTTGCCCCTTAATTGGAAAAAAAAAGAATTGGGCGCTTCATGCTCCTGAACTCTCAAGTGCCTCCTCGAAGGCACAGGTGCCGTGTCTCGCAGCATGATTAGTGAACTCCATGTTCAGCAGACGTTAAAGCCTAAACAGTCTACCTGTACTCGAGGAATGTCAGCACCATAGAGACACCTGCCAACAATCTAACACTAAAGAGTAGGGTTTCACCACTGAGGATCCTCTCGCAGCCAAAGGGTTAGTGTGTGGATGAATGGAGGACAGCTGAGCATGGCCCCCCTAATGTTCTCAACAGAGGTCTGGGATCTAGGGGCTCCTGACCTGGTTGGGGGCGAGTGTGCAGAGCAAGATTTTCCAGTTCAACTGGCTCATTAAATAGCACTCTGAAAGAATGTGGGACAGTAAGGATGGGGGTGGATTAGGGGATTTGAGGGTCCCAGGATGGAAGCCCTAACGGATTGTTGGTCTCTCTCCTTCACCAATTCCTGCTTGATCAAACTACGTTTGCTGGTGTGGATCCCGTGGAGTCTGCCTTCACTGTGCTTATGGCAGTCTTATGGCAGATGCTGTAGAAAGCAGCATCGACAATGCAGGCTGCAGGTGGCACCACATGTGCATGGGGCCACCGTACACCATGAAGACCCGGCAATGCATCAGGTCCAGGAGGGCGCCAGAAGCGGAGGCCAGTGACGGCCCGAGGTGTACAGGTGCCGTTGGTTATTCCATGAGTTGCTAGACACCATATGCCTCCATCTCAGCAGAGGAACAATGCAGCACCTGTGACACGCCCTCGCAGATATGCCACCGTGTGGAGGAGGAGGACACCTGCTCCCAGTGGACATGAAGGTCACCAAAACCCTCAACTTCTATGCCATTGAGTTATTCCAGGGCTCGAGCGGAGATGTGTCTGGCATATTCCAACCTTCTGCACATGGTGCATCTGGGAGGTGACGAATGTGTCCATCAGTTCAACACCCCCCACCCCACATTTCCTTACCCCCATCTCCCTCCCCCCACACCGATTTCCCGCCCATCCTCCCCTCCCGCCCCTCTTAATAACACCCCTTCCCCAACCACCATGTTCCATCCTCCAAGCATCTGTGCACCATTGCTCCAGGGTGATGGACCAGTGTTGGCACTGTCAGCGGGGGGACTGCAAATCGCCCTTGTCTCCTTGGTGGCTGTTCCCATCTTGGTTCCAGAGTTTCCTCGCCCCTGACGATGCCTGTAGGGCCACGGGGGACTTCATGGGTTGGAGGGGCAGCTGGAGTGAGCTCCAGAGGCCCTTGGATCATCTGGCGCTGCCAGTCCTGGAGGCTCCCCATTGTCTGCACCATGGTGTCAACACCCTCAGCCATGCTCCTCAGTGACTGGGCCATGCTATGGAGTGCTTCGGCAATGTCCACCTACATCTAGGTGGTAGACAGCCAATATCAGAGGGAAGCTCAGGGGGCCTATTTTTGACACTAAATGCCATTGAATACGTGCCACGAACTTGCCAATGCAGCCGTCGTGAAATTCCCTGCCAAACGCTCCCAAAACTGGATGCTGAATAACGCCCAATATAATCATCTTTAAAGAAACATACATGATTCCATATTACACCGCACTTTGCTTTTATTTTAGTGTTTAATTCATTGCCATTTCACTTTCAGGAATGCCGACCCTTGAAGAAGTAGTGCCTTCTCTCCGACAAGAGTCACGGACACAAAACACTAACTCTCTTTCTTTCTCTACAGATGTGCCAGAGCTGCTGAGCTTTTCTAGCACACTCTGTTTTTATTTCAGACTTCCAGCATTCGCAGTCTTTTATTTTTATTTCCATCAAATTCTCTAAGCTCCAATGTGCAGTTTTACAAATATAAATCGCAGATCTAGAAAGTACAGCTGTCCAGTCAATATCACATTGCACGGAGAAAAACGTTAGGTTTTGGTTTATGCTGTGCCTGCGTTTCGTGGCAAACATTTGTTTTGTATTCAATAACCCTTCTTCCAGGCTCACAATTTTGCCTCTGGGAATATGTAATTCTCAGAAAAGCCAAAAGAGAAACCTCATTTCGTTTTTGATTGCTGTGCCAATGAACATACCAGTTTATGGAGCGTTATTGTATTTCTGAAGTATTTGTTTTAACGCTGGTAATGAAACTCACAGGGTTCCAATGGAAAATGGAGCAAGGAATGCTGGCTAAAAGACAAGTTGCTTCCAAGAATTCTGCAGTACTGCAGTCTTGCCAAGTTAAGATTCTGATTATGGACGACAAATTGCCAAGTATGCCAATAGAAGTGAAGTGGGTTCTGTCTTGAACACTGAACTTTGCAAGGCAACTATGTTTCAAAATGTCTTTTTAACTCAAAGTGAAGAAACAAAGTTCTGAGAGGGGTGTGGTGAACATCTCAGTTCAGTGGTTCTGGAAGATTTGGTGGCAGTGGTGAGGTTGAAGACAGGCATTGGAAGATTCGACTTGGTGTAGCAAGGAGTGATTGAACTCAGCTGGAGTAATGGGAGCCGCTTTTGGACTGCCCTTTAATATTTCATGCCTGCGGCATGAAGTAAAGTTAAAAGATATTTTCCTGGTATTTTTGTATGTTATTGGAAGTCTTGTTTTGCGGTTATTCCCATTGAGTCATTTGAGAAAGTCAGCACTCCTAAAGGTTATCGCTCTCTACAGGGATCGGAGCAGCGTTGAGAGCAGATTCAGTGGCAACTTTCAAAAGAGAATTGAATATACACTTGAGAAGGGAAATGTTATGATTTAGATTTATATTTATTGTCACTGTACCTCGGTACAGAGAAAAGTATTGTTTTGCGTACGGTCCAGGCAGATCGTTCCATACATGAAAAAACATAGGACACACATAAATACACAGTGTAAATACATAGGCACAGGCATCGGGTGAGCATACGGAGTGTGGTACCACTCAGTCGAGAAGATGTGTGAAGAGATCAATTCAGTCCATAAGAGGATCTTTCGGGAGTCTGGTAACAGCGGGGAAGAAGCAATTTGAATCTGTTTGTGCGTGTTCTCAGAATTTTGTATCTTCTGCCTGATGGAAAAGGTTAGAAGCGAGAATAACCCAGGTGGGATGGGTCTTTGATTATGCTGTCTGCTTTCCCAAGGCAGCGGGAGGTATAGACAGAGTCAATGGATGGGAGGCGGGTTTGCATCACTGGGCTGTAGTTTCGTACGGACTTGGGCCAAGCAGTTGCCATACCAAGCTGTGATGCAGCCATATAGGATGGCTTTAAGGGATGATTTAAGGGGTTTTACTTTTACTTCCCAGTCGAGACAAAGGATAACCAGGTTGCCACACCATAGATTACTTAACTAGTTGTCAGACCTGAATACAGAGGTGTTGCTTGCTTACAGTCCTGGGTGAAAGAGAGGGAAAATCTCCCAAGTGCCTCTGATGATGTCAGCACATAGTCATGCGACATACTATACAGAGGGGCATTGGTTACAACATATAACAATCCTTCCCCTTTACTCCTGTAGTGCAAAAACAAATTTCAACAAATATGAACTTAAACATTTTACTCATGGTGAAAGTGATCATTAGACCATGTTATTATTATACAATTATATATATACATCAGTATGAGAGTCTTTTGGGTGGACATCAGTTCCATTTAGGAAGAATCAGTCATTCAGGAGTCTTTGTTTTCCGACTCTCAGTCTCTGTCAGGACCTCAGCTGTTTGAAGTTTGGGCTGTTGCATGGCCAGTGTTCCTCTAGGAAATGAGAAACTTGTTCACTCTCTTAGCTAACGGTCCTTCGTCCTTTGGTGCTTTGATGGCATTCTTCAATGACTGTGCCAACATCTCTGCCAGTCTGTTTGTGGAAGGATGATAAGACGCAGTTTTTGTATATTGTATGTCATTGTTTTAAATGTCGTCCACAAATTCCTGAGTCCTGTTTTCGCTCACTCATTGTTCTGATTTGCCAAACAGTGCAGATACTCTGTCCAGACATTCAATTGTCTTTTCCGTAATCATCAACTTCATTAGCATTATTTCAGGCCATTTGGAATGGGCATCCACTAGGACAAGACTAGGTCCGGCTTGAATTCCAGATTCCCCCTCTCTTTATCCAGTGGTAAACCTTTCAAGATCATGACCATGACCTTCCCCTTCACGGATCTGCGCTCGTTTGTCTTAGCGCCTGAGATGCAGTAAAAGTTCACTATCCACCTGGAAAGAATACACATTGCTTACATTGTTCTCTTGTGATTAGGCTTTGCCCCACATTGGTAAACATGAAATTCGCATGGTGCTCCAATCTTCTGTATTTAATCTCATAATTATGCGCTGATAAGATGAGGGATCATATCTGCAAACGACTGGCAGCTAGACACGGTATTCCTTTGTATAGACGAGTCTCCCGTCCCACGGCGCCCAGTAAGAGCGTGATCCAGATAATCATATTTAAATGAGCATGAGACCGCAACCAGGCACTCATTAGCACTAGTCTCCACAAGCGGAGACCAAACATGATGGCCACGCCAGGGGTCTTAGAGGCCATCGGAGCCCTGTGGGTGTTCAGGGACAGGGCAGGGCAGTACCCTGACACTCTGCCTGTCACCCAGGAATCATGGAAGTGCAAAGCTGCATCTGCCATGGTGCCAGGGGCATTGCCCAGGTGCCCAGCTGGCATTGCCAAGGTGAGAGAGTTCCAGGTTGGCACTGCCAAGGGTCGGGATCTGAGGGGGTCCATGCCCATGAAAGTAGGTGTCTGAAGGGTGGGGGGGTAAAGGGGGGTATGAAGGTGCTTCATGAAGGTTGGGGGGGTGTGAAGAGGGTTCCTGAAATGGGGTAGCCTGAAAGGGGAGCCCTCAGTGAACCACAGCGGGGTGTGGGGAGGGCGTAATGCCCATGTCTGTGGGGGGTGGCATTCTCCATGGGTGGGGGTGTGTGGGACCCTCAAACTCACTTAGAGATTGAGGCACTCTTTCAAAATGGTGCCCCGGTCTCTGAGGAGCCAGATTCACCGGCGAGTCCAACTCCCCACTGCTGAAAACATTTCTGAGTGTGGGCTAGACTGGGCAGAAACACCCCAAGGCCCATAAAAATGACTGTGGGTGCGTTTTAAATAAAGGGACCAAAGTGCCATAGCGAACGCATTTAGCTGCGTGATTCCTGTCACTCGCAGTGCCGTGAAACACAACGCAATCAAACGGCACTCGGGTTAGATGGGTGCCTCAGCGGGGAACGCACAGCTCTATTTTCTACACTGAGTAACAAGAGATCAGGATGCCATTTTAAAATGGTGCCGCGATCACTGGAGCCCCCAACATGACCCTCACCCCCCCCAGCCCCAACTCACTATGAGGGACCAGCCCCCACCCTCATCCCTATCCCCACAATACCTGCACTAGGCACCAACAACCCAAACACCACTGCGCAAAAAATTCCAGATTGGCAGCCACCGGCACAGTGAAGTGGTTAAGGAACAGTGTTGTCACAGCAGCGTCATGGTGAAGTGGCCTGGGAGCAGTCTCCTTGCAGTCAGCATCACAGTGAAGTGGTCTAGGAACAGTGTTGTTGCAGCAGCGTCACGGTGAAGTGGCCTGGGAGCAGTCTCCTTGCAGTCAGCATCACAGTGAAGTGGTTAAGGAACAGTGTTGTCACAGCAGCGTCATGGTGAAGTGGCCTGGGAGCAGTCTCCTTGCAGTCAGCATCACAGTGAAGTGGTCTAGGAACAGTGTTGTTGCAGCAGCGTCACGGTGAAGTGGCCTGGGGGCAGTCTCCTCGCAGTCAGTGTCGCAGTGAAGTGGTCTGGGAGCAGTCTCCTTGGAGTCAGCATCATAGTGAAGTGGTCTAGGAACAGTGTTCTTGCAGCAGCGTCACGGTGAAGTGGTCTAGGAATAGTCTCCTCGCCGTCAGCATCACAGTGAAGTGGTCTGGAATCAGTGTCCTCACAGCAGCATCATGGTCAAGTGGGCTGGGAACAGACTCTTCGCAGTCAGCATCACAGTAAAGTGGTCTAGTAATAGTGGCCTAGCTGTCAGCGTCACATTAAACAGTGTCCTTGCAGTCTGCATCACAGGTCTGTGAACAGTGTCCTCGCAGTCAGCGTTACAGTGAAGTGGTTTGGGAAGATAGTCCTCGCAGTCAGCATTACAGTGAAGTGGTCTGCGAACAGTGTCCTCGCAGTTCGCCTTGCAGTGAAGTAGTTTGGGGAGAGCGTCCTCGCAGTCAGCCTCACAGTGAAGTGGTCTGGTAACAGTCTCCTCGCAGTCAGCATCACAGTCAATTAGTCTGGGAATAGTGGCTTACCTGTCAGCGTCACAGTGACGTGGTCTGGAAATGGTGTCCTTGCAGCAGTGTCACGGTGAAGTGGTCTGGGAACAGTGTCCCCACAGTCAGCATCACAGTAAAGTGGTCCGGTAACAGTCTCCTCGCAGTCAATTAGTTTGGGAATAGTGGTCTCGCTGTCAGCATCACAGTAAAGAGGTCTTGGAACGGTGTCCTCGCAGCAGCATCACGGTGAAGTGGTCTGGGAAGAGTGTCCTCGCAGTCAACGTCACAGTGAAGTGGTCTGGGAACAGTGTCCTTGCAGTCAGTGCCGTAGTGAAGTGGTCTGGGAACAGTCTCCTCGCAATCAACGTCGCAGGAAATTAGTCTGGGAATAGTGGCTTCACTGTCAGCGTCACAGTGATGTGGTCTGGGGACGGTGTCCTCGCAGTCAGCGTCACAGTGAAGTGGTCTGGGAACAGTGTCCTCACAGTCAGCGTCATAGTGAAGTGGTCTGGGAACGGTGTCCTCGCAGTCAGCGTTACAGTGAAGTGGTTTGGGCAGCGTGTCTTGCAGTCAGTGACACAGTGAACTGGTCTGGGAGTAGTGGCCTTGCTGTCAGCGTCACAGTGACGTGGTCTGGAAACGGTGTCCTCGACGTCAGCGTCACGGTGAAGTGGTCTGGGAACAGTCTCCTCGCAGTGAGTGTCATAATGAAGCAGTCTGGGAACAGTGTTCTTGCAGTCAGCGTCACAGTAAAGTGGTCTGGTAACAGTCTCCCCGCGGTCAGCGTCACAGTAAATTAGTCTGTGAATAGTGGCCTCACTGTCAGTGTCACAGTGAAGTGGTCTGGGAACGGTATCCGTGCAGCAGCATCATGGTGAAGTGGTCTCAGAACAATGTCTTCAAAGTCAGCGAAACAGTGAAGTGTTCTGGGAACAGTTTCCTCGCAGTCAGCGTCACAGTGAAGTGGTCTGTGAACAGTATCCTCACAGTCAGTGTCACAGTGAAGTGGTCTGCAAACAGTGTCCTCGCAGGCAGCGTCACAGTGAAGTGGTTTGGGAACAGTCTCCTTGCAGTCAGCGTCACAGTAAAGAGGTCTGGGAACAGTCTCCTCGCAGCAGCGTCACGGTGAAGTGGTCTGGGAACTGTGTCCTCGCAGGCAGATTCACAGTAAAATGGTTTGCGAATAGTGGCCTCGCTGTCAGCATCACAGTGAAGTGCTCCGGAAACGCAGTCGTCACCGTCAGCGTTGCAGTGAACTGGTCTGCAAACAGTGTCCTCGCAGTCAGCATTACGGTGAAGTGGTTTGGGCAGCGTGTCTCGCAGTCAGTGACACAGTGAACTGGTCTGCAAACAGTGTCCTCGCAGTCAGCGTCACAGTGAAGTGGTTTGGGAACAGTCTCCTCGCAGTCAGCGTCACAGTAAAGAGGTCTGGGAACAGTCTCCTCGCAGCAGCGTCACGGTGAAGTGGTCTGGGAACAGTGTCCTCGCAGTCAGCATCACAGTGAAGTGGTCTGGGAACAGTCGCCTTGCAGTCAGCATCACAGTGAAGTGGTGTGGGAACGGTCTCCTTGCAGTCAGCGTCACAGTGCAGTGATCTGGGAACGGTGTCCTCGCAGTCAGTGTCACAGTGAAGTGGTTTGGGAACAGTCTCGTCGCAGTCAGTGTCACAGTGAAGTGGTCTGGGAACAGTGTCCTTGCAGTCAGCGTCACAGTGATGTGGTCTGGGAATGGTGTCCTCGCAGCAGCATCACAGTGAAGTGCTTTGGGAACAGTAGTCCCGCAATCAGCGTCATGGCGAAGTGGTCTGGGAACAGTGTCCTCGCAGTCAGCGTCACAGTGAAGTGGTTTGGGAACAGTGTCCTCGCAGCAGCATCACAGTGAAGTGGTCTGGGAACAGTCTCCTTGCAGTCAGCGTCATAGTGAAGTGGTGTGGGTACGGTGTCCTCGCAAACAGATTCACAGTAAAATGGTTTGCGAATAGTGGCCTCGCTGTCAGCGTCACAGTGAAGTGCTCCGGAAACGCTGTCGTCACCGTCAGTGTTACAGTGAGCTGGTCTGCAAATAGTGACCTCGCAGTCAGCACTACAATGAAGTGGTTTGGGCAGCGTGTCTCGCAGTCAGTGACACAGTGAACTGGTCTGGGAGTAGTGTCCTCGCCTTCAGCGCCCTCGCCATCAGCGTCACAGTGAAGTCGTCTGAGAACAATATCCTTGCAGTCAGCGTCACAGTAAAGTGGTCTGGCAACAGTCTCCTTGCAGTCTGGGAACAGTGTCCTTGCAGTCAGCGTCACAGTAAAGTGGTCTGGTAGCAGTCTCCCCGCGGTCTGCGTCACAGTAAATTAGTCTGGGAATACTGGCCTCACTGTCAGCATCACAATGAAGTGGTCTGGGAACAGTGCCCTTGCAGTCAGCATTGCAGTGAAGTGGTCTGGGACCTGTGTCCTCGCAGTCAGCATCACAGTGAAGTGGTCTGGGAACAGTGTCCTCGCAGTCAGCATCACAGTGAAGTGGTCTGGGAACAGTTTCCTTGCAGCAGCGTCACAGTGAAGTGGTCTGGGAACAATATCCTAGCAGTCAGCATTGCAGTGAAGTGGTCTGGCAACGCTGTTTTCATAGTCAGCATCACAGTGAAGTGGTCTGGGGACGGTGTCCTCGCAGTCAACATCACAGTGCAGTGGTCTGGGAACAGTGTGATCGCAGTCAGTGTCGTAATGAAGCAGTCTGGTAATGGTGTCCTCGAAGTCAGCGTCTCAGTGAAGTGGTCTGGGAACAGTATCATCGCAGCAGTGTCACGGTGAAGTGGTCTGGGACCAGTGTCCTCGCAGTCAGCATCGCAGTAAAGTTGTCTGGGAACAGTATCCTAGCAGTCAACATTGCAGTGAAGTGGTCTGGGAACTGTGTCCTCGCAGTCAGCGACACAGTGAAGTGGTCTGGCAACGGTGTCTTCATAGTCAGCATCACAGTGAAGTGGTCTGGGGACGGTGTCCTCACAGTCAACATCACAGTGCAGTGGTCTGGGATGGTGTCCTCGCAGTCAGCATCGCAGTTAAGTGGTTTTCGAACAGTGTGCTCGCAGTCAGCATCACAGTGATGTGGTCTGGGAACGGTGTTCTCGCAGTGAACACCACAGTGAAGTGGTCTGGGAACGGTGTCCTCGAAGTCAGCGTCACAGTGAAGTGGTCTGGGAACTGTGTCTTTGCAGTCAGCGTCTCAGTGAAGTGGTCTTGGAACAGTATCCTTGCAGCAGCGTCACGGTGAAGTGGTCTGGGAACTGTGTCCTCGCAGTCAGCATCGCAGAGAAGTGGTCTGGGAACAGTTTCCTCGCAGACAGCATTGCAGTGAAGTGGTCTGGGAAAAGTGTCCTCGCAGTCAGCATCACAGTAAAGCATTCTGGAAATAGTGGCCTTGCAGTCAGTGTCGTAATGAAACAGTCTTGTAACGGTGTCCTCGAAGTCAGCGTCACTGTGAAGTTGTCTGAGAACAGTATCCTCGCAGCAGCGTCACAGTGCAGTGGTCTGGGAACAGTGTCCTCACAGTCAGCGTCACAGTGAAGTGGTCTGGGAACAGTGTCCTCGCAGTCAACATCACAGTGCAGTGGTTTGGGAACGGTGTTCTTGTAGTCAGCGTCTCAGTGAACTGGTCTGGGAACAGTGTCCTTGGAGTCAGCATCACAGTGAAGTGGTGTGGGAACTGTATCCTCGCAGTCAGGATCGCAGTGAAGTCGTCTGGAGATGGTGTTCTCGCAGTCAATGTCACAGTGACGTAGTCTGGGAACGGTGTTCCTGCAGTGAACATCACAGTGAAGTGGTCTGCGAACGGTGTCCTCGCAGTCAACGTCACACTAAATTAGTCTGGTAATAGTGGCCTCGCTGTGAGCATCACAGTGAAGTGGTCTGGGAACAGTGTCCTCGCAGTCAGCATCGCAGTGAAGTGGTCTGGGAACAGTGTCCTCGCAGTCAGCATCGCAGTGAAGTGGTCTGGGAACAGTGTGCTTGCAGTCAGCGTCACAGTAAAATGGTTTGGGAACAGTCTCCTCACAGTCAGTGTCATAATGAAGCAGTCTGGGAACAGTCTCCCTGTGGTCAGCGTCACAGTAAACTATTCTGGGAATACTGGCCTCACTGTCAGTGTCACAGTGAAGTGGTCTGGGAACGGTGTCCGTGCTGCAGCGTCATGGTGAAGTGGTCTGGGAACGGTGTCCTCGCAGTCAGCGTCACAGTGAAATGGTTTGGGAACAGTCTCCTCGCAGTCAGTGTCACAGTGAAGAGGTCTGGGAACAGTCTCCTCGCAGCAGTGTCACGGTGAAGTGGTCTGGGAACAGCCTCCTCGCAGCAGCGTCACGGTGAAGTGGTCTGGGAACAGTGTCCTCGCAGTCAGCGTCACAGTGAACTGGTCTGGAAACAGTGACCTTGCAGCAGCATCACAGTGAAGTGGTCTGGGAACAGTGTCCCCGCAGTCAGTGTCACAGTGAAATGGTCTGGGAACGGTCTCCTTGCCGTCATAGATTATCATAGAATTTACAGCGCAGAAGGAGGCCTTTCGGCCCATCGGAAAAGTGTCCTTGCAGTCAGCGTTACAGTGAAGTGGTCTGGGATCAGTGTCCTCGCAGTCAATGTCACAGTGAAGTGGTGTGGGAACAGTGTCCACGCAGTCAACGTCACAGTGAAGTGGTCTGGGAACAGTGTCCACGCAGTCAGCGTCGTAGTGAAGTGGTCAGGGAACAGTCTCCTCGCAGTCAACGTCGCAGGAAATTAGTCTGGGAATAGGGGCCTCACTGTCAGCGTGACAGTGAAGTGGTTGCGAAAAGTGTCCTTGCAGTCAGCGTCGCAATGAAGTGGTCTGGGAACAGTCTCCTCGCAGTCAACGTAATAATGAAGCAGTTTGGGAATGGTGTCCTCTCAGTCAGCGTCACAGTGAAGTGGTCTGGTAACAGTCTCTTCGCGGTCAGCATCACAGTAAATTAGTCTGAGAATAGTGTCCTTGCCATCAGCGTTACAGTGAAGTGTTCTGGGAACAGTGTCGTCGTTGCAGCGTCACGGTGAAGTGGCCTGGGCACAGTCTCCGTGCAGCAGCGTCACGATCAAATAGACTGGGAACAGACTCCTCGCAGTCAGCGTCACAGTGAAGTAGTCTGGGAAAAGACTCATCGCAGTCAGCATCACAGTAAAGTAGTCTGGAAATAGTGGCCTCGCAGTCAGCGTCACATTGAACAGTGTCCTTGCAGTCAGCGTCACAGTGAAATGGTTTGGGAAGAGTGTCCTTGCAGTCAGCATTACAGTGAAGTTGTCTCGGAACACTGTCCTCGCAATCATATACGCAGTAAAATGGTCTGGGAACAGTGTCCTCGCAGTCAGCATCACAATGAAGTGGTCTGGGAACAGAGACCTTGCAGTCAGAATCACAGTGAAGTTGTCTGGGAACAGTGTCCTTGCAGTCATATTCGCAGTGAAATGGTCTGGGAACAGTGTCCTCGCAGTCAGCATTGCAATGAAGTGGTCTGGGAACTGTGACCTTGCACTCAGAATCACAGTGAAGTTGTCTGGGAACAGTGTCCTCGCAGTCATATTCGCAGTAAAATGTTCTGGGAACAGTGTCCTCGCAGTCAGCATCACAATGAAGTGGTCTGGGAACAGCGTCCTTGCAGTCAGAATCACAGTGAAGTGGTCTGGGACCAGTGTCCTCGCAGTCAACATCACAGTTCAGTGGTCTGGGAACGGTGTTCTCGAAGTCAGCGTCACAGTGGAGTGGTCGGGGAACAGTATCCTCGCAGCAGCGTCACAATGAAGTGGTCTGGGAACTGTGTCTTTGCAGTCAGTGTCTTAGTGAAGTGGTCTGTGAACAGTATTCTCGCAGCAGCGCCACGGTGAAGTGGTCTGGGAACCGTGTCCTCACAGTCAGCATCGCAGTGAAAGGTCTGGGAACAGTATCCTCGGAGCAGCGTCACAGTGAAGTGGTTTTGGAATGGTGTTCTCGAAGTCAGCGTCACAGTGGAGTGGTCGGGGAACAGTATCCTCGCAGCAGCGTCACAATGAAGTGGTCTGGGAACTGTGTCTTTGCAGTCAGCGTCTCAGTGAAGTGGTCTGTGAACAGTGTCCTCGCAGTCAGCATTGCAATGAAGTGGTCTGCGAACTGTGTCCTCGGAGCAGCGTCACGGTGAAGTGGTTTGGGAACTGTGTCCTCGCAGTCAGCATCGCAGTGAAGTTGTCTGGGAACTGTGTCCTTGCAGTCAGCGTCACAGTGAAGTCGTCTGGGAACAGTGTCCTTGCAGTCAGCATCGCAGTGAAGAGGTCTGGCAACAGTGTCCTCGCAGTCAGGATCGCAGTGAAGTGGTCTGGAGGCGGTGTTCTCGCAGTCAACGTCACAGTGACGTAGTCTGGGAATGGTGTCCTTGCAGTGAACATCACAGTGAAGTGGTCTGCGAACGGTGTCCTCGCAGTCAACGTCACACTAAATTAGTCTGGTAATAAGTGGCCTCGCTGTGAGCATCACAGTGAAGTGGTCTGGGAACAGTGTCCTCGCAGTCAGTGTCACAGTGAAGTGGTCTGGGAACAGTGTCCTCGCATTCAGCGTCACAGTGAAGTGGTCTGGGAACAGTGTGCTTGCAGTCAGCGTCACAGTGAAGTGGTTTGGGAACGGTGTCCTCGCAGTCAGCGTCACAGTGAAGTCGTCTGGAAGTAGTGGCCTTGCACTCAGTGTCGTAATAAAGTGGTCTGGGAACAGTGACCTTGCAGTCAGAATTGCAGTGAAGTTGTCTGGGAACAGTGTCCTCGCAGTCATATTCGCAGTAAAATGGTCTGGGAACAGTGTCCTCGCAGTCAGCATCACAATGAAGTGGTCTGGGAACAGTGTCCTTGCAGTCAGAATCACAGTGAAGTGGTCTGGGACCAGTGTCCTCGCAGTCAGCGTTGCAGTAAAGTTGTTTGGGAACAGTGTCCTCGCAGTCAGCGTCACAGTGAAGTGGTCTGGGAACAGTGTGCTTGCAGTCAGCGTCACAGTGAAGTGGTTTGGGAACGGTGTCCTCGCAGTCAGTGTCACAGTGAAGTTGTCTGGAAGTAGTGGCCTTGCAGTCAGGGTCGCAATAAAGTGGTCTGGGAACAGTGACCTTGCAGTCAGAATCGCAGTGAAGTTGTCTGGGAACAGTGTCCTCGCAGTCATATTCGCAGTAAAATGGTCTGGGAACAGTGTCCTCGCAGTCAGCATCACAATGAAGTGGTCTGGGACCAGTGTCCTCGCAGTCAGCGTTGCAGTAAAGTTGTTTGGGAACAGTATCCTCGCAGTCAGCGACACAGTGAAGTGGTCTGGGAACGGTGTCTCCATAGTCAGCATCATACTGAAGTGGTCTGGGGACGGTGTCCTCGCAGTCAACTTCACAGTGCAGTGGTCTGGGAACAGTGTGCTCGCAGTCAGCATCGCAGTGCAGTGGTCTGGGAACGGTGTTCTCGCAGTCAGCGTCTCAGTGAAGTCGTCTGGAAGTTCTCGCAGTCAGTGTCGTAATGAAGCAGTCTGGTAACGGTGTCCTCGAAGTCAGCGTCTCAGTGAAGTGGTCTGGGAACAGTATCCTCGCAGCAGCGACACAGTGAAGTGGTCTGGTAACGGTGTATTCATAGTCAGCATCACAGTGCAGTGGTCTGGGAAGGTGTCCTCGCAGTCTGCATCGCAGTGAAGTGGTTTGGGAACAGTGTGCTCGCAGTCAGCATAGCAGTGAAGTGGTTTGGGAACAGTGTGCTCGCAGTCAGCATCACAGGGATGTGGTCTGGGAACGGTGTTCTCACAGTGAACACCACAGTGAAGTGGTCTGGGAACGGTGTTCTAGAAGTCAGCTTCTCAGTGAAGTGGTCTGTGAACAGTATTCTCGCAGCAGCGTCACGGTGAAGTGGTCTGGGAACTGTGTCCTCACAGTCAGCATCGCAGTGAAAGTTCTGGGAACAGTGTCCTCGCAGTCAGCATTGCAGTGAAGTGGTCTGGGAACTGTGTCCTCGCAGTCAGCGTCTCAGTGAAGTGGTCTGGTAACAGTATCCTCGCAGCAGCGTCACGGTGAAGTGGTTTGGGAACTGTGTCCTCGCAGTCAGCATCGCAGTGAAGTGGTTTGGGAACTGTGTCCTTGCAGTCAGCGTCACAGTGAAGTCGTCTGGGAACAGTGTCCTTGCAGTCAGCATCGCAGTGAAGAGGTCTGGGAACGGTGTCCTCGCAGTCAGCATCACAGTAAGGCAGTCTGGAAATAGTGGCCTCGCAGTCAGTGTCGTAATGAAGCAGTCTGGTAACGGTGTCCTCGAAGTCAGCGTCACTGTGAAGTGGTCTGAGAGCAATATCCTCGCAGCAGTGTCACGGTGAAGTGGTCTGGGAATAGTGTCCTCGCAGTCAGCGTCACAGTGAAGTGGTCTGGGACCAGTGTCCTCGCAGTCAACATCACAGTTCAGTGGTCTGGGAATGGTGATTTCGTAGTCAGCGCCTCAGTGAACTGGTCTGGGAACAGTGTCCTTGCAGTCAGCATCACACAGAAGTGGTGTGGGAACTGTATCCTCGCAGTGAGCATCGCAATGAAGTGGTCTGGCAACAGTGTCCTCGCAGTCAGGATCGCAGTGAAGTGGTCTGGCGGTGGTGTTCTAGCAGTCAACGTCACAGTGGCATAGTCTGGGAATGGTGTTCTTGCAGTGAACATCACAGTGAAGTGGTCTGCGAACGGTGTCCTCGCAGTCAACGTCACACTAAATTAGTCTGGTAATAAGTGGCCTCGCTGTGAGCATCACAGTGAAGTGGTCTGGGAACAGTGTCCTCGCAGTCAGTGTCACAGTGAAGTGGTCTGGGAGCAGTGTCCTCGCAGTCAGCGTCACAGTGAAGTGGTCTGGGGACAGTGTGCTTGCAGTCAGCGTCACAGTGAAGTGGTTTGGGAACGGTGTCCTCGCAGTCAGCGTCACAGTGAAGTCGTCTGGAAGTAGTGGCTTTGCAGTCAGTGTCGTAATGAAGCAGTTTGGTAATGGTGTCCTCGAAGTCAGCGTCACAGTGAAGAGGTCTGGGACCAGTGTCCTCACAGTCAACGTCACAGTGAAGTGGTCTGGGGACGGTTTCCTCACAGTCAGCATCACAGTGAAGTGGTCTGGGAACGGTGTCCATCCAGTCAGCATCACAGGGAAGTGGTCTGAGAGCTGTATCCTCGCAGTCAGCGTCACAGTGAAGTGCTCTGGGAACGTTGTCCACCCAGTCAGCATCACAGTAAAGCAGTTCGGAAATAGTGGCCTCGCAGTCAGTGTCAAAATGAAGCAGTCTGGTAACGGTGTCCTCGAAGTCAGCGTCATTGTGAAGTGGTCTGGGAACAGTGTCCTCGCAGTCAGCATCGCAGTGAAGTGGTCTGGGAACAGTGTCGCATCACAGTGAAGTGGTCTGGGAACTGTGTCCTCGCAATCAGCATCGTATTAATGTGGTCTGGGAACAGTGTACTCGCAGTCAGGATCGCAGTGAAGTGGTCTGGAGATGGTGTTCTCGCAGTCAACGTCACAGTGAAGTGGTCTGGGAACTGTGTTCTTGCAGTCAGTGTCACAGTGAAGTCGTCTGGGAACAGTATTTTCGCAGTCAGCATCACAGTGAAGTGGTCTGCGACTAGTGTCCTTGCAGTCAACATCACAGTGAAGTGATCTGGGAACAGTCTCCTCGCAGTCAGCGTCACCGTAAAGTAGTTTGGGAACAGTGTCGTTGCAGTCAGCGCCACTGTGAAGTGGTCTGGGGGGAGGTGTCATGAGAATGTCGCTTTAAGAAATGTTTGGCTGCTCAAGTTACTGCAGTGATGTCAGAGTGTGGGTGGAGCTGAGCTCTGTTCTGGGTCAGGTGAACTCCATGATACACTTTGGGATTCTCTAAACCCTGACCCATAACACTGGGAATAGTCATGATGTGGAGATGCCGGCGTTGGATTGGGGTGAGCACAGTAAGAAGTTTTACAACACCAGGTTAAAGTCCAACAGGTTTGTTTTGTTGTCACTAGCTTTTGGAGCGCTGCTCCTTTCTCAGGCGAATGAAGAGGTATGTTCCAGAAACATATACATAGACAGATTCAAAGATGCCAGACAATGCTTGGAATGTGAGCATTAGCAGGTGATTAAATTTTTACAGATCCAGAGATGGGGTAACCCCAGGTTAAAGAGGTGTGAATTGTGTCAAGCCAGGACAGTTGGTAGGATTTCGCGGGCCAGATGGTGGGGGATGAATGTAATGCGACATGAATCCCAGGTCCCGGTTGAGGCCGCACTCATGTGTGCGGAACTTGGCTGTAAGCTTCTGCTCGGCGATTCTGCGTTGTCGCGCGTCCTGAAGGCCGCCTTGGAGAACGCTTACCCGGAGATCAGAGGCTGAATGCCCTTGACTGCTGAAGTGTTCCCCGACTGGAAGGGAACATTCCTGCCTGGTGATTGTCGCACAATGTCCGTTCATTCGTTGTCGCAGCGTCTGCATGGTCTCGCCAATGTACCACGCTTCGGGACATCCGTTCCTGCAGCGTATGAGGTAGACAACATTGGCTGAGTCGCACGAGTATTTACCGCGTACCTGGTGGGTGGTGTTCTCACGTGTTATGGTGGTATCCATGTCGATGATCTGGCACGTCTTGCAGTGATTGCCATGGCAGGGTTGTGTGGTGTCGTGGTCACTGTTCTGAAGGCTGAGTAGTTAGCTGCAAACAATGGTTTGTTTGAGGTTGCGCGGTTGTTTGAAGGCAAGTAGTGGGGGTGTGGGGATGACCTTGGCAAGATGTTCATCTTTATCGATGACGTGTTGAAGGCTGTGAAGAAGATCTCGTAGTTTCTCCGCTCCGGGGAAGTACTGGACGACGAAGGGTATTCTGTCGGTTGTGTCCCATGTTTGTCTTCTGAGGCGGTCGATGCGGTTTTTTGCTGTGGCGCGTTGGAACTGTCGATCGATGAGCCGAGCGCCATATCCCGTTCGTACGAGGGCATCTTTCAACGTCTGTAGATGTCTGTTACGCTCCTCCTCGTCTGAGCAGATCCTGTGTATACGGAGAGCTTGTCCATAGGGGATGGCTTCTTTAATGTGTTTAGGGTGGAAGCTGGAGATGTGGAGCATCGTGAGGTTATCCGTGGGTTTGTGGTAAAGCGAAGTGCTGAGGTGACCGTCCTTGATGGAGACGAGTGTGTCCAAGAATGCAACTGATTTTGGAGAGTAGTCCATGGTGAGTCTGATGGTTGGATGGAACTTATTGATGTCATTGTGTAGTCGTTTCAGTGATTCTTTGCCGTGGGTCCAAAGGACAAAAAAATTTCATCGATGTATCTGGTGACACAATTCACACCTCTTTAACCTGGGGTTACCTCATCTCTGGATCTGTAAAGATTTAATCACCTGCTAATGCTCGCATTCCAAGCATTGTCTGGCATCTTTGAATCTGTCTATATATATGCTTCTGGAACACACCTCTTCATTCACCTGAGGAAGGAGCAGCGATCCGAAAGCTAGTGACATCGAAACAAACCTGTTGGACTTTAACCTGATGTTGTAAAACTTCTTACTGGGAATAGTGGCCTCGCTGTCAGCGTCACAGTGAACTGGTCTGGGAACAGCGTCCTCGCAGTCAGGATCACAGTGAAGTGGTCTGGGAACAGTGTCCTCGCAGTCAGCATCACAGTAAAGTGGTTTGGGAACAGTGTGCTCGCAGGCAGCATCACAGTGAAGTGGTCTGGGAACGGTGTTCTTGCAGTGAACATCACAGTGCAGTGGTCTAGGAACGGTGTCCTCGCAGTCAGCGTCACAGTGAAGTCGTCTGGAAGTAGTGGCCTTGCAGTCAGTGTCGTAATGAAGCAGTCTGGTAATGGTGTCCTCGAAGTCAGTGTCATAGTGAAGTGGTCTGGGAACAGTATCCTCGCAGCAGCGTCATGCTGAAGCGGTCTGGGACCAGTGTCCTAGCAGTCAGCATTGCAGTGAAGTGGTGTGGGAACAGAGTCCTCGCAGTCACAGTGAAGTGGTCTAGGAACGGTGTCCTCACAGTCAGCATCAAAGTGAAGTGGTCTGGGAACAGTGTCCCTGCAGTCAGCATCACAGTGAAGTGGTCTGGGAACAGTGTCCTCGCTGTCAAGTCAGCGTCATAGTGAAGTGGTCTGGAAATAGTGGCCTCGCAGTCAGTGTCATAATGAAGCAGTCTGGAAACGGTGTTCTCGCAGGCTGCGTCTCAGTGAAGTGGTCTGCGAACAGTGTCCTCGCAGTTAGCATCACAGTGCAGTGGTATGGGAATAGTATCCTCGCAGTCAGCATCGCAGTGAAGTGGTTTGGGAACAGTGTGCTCGCAGTCAGCATCACAGTGAAGTGGCCTGGGGACAGTATTCTCGCAGTGAACATCACTGTGAAGTAGTCTGGGAACGGTGTCCTCGCAGTCAGTGTCACAGTGAAGTCGTCTGGATGTAGTGGACTCGCAGTCAGTGTCGTACTGAAGCAGTCTGGTAACGGTGTCCTCGAAGTCAGCGTGACACTGAAGTGGTCTGGGAACAGTGTCCTTGCAGTCAGCATCACAGTGCAGTGGTTTGGGAACAGTGTGCTCGCAGTCAGCATCACAGCGAAGTGGTCTGGGAACGGTGTTCCCGCAGTGAACATCACAGTGAAGTGGTCTGGGAACAGTGTCCTCACAGTCAACATCACAGTGAAGTGGTCTGGGAACGGTGTCCTCGCAGTCAGCGTCTCAGTGAACTGGTCTGGGAACGGTGTCCTCACAGTCAGGATCACAGTGAAGTGGTCTGGAGATGGTGCTCTTGCAGTCAATGTCACAGTGAAGTGGTGTGGGAACTGTGTTCTTGCAGTCAGCGTCACAGTGAAGTGGTCTGGGAACAGTGTCCTCACACTCAGCGTCATCATGGAGCAGTCTGGTAACGGTGTCTTTGCAGTCAATGCCACAGTGAAGTGGTCAGCATCACAATGAAGTGTTCTGCGACACAGTGTCCTTGCAGTCAGCATCACAGTGAAGTGGTCTGGGCACAGTCTCCTCGCCGTCAGCGTCACAGTAAAGTTGTCTGGGAACAGTGTCCTAGCAGTCAGCGCCACAGTGAAGTGGTCTGGTGGGAGATGTCATGAGATTGTCGCTTTAAGAAATGTTTGGTTGATCAAGTTACTGCAGTGATGTCAGAGTGTGGGTGGAGCTGAGCTCTGGTTCTAGGTCAGGTGAACTCCATGATACACTTTGGGGTTATCTAAACCCTGACCCATAACACTGGGAATAGTGGCCTCGCTGTCAGCGTCACATTGAAGTTGTCTGGGAACAATGTCCTTGCAGTCAGCCTTACAGTAAAGTGGTCTGCGAACAGTGTCCTCTCAGTCAGCGTTACAGTGAAGTGGTCTGGTAACTGTATCCTCGCAGTCAGCATTGCAGTGAAGTGGTGTGGGAACAGTGTCCTCGCAGTCAGGATCACAGTGAAGTGGTCTGGAGCTGGTGTTCACGCAGTCTGCGTCACAGTGAAGTGGTTTGGGAACACTCTCCTCGCAGTCAGCGTCACAGTAAAGTAGTCTGGGAACAGTGTCCTCGCAGCAGCGTCACAGTAAAGTAGTCTGGGAACAGTGTCCTCGCAGTCAGCGCCACAGTGGAGCGGTCTGGTAAAAGTCTACTCGGAGTCAGGGTCCCAATGAAGTGGTCCAGGAACGGTGTCCTCGCAGTCAGCATCACAATGAAGTAGGCTGGGAACAGTGTCCTCGCAGTCAGTGTCACAGTAAAGTAGTCTGGGAACAGTGTCCTCGCAGTCAGTACCACAGTGAAGTGGTCTGGTAAAACTCTACTCGCAGCATGGGTCCCAGTGAAGTGGTCTAGGAACGGTGTCCTCGCAGTCAGCGTCACAGTGAAGTCGTCTGGAAGTAGTGGCCTCGCAGTCAGTGTCGTAATGAAGCAGTCTGGTAACGGTTTCCTCGAAGTCAGCGTCATAGTGATGTGGTCTGGGAACAGTATCCTTGCAGTCAGCGTCACGGTGAAGTGGTCTGGGAACAGTGTCCTCGCTTTCAAGTCAGCATCACAGTAAAGTGGTCTGGAAATAGTGGCCTCGCAGTCAGTGTCATGCTGAAGCAGTCTGGGAACGGTGTTCTCACAGGCTGCGTCTCAGTGAAGTGGTCTGCGAACAGTGTCCTCGCAGTCAGCGTCACAGTGAAGTGGTCTGGGAACAGTGTCCTCGCAGTCAGCATCACAGTGCAGTGGTATGGGAATAGTATCCTCGCAGTCAGCATCGCAGTGAAGTGGTTTGGGAACAGTGTGCTCGCAGTCAGCATCACAGTGAAGTGGTCTGGGAACGGTGTCCTCGCAGTCAGCCTCACAGTGAAGCCGCTTGGAAGTAGTGGTCTCGTAGTCAGTGTCGTAATGAAACAGTCTGGTAACGGTTTCCTCGAAGTCAACGTCATAGTGAAGTGGTCTGGGAACAGTATCCTCGCAGCGGCGTCATGGTGAAGTGGTCTGGGACCAGTGTCCTAGTAGTCAGCATTGCAGTGAAGTGCTCTGGGGACAGTGTCCTCGTAGTCAACGTCACAGTGAAGTGTTCTGCGAACAGTGTCCTTGCAGTCAGCATCACAGTGAAGTGGTCTGGGAACAGTCTCCTCACAGTCAGTGTCACAGTGAAGTTGTTTGGGAACTGTCTCCTCGCCGTCAGCGTCACAGTAAAGTAGTCTGGGAACAGTGAACTGTCTCCTCGCAGTCAGCGTCTCAGTGAAGTGGTAGGGAACGGTGTCCTCGCAGTCAGCATCACAATGATTTGGTCTGCGGACTGTGTCCTTGCAGTCACAGTGAAGTGGTCTGGGAACTGTGTCCTCGCAGTCAACGTCTCAGTGAAGTGGTCTGGGAACGGTGTCCTCGCAGTCAGCGTCTCAGTGAACTGATCTGGGAACGGTGTCCTCGCAGTCAACATCACAGTGAAGTGGTCTGGGAACGGTGTCCTCGCAGTCAACATCACAGTGAAGTGGTCTGGGAACAGTGTACTCGCAGTCAGGATCGCAGTGAAGTGGTCTGGAGATGGTGTTCACGCAGTCAACGTCACAGTGACGTGGTGTGGGAACTGTGTTCTTGCAGTCAGCGTCACAGTGAAGTGGTCTGGGAACAGTGTCCTCGCACTCAGCGTCACAGTAAAGTAGTCTGGGAATAGTGGCCTCGCAGTCAGCGTCATCATGGAGCAGTCTGGGAACGGTGTCCTCGCAGTCAATGCCACAGTGAAGTGGTCTGGGAACAGTTTCCTCGCAGGCAGCATCACAATCAAGTGTTCTGCGAACAGTGTCCTTGCAGTCAGCATCACAGTGAAGTGGTCTGGGAACAGTCTCCTCGCCGTCAGCGTCACAGTAAAGTAGTCTGGGAACAGTGAACTGTCTCCTCGCAGTCAGCGTCTCAGTGAAGTGGTAGGGAACGGTGTCCCCGCAGTCAGCATCACAGAGAATTGGTCTGGGGACTGTGTCCTCGCAGTCAGGATCACAGTGAATTGGTCTGGAGATGGTGTTCTCGCAGTCTGCGTCACAGTGAAGTGGTCTAGGAACGGTGTCCTCGCAGTCAGCATCATAGTGAAGTGGTATGGGAATGGTGTTCTTACAGTCAGCATCAATGTGAAATGGTCTGCGAACAGTGTCCTTGCAGTCAGCATCACAGTGAAGTGGTCTGGGAACAGTCTCCTCGCAGTCAGCGTCACAGTGAAGTGGTCTGGGAACAGTGTCCTCGCAGTCAGTGTCACTGTAAAGTAGTCTGGGAACAGTGTCCTCGCAGTCAGCGCCACAATGAAGTGGTCTGGTAAAAGTTCACTCGCAGTCAGGGTCCCAGTGAAGTGGTCTAGGAACGGTGTCTTCGCAGTCAGCGTCACAATAAAGTAGGCTGGGAACAGTGTCCTCGCAGTCAGTGTCACAGTAAAGTAGTCTGGGAACAGTGTCCTCGCAGTCAGCGCCACAGTGAAGTGGTCTGGTAAAAGTCTACTCGCAGTCAGGGTCCCAGTGAAGTGGTCTAGGAACGGTGTCCTCGCAGTCAGCGTCACAATAAAGTAGTCTGGGAATAGTGGCCTCGCAGTCAGTGTCATCATGGAGCAGTCTGGTAACGGTGTCCTCGCAGTCAGCGCCACAGTGAAGTGGTCTGGGAACAGTCTCCTCGCAGTCAGCATCACAATGAAGCAGTCTGGGAACGGTGTCCTCGAAGTCTGTGTCACTGTGAAGTGATCTGGTAACAGTCTCCTTGCAGTCAGTATCACAGTGAAATGGTCTGGGAATAGTGTCCTCGCAGTCAGCGTCACAGTAAATTAGTTTGGTGTCGTGGGAATGTTGCTTTAAGGAACGTTTGGCTGCTCATGTTACTGCAGTGATGTCAGAGTGTGGGTGGAGCTGAACTCAGTTTTGCTTTTTAGGTTCACTTTGAGAAAAGCTTGGGTGTGTCTGCCTTTTTGGTTTTGTTTTTCAGTGTTGCAGCTGAAGTCAGCCCAAGCAGCTGTATTGTTGATCTCTCTGCCATGAACGACTATCTCTTAATTATTTGGTGAATTCAGAATTGTAAATGTTTTCTATATTGAATGTTAATCCTGATGTGCTTCTGTTTAGAGGTTTGTTAAGACATTTGGGTGCAAAAGGACAGCATACAGGTTACTTAGTGCTGCATTCTTTGGGGGGTGTATTTGATTTACTGGTTGCTAAGATGTTCACTGTTCGTTTTAGAAAGGTTAACTTTTCATAGAATAAACATTGTTTTCCTTTTGAAAAGAACTTTTCCATTTCTGAAGTACTACACCTGTTGAGTGGGCCCTGTGCTCCCCATACCACCATCTATTAAAAGTTGTGGGTCAGGTGAACTCCATGATACACTTTGGGGTTCTCTAAACCCTGACCCATAACAATTGGGGGCACATCCGGGATAAAAGTCGATCTATTGGATTTGTTGCTCTTATTAGCCTTAGTTTTATTAGCTTTAATTATGTCACCTTTGCTCACAAGTCACCAGCTATCTGTCTGATACCGCCACGTGGTTCAAGCTCGAGTTATGATTAATAAGACAGCACACCGCTTGGTAAGGTTGAAATCACGGTCCTTTATTATGTACAGCAATAAACACTTAAACAATAATCCTACTTTCTATATCACTACCTACCACTACTGGCCAATACTTAACTTTTGGGAATGGCCCACCAGGTCAGGGAAACGAATGGTTTATCGAATTGGGTCTGGCCTGCGTGATTCAAAAGGCTGATACAGGTCGATGGCTAGGAATCTCTATCGGGTAGCGATCGCTGGAGTCAAACTTACGGTTTCTGATCGATGGTTCTTGCGAAGGTTGCGAGCAGGAGAAGAAGGGAGAGAAGGGTCGATCTGAACTTGGCCCCTAATTTTACAGGGCCCAGGGGCTTCCCGCCTCTCGGGGCGGACCTTGACCCTGAGTCCCAAGTGATTGGACTTGTTCCCAATCACTGGGTTCGATATGCTCCAATAATGGGGCGATTCCTTGGTCGGGGGGTGGTCGTTCACCTGTCTTTGTCTCGGCCACTGCTGGCGCCGAGAGGTCTGGCCCGGCATTCAATTGCTAATATGTCGCAATTGTTCCCGGGGATAGCCGTTTAAACTGCAGATGTCTGTGTTGATGTGCTGCTAATGGTCGCAGGTATCGATCTGGGCTGACTTCCCCAGAGCCGAATATGCTATTCTGTCTGTAGCTGTTCGTTTGTACCCTGTTGGCTGCTTTTCCCATCAGCCTTTTCGGTTAGCCATTTTATATCGGGTTTTGGCCAAATTAATCGGGAATCAGCCATTTTAGGTGGCTACAGATTGGCTATGTGAACTTAAAGACAGTGAGGGGTGAGCATATTGTGGTTGCTTTTCACGTGTGGTATTTTAGTTTAAGTGGGGAGTGTGTTGTGGACAATGGCTCTTTCGGAGGTTCAGATGTTTTAGGGGGTGGAGACTGTCACACGCAGTACCTTACAGACAGAGACAAAAAGCAGACTGTTAGGTTTGGCAAAAACATTGCAGTTAACATTACCTGGCAAAATGTGAAAAGATGAGGTAATTATGGTGGTGGCTAAGCATTTAAAGTTGCCTGAGATACAGTCTGACTCATTAGAAATGGCAAAGATCCAGTTGCAGATTAAGCAACTTGAACATGAAAAAGAATTAAAGCAGCTTGACTATGCAATGAGAGAAAAAGAAAAGGAGAGTGATGAAAGAAACAAAGAAAGCATAGCCCTAGCAGAACAAAAAGAAAGGGAGATACAGATCAGGGAAAAAGATAAAGAGAGAAAGTTTGAACTTCAGAAAATGGCCATGAAACTTGACAGTCAGTTAAAATTGGCAGACGTAAAGGGAAACGTACAGTTGGATGATAGTGATGAGGATAGTGAGAAAGACGTCAAAGTCGAAGGCGTGGTGGGGATCTATTTAAATATGTCCAAGCATTGCCAAGGTTTGATGAGAAGGAGGTGGAAGCCTTTTCATTTCATTTGAGAAGGTAGCTAAACAAATGAAATGGACACAGGACATGTGGGGTATTACTTTCTTTTTTAAAAATATATTTTATTCAAAATTTTTGGCCAACCATGACAGTACATTGTGTATCCTTTACACAGTAATATAACAATATAAATAACAATGGCCAGTTTTAAGCAAGAAAGAAATAATATATAAACAACATCAAAATTAAAAAACAAAACTAAATGGCAACTGCCTTGTCCCAAATAAATACTCTCCAAAAATACAATTCAACAGTCCAATATACAATTACCTATAACAACAACCTATACATATTATACATGTACACTAACATCCCTGAGAGTCCTTCTGGTTCCTCCCCCCCCCTCCCCCTCCCCCCCTCCCCTACCACCCCCTCCCCTACCACCCCCACCCCCCCCCCGGGTTGCTGCTGCTGTCTTCTTCTTTTCCATTCCCTCTATCTTTCTGTGAGGTATTCGACGAACGGTTGCGACCGCCTGGTGAACCCTTGAGCCGATCCCCTTAGGACGAACTTAATCCGTTCCAACTTTATAAACCCTGCCATGTCATTTATCCAGGTCTCCACACCCGGGGGCTTGGCTTCCTTCCACATCAACAGTATCCTGCGCCGGGCTACTAGGGACTCAAAGGCCAAAACATCAGCCTCTTTCGCCTCCTGCACTCCCGGCTCCTCTGCAACCCCGAATATAGCCAACCCCCAGCTTGGTTCGACCTGGACCCCCACCACCTTTGAAAGCACCTTTGTCACCCCCACCCAAAACCCCTGTAGTGCCGGACATGACCAGAACATGTGGGTGTGATTCGCTGGGCTTCTCGAGCATCTCGCACACCTATCCTCTACTCCAAAAAATTTACTGAGCCGTGCTCCAGTCATATGCGCCCTGTGTAACACCTTAAATTGTATCAGGCTTAGCCTGGCACACGAGGACGATGAGTTTACCCTACTTAGGGCATCAGCCCACAGCCCCTCCTCAATCTCCTCCCCCAGCTCCTCTTCCCATTTCCCTTTCAGCTCATCTACCATAATCTCCCCCTCGTCCCTCATTTCCCTATATATATCTGATACCTTACCGTCCCCCACCCATGTCTTTGAGATCACTCTGTCCTGCACCTCCTGCATCGGGAGCTGCGGGAATTCCCTCACCTGTTGCCTCGCAAAAGCCCTGAGTTGCATATACCGGAATGCATTCCCTTGGGGCAACCCATATTTTTCGGTCAGCGCTCCCAGACTTGCAAACGTCCCATCTACAAACAGATCTCTCAATTGTGTTACTCCTACTCTTTGCCATTCTCCCCGGAGCAAACCTATGGTTATTTCTTATCGGGGACCACCCCGAGGCTCCCGTCTTACCCCTATGCCATCTCCACTGCCCCCAGATTTTCAGAGTAGCCACCACCACCGGGCTTGTGGTGTATTTCTTCGGTGAGAACGGCAACGGCACCGTCACCATAGCTTGTAGGCTAGTCCCCCTGCAGGACGCCCTCTCCAATCTCTTCCACGCCGCTCCCTCCTCTTCTCCCATCCACTTGCATACCATTGAGATATTGGCGGCCCAGTAGTACTCACTTAGGCTCGGTAGTGCCAGTCCCCCCCTATCCCTACTGCGCTGCAAAAATCCCCTCCTCACTCTCAGGGTCTTCCCGGCCCACACAAAACTCATGATATTCTTCTCAATCCTTTTGAAAAAAGCCTTCGTGATCACCACTGGGAGGCACTGAAACACAAAAAGGAATCTCGGGAGGACCACCATTATAACCGCCTGCACCCTCCCTGCCAGTGACAGGGATACCATGTCCCATCTCTTGAAGTCCTCCTCCATCTGTTCCACCAACCGCGTTAAATTTAACCTATGCAATGTACCCCAATTCTTGGCTATCTGGATCCCCAAGTAGCGAAAGTCCCTTGTTACCTTCCTCAGCGGTAAGTCCTCTATTTCTCTGCTCTGCCCCCCTGGATGCACCACAAACAGCTCACTTTTCCCCATGTTCAGTTTATATCCTGAAAATTCTCCAAACTCCCCAAGTATCCGCATTATCTCTGGCATCCCCTCCGCCGGGTCTGCCACATACAACAACAAATCGTCCGCATACAGAGATGCCCGGTGTTCTTCTCCTCCCCTGAGTACTCCCCTCCACTTCCTGGAACCCCTCAATGCTATTGCCAGGGGCTCGATCGCCAGTGCATACAATAATGGGACAGAGGACATCCCTCCCTCGTCCCTCTATGGAGTCGAAAATATGCAGACCCCCGTCCATTCGTGACCACGCTCGCCATCGGGGCCCTATATAGCAGCTGTACCCATCTAATATACTCATCTCCAAAGCCAAATCTCCTCAACACCTCCCACAAATAATCCCACTCCACTCTATCAAATGCTTTCTCGGCATCCATCGCCACCACTATCTCCGCTTCCCCCTCTGGTGGGGGCATCATCATTACCCCTAGCAGCCTCCGTATATTCGTATTCAGCTGTCTCCCCTTCACAAACCCAGTTTGGTCCTCATGGACCACCCCCGGGACACAATCCTCTATCCTCATTGCCATTACCTTGGCCAGAATCTTAGCGTCTACATTCAGGAGGGAAATAGGCCTATAGGACCCGCATTGCAGCGGGTCTTTTTCTTTCTTTAGGAGAAGCGATATCGTTGCCTCTGACATAGTCGGGGGCAGCTGTCCCCTTTCCCTCGCCTCATTAAAGATTCTCATCAGTAGCGGGGCGAGCAAGTCCACATATTTCCTGTAGAATTCAACTGGGAATCCATCCGGCCCCGGAGCCTTCCCCGCCTGCAAGCTCCTAATTCCTTTCACTACTTCCTCCATTTCGATCTGTGCTCCCAGTCCCACCCTCTCCTGCTCCTCCACCTTAGGAAATTCCAGCTGGTCCAGAAAATACATCATTCTCTCCTTCCCATCCGGGGGCTGAGCTTCATATAATCTTTCATAGAATGCCTTGAACACTCCATTCACTCTCTCCGCTCCCCGCTCCATCTCTCCCTCCTCATCCCTCACTCCTATTTCCCTCGCTGCTCCCCTTTTCCTCAATTGGTGGGCCAGCAACCTGCTCGCCTTCTCCCCATATTCGTATTGTATACCCTGTGCCTTCCTCCACTGTGCCTCTGCAGTACCCGTAGTCAGCAAATCAAATTCTACGTGTAGCCTTTGCCTTTCCCTGTACAGTCCCTCCTCCGGTGCCTCCGCATATTGCCTGTCCACCCTCAGAAGTTCTTGCAGCAACCGCTCCCGTTCCCTACTCTCCTGCTTTCCTTTATGTGCCCTGATTGATATCAGCTCCCCTCTAACCACTGCCTTCAGCGCCTCCCAGACCACTCCCACCTGGACCTCCCCATTATCATTGAGTTCCAAGTACTTTTCAATACACCCCCTCACCCTTAAACACACCCCCTCATCCAACATTAGTCCCATGTCCATTCTCCAGGGTGGACGCCGTTCTTTTTCCTCCCCTATCTCCAAGTCCACCCAATGTGGAGTGTGATCCGAGATAGCTATAGCCATATACTCCGTCCCCCTCACCTTCGGGATCAACGCCCTTCCCAAAACAAAAAAGTCTATTCGCGAATAAACTTTCTGGACATAGGAGAAAAACGAAAACTCCTTACTCCTAGGTCTACTAAATGTCCATGGGTCTACTCCTCCCATCTGCTCCATAAAGTCTTTAAGCACCTTGGCTGCTGCCGGCCTCCTTCCAGTCCTGGACCTCGATCTGTCCAGTCCTGGTTCCAGCACCGTGTTAAAATCTCCACCCATTAACTTCCCCACCTCTAGGTCCGGGATACATCCTAACATGCGCCTCATAAAGTTGGCATCATCCCAGTTCGGGGCATATACGTTCACTAAGACCACTGCCTCCCCCTGTAATTTGCCACTCACCATCACGTATCTGCCCCCACTATCCGCCACTATGGTCTTTGCCTCAAACATTACCCGCTTCCCAACTAATATAGTCACCCCCCCTGTTTTTCGCATCTAGCCCCGAATGAAACACCTGCCCCACCCATCCTTTGCGTAGTCTAACCTGGTCTATCAGTTTCAAATGCGTCTCCTGTAACATAACCACATCTGCCTTAAGTTTCTTTAGGTGTGCGAGTACCCATGCCCTCTTTATCGGCCCGTTCAGCCCTCTCACATTCCACGTGATCAGCCGGGTTGGGGGGCTCTTTACCCCCCCCCCTTGTCGATTAGCCATCCCCTTTTACCCAGCTCCTCACCCGGTTCCCACGCAGCTGTGACCCCCCCCCGCCCCGCCCACCCCACCCCATACCAGCTCCCCCTTCTCCCCAGCAGCAGCAACCCAGTAAATCCCCCCCTCCCACCCCCCCACCCCCCCCCCCGCTAGATCCCCCACTAGCGTAGTTACACCCCCCATGTTGCTCCCAGAAGTCAGCAAACTCTGGCCGACCTCGGCTTCCCCCGTGACCTCGGCTCGCACCGTGCGACGCCCCCTCCTTCCTGCTTCCCTATTCCCGCCATAATTATCATAGCGCGGGAACAAAGCCCGCGCTTCCCTTTTGGCCCCGCCCCCAATGGCCAACGCCCCCAACTCCTCCACCTCCCTTCCTCCCTCCCCCACAACCTGTCGAAGAGAGAAAAGTTACCGGGTCGCAGGATTAACAACATAAAAATCATCTCTCCCCCCTTTTTTCCCCCCCTCTTCGCCCCCCATATTCGCCCCACCACTTTGTCTCAAACGTTCTTTTTTAATAACCCACTCATTCCAATTTCTCTTCAACAATATATGTCCACGCCTCATTCGCCGTTTCAAAGTAGTGGTACTTCCCTTGATATGTGACCCACAGTCTTGCCGGCTGCAGCATTCCAAATTTGATCTTTTTATGAAGCACCGCCTTGGCCCGATTAAAGCTCGCCCTCCTTCTCGCCACCTCCGCACTCCAGTCTTGATATACGCGGATCACCGCGTTCTCCCATCTGCTGCTCCGAGTTTTCTTTGCCCATCTTTGGACCATCTCTCTGTCCTTAAAACGGAGGAATCTCACCACTATGGCTCGAGGAATTTCTCCAGCCCT
This sequence comes from Scyliorhinus torazame, assembly GCF_047496885.1. Taxonomy (NCBI): domain Eukaryota; kingdom Metazoa; phylum Chordata; class Chondrichthyes; order Carcharhiniformes; family Scyliorhinidae; genus Scyliorhinus; species Scyliorhinus torazame. The sequence goes on from NC_092712.1 coordinate 289,850,466, forward strand.
CGGTCTTCGCGCCACAACTCGATAGGCTCCCTCCACCTCCAGCGGACCCGTCGGGGCCTCCGATCCCATCAACGAGTGCAGCATCGTGCTCACATATGCCCCGACGTCCGCCCCTTCTGCACCTTCAGGAAGACCAAGAATCCTTAAATTCTTCCTCCTCGCATTATTCTCCAGCACCTCCAGCCTTTCCACACATCGTTTATGGTGTGCCTCGTGCATCTCCGTCTTCACCACCAGACCCTGTATATCGTCCTCGTTCTCGGCAGCCTTTGCCTTCACGACCCGAAGCTCCCGCTCCTGGGTCTTTTGCTCATCTTTTAGCCCTTCAATCGCCTGTAATATCGGGGCCAACAGCTCCTTCTTCATCTCCTTTTGAAGCTCTTCCACGCAGCGTTTCAAAAACTCGTGTTGTTCAGGGCCCCATATTAAACTGCCACCTTCAGACGCCATCTTGGTTTTTGCTTGCCTTCCTTGCCGCTGCTCTAAAGGATCCACCGCAATCCGGCCACTTTCCTCTCCTTTTTCCATCCGTGTCCAGGGGGGATTCCCTTCTGGTTTACCGCACAGTGTTTTTAGCCGTTAAAATTGCCGTTGGGGCTCTCATTAAGAGCCCAAAAGTCCGTTCCACCGGGAGCTGCCGAAACGTGCGACTTAGCTGGTCATCGCCGCACCCGGAACATGTGGGGTATTACTGATTCAAACAAAGCTGGTAGGTAGGGCTAGTGAAGTATTTGCATCACTACCGGAGGAGGTATCTGTGACGTATGAGGAGGTGAAAAAATCCATATTGTGTGCATATGAACTAGTGCCTGAAGCCTACAGACAAAGCTTTAAAAATTTAAGGAAAGAATTTGGTCAAACACACATGGAGTTTGAAAGGCTCAAACAGAGTAATTTTGATAGGTGGATAAGGGCTTTGAAAATAGACCAAACGTATGAAGCTCTCAGAGAAATTATACTTTTGGAGGAGTTTAAAAATTCAATTCCTGATGTAGTGAGAACTCATGTGGATGAGCAGAGGGTTAAAACTGCGAGATTAGCAGCAGAAATGGCAGATGATTATGAATTAGTTCATAAATCAAAGATTGGTTTCCGACATCAGGTTCAGCCTGTGAGGGATAGAAACTGGGGACATGAGAAATACTCAAGTTGTAAAGGTAAAGGTGATCTGATGGGAGATAATAGGGAGAGTGTACCTCAGATTAAAAAAGAAATCCAGGAGCGTGGAAAAGAAATGAAAAGTTTCACATGTTTTCACTGTAATAAACGGCCATGTAAAGTCACAGGGTTGGTGGTTGAAGAAAAGCACTGGGAAGGCTGATGTAGTGAAACAGGATAAGACAGTGGGGTTTGTGAAACTGGTAAAGGAAAGCCCAAGTGAAGCGAAGGAGGTGCAAAAGATTGTACAGCCTGATCGAGAGGTGATTGATAAGAAGGTGCCAGATCTCTTTAAAGAATTTACTTGTATGGATAAAGTTTACTCATGTGTATCAGGAGGAGCAGGTAAAGAAGTCACAATTTTAAGAGATACGGGAGCTAGTCAATCTTTAATGGTAAGAGATGAGGAGTTATGTAGTTTGGGAAGAATGTTGCCAGAAAAGGTGGTAATCTGTGGAATTCAGGTTGAGAGGAGTAGCGCTCTATTATATAAGGTAAGGTTGGAAAGTCCAGTGAAGTGGTAGTAGGAGTAATAGAGAAACTATCTTGTCCAGGAATACAGTTTATCTTGGGTAATGATATAGCTGGATCGCAGGTGGGAGTGATGCCTACTGTGGTTGATAAGCCAGTGGAAAATCAGACCACTGAAGTGTTGAAGGACGAATATCCTGGGATTTTTCCGGATTGTGTAGTAACATGGTCGCAAAGTCATAGTTTAAGGCAAGAGGAGAAATCAAAGAGCGAAAATGAAGTTGAAGTGCAATTATCAGAAACAATTTTTGATCAGATGGTTGAAAAAGAACAAGAACAGGTGGCGGATGAGGCGGATATTTTTAGTTCAGGAAAATTGGCGGAGTTACAACAAAAGATATAGAAATAAAACGGATGTATCAGAAAGCATACACGGAAGAGGAATCTGCATGTATACCAGAGTGTTATTACCATAAAAGTAATGTCTTGATGAGAAAATGGAGACCTTTACATATGCAGGCGGATGAAAAGTGGGCAGAAGTTCATCAAGTAGTATTGCCGGTAGGGTATAGAAAGGAGGTGTTGCGAGTTACACATGAGGTACTAGTGGGAGGTCATTTGGGAATAAGAAAAACTCAAGCTAAAATCCAAAAACAATTTTATTGGCCTGGGCTACATAAAGATGTAGTTAAATTTTGTCAATCATGTCACACATGTCAAGTGATAGGGAAACCTCAAGCAGTGATAAAACCAGCGCCTTTAATACCCATTCAAGCAATTGAGGAATCTTTTACAAGGGTCCTAATTGATTGCGTAGGACCGCTTCCTAAAACAAAAAGTGGGAATCAATATCTTTTGACTATAATGGATGTGTCAACTGGGTTTCCAGAGGCCATTCCAGTACGTAATATAACAGCTAAAAAGATTGTGGAGGAGTTACTTAAATTCTTTACTAGATATGGACTACCCACAGAAATACAATCGGATCAAGGATCAAATTTTACCTTAAGGTTATTCAAAGAAGTTATGGATAGCTTAGGAATAAAACAATTTAAATCAACTGTGTACCATCCAGAATTGCAGGGAGCGTTAGAAAGGTGGCATCAGACATTAAAGACAATGTTGAGGGCTTATTGTCAAGATTATCCAGAGGACTGGGATAAAGGAATTCCATTCGTACTGTTTGCAATTAGGGCTGCACCAAATGAGTCAACCAAATTTAGTCCTTTTGAACTAAGTTTTGGTCATGTGGTAAGAGGACCACTTAAATTGATTAAGGAAAAATTGGTGGGTGAGAAATCAGAAATTACATTATTGCATTACGTGTCAAATTTTAGGGAACGATTAAATAGAGCAGGTGAATTGGCTAGACAACATTTGAAAGTTGCACAAAATGTGATGCAACGGGTCGCGGACAAGAAATCCAAAGTTCGTAGTTTTGCCAGTGGGGATAAAGTTTTAGTGTTGTTACCAGTGGTAGGTGAGCCTTTGAAAGCTAGATTTTGTGGACCTTATCAGATTGAAAGGAAATTAAGTGAGGTGAATTATGTGGTTAAAAACACCAGTTAGAAGGAAGACTCACCGAGTGTGACCTGTGAATATGCTTAAAAGGTACTTTGAAAGGGAAGGAGAGAAAAAGGAAGAGGTTTTAATGATTCTAACTCAAAGTGACGAACCAAATCCAGATGACTGTGAATTTGACATACCTCAAATTAAATTGGAAAACGAGGATGTTCTTAAAAATTGGGATAAATTGTTAAGTTATCTTCCAGAGGAAAAACGAACTGACCTGAAAGAGTTATTGATATCACATGGGCAAGTTCGTGGAGATAAATTGGGAAGTACTAAAATGGCTATACTTGATGTAGATGTGGGAAATGCCATTCCAATCAAACAACATCCATATAGACTTAATCCTTTAAAATTGACACAGGTTAACAAAGAGATTGAAAGTATGCTTAAAAATGGCATAATTGAAGTGGGTTGCAGCCAATGGAGCTCACCCATAGTGATGGTACCTAAACCAGACGGTGCCCAACGGTTGTGTGTGGACTATAGAAAGTTTAATGCAGTTACAAGAGCGGACTCTTATCCTATCTCACGTTTGGAGGATTGCATTGAGAAAGTGGGACAGTCCGCTTTTATTTCCAAATTGGATTTACGTAAAGGTTACTGGCAGGTACCTTTATCCGAAAGGGCGAAGGAGATTTCAGCTTTTGTGACTCCAGATGGTATATACCAATTCAAAGTTATGCCATTTTGCATGAAAAACGGCCAGCCACATTTCAACGGTTAGCTAACACAGTCGCTTCAGGATTACCCAATTGTGCGGTATACATCGACGATCTGGTAATTTTCAGACATATGGACAGAACATTTAAAACATCTGATGGAGTTATTCAATCGACTTCAGGAGGCGGGTTTGGTGATAAACCTAGCCAAAAGTGAATTTGGAAAAGCCCAAGTCACTTTCCTTGAGAAGTTTTCGATACCCTCGAGACAAAGGGAAATAATGCGATTTCTTGGCATGAGTGGATTTGATCGAACATTTGTGCAAAAGTTTTGTAGTGTTATTGCTCCATGATGGACTTGCTGAAGAAACGTCGAAAATTTCAATGGACAGCCGACTTTCAACAGGCATTTGATGGCCTAAAAGCTGTGATAACCAATGCTCCTGTGTTGGAGAATTGCAAGGGACTCTGTGATCAGATTGAACTAAAGTATCTGACTTTAAAGAGAAATGCTGAGGCGTAGAGAAATGGACGGATCGTGCAGATACCTTCTTGTTCAAAGTGACTGTCAATCGAGAAGGATTTCAGTTGGAGGAAGATGAACGAAAAAAAATGGACTATATTATTACACCTGTTTGCGTGTGTTGTTTTTTTTGAAATGATAAAGTATATTTACTGTGGAAGGGAAGTTAATGAGTTACCAATTTAGAAGCATGCTGGGAATATTGACTATATTTTAACACTGCTTTTGAGCGAAAATAAGTAGGTCAAGTAATGTAAACTAAATACTGCTTAGTATGTTGTACTTGGCCTTATTATGATAAGTTGTTCTTCTGAAGGATAACAAAATGCGTACTCAAATTGTTTTTAAACCAAGGGCAAAACATTCATATTTCCTCTTGCGTATGTTCCCAAGCTTTATCTCTTCAAAATTGTTTATTTCACACTATAAATATAATGGTTTTCAGCTGTATAACTCAGAGTGCGGTGCCCTGGCTTGCAGCTAGAACACTCTCTCTCCACAAATATATTTGTGTCAATAAATTTCCTTAAATCAAACCTCGAGGAATTTGTCTTTATTATGATTTCCACAACATTTACTGTGTGCATTTCTTAAAGGATAGTGTAAAGGTGAAAAATGAAACCATCTTGAAGTTGATGGTTTATTTTTTTTTCTTGGGGGGAGGTGTCATGAGAATGTCGCTTTAAGAAATGTTTGGCTGCTCAAGTTACTGCAGTGATGTCAGAGTGTGGGTGGAGCTGAGCTCTGGTTCTGCTGTTTAATTTCACTTTGAGAAAAGCTTGGGTGTGTCTGTCTTTTTGGAGCTGAAGTCAGCCAAAGCAGCTGTACTGTTGAGCTCTCTGCCATAAAGGACTATCTCTTAATCATTTGGTGAATTCAGAATTATAAATGTTTTCAGTATTGAATGTAAACCCTGATGTGCTTCTGTTTAGAGGTTTGTTAAGTCATTTGGGTGCAAAAGGACAGCATACAGGTTACCTAGTGCTGCATTCTTTGGGGGGTGTATTTGATTTACTGGTTGCTAAGATGTTCACTGTTCGTTTTAGAAAGGTTAACTTGAGTTCATAGAATAAACATTGTTTTGCTTTTAAAAAGAACTTTTCCATTTCTGAAGTACTACACCTGTAGAGTGGGCCCTGTGCTCCCCATACCACAATCTAGTAAAGGTTTTGGATCAGGTGAACTCCATGATACACTTTGGGGTTCTCTAAACCCTGACCCATAACACTGGGAATAGTGGCCTCGCTATCAGCATCACATTCAAGTTGTCTGGGAACAATATCCTTGCAGTCAGCCTTACAGTAAAGTGGTCTGCGAGCAGTGTCCTCGCAGTCAGCGTTACAGTGAAGTGGTTTGGGAAGAGTGTCCTCGCTGTCAGCATCACAGTGCAGTGGTTTGGGAAGAGTGTTCTCGCAGTCTGCGTCACAGTGAAGTGGTCTAGGAATGGTGTCCTCGCAGTCAGCATCATAGTGAAGTGGTATGGGAACGGTGTTCTTGCAGTCAGCATCAATGTGAAATGGTCTGGGAACAGTGTCCTCAGTCAGGTCACAGTGAAGTGGTTCGGGAACAGTGTCCTCGCAGTCAGCGTCACAGTGAAGTGGTTTGGGAACAGTATCCTTTCAGTCAGCGTCACAGTGAAGTGGTGATGTTCCCAGGTATCTGCTGCTCTTATCCTTCTAAATGGTAGCAGTCATGGGTTTGGAAGGTGTTGCAGGCTTATCTTACAGTCTGTTTCTGTCAGCAGAAAAGCAACCGGCAGTTCACTTAACTGCTTTGTTTCAGATAAATCCTCAGAGCAATTGCAATCTGGATGACAACAATAGTAGTAATCATTTGGATGCAACATGGGGGGAGCCCACCGTGAACATCAATAAAGCTCTCTGCATCCAGTACAGTACATGCAGTGACCTAAAGGAGAGACCAGAGAATGGATTAGGAAATCAAGCAATGGGATTTTTCGAACAGTCACTACCGGGCATGTTATTGAGGTTATTGTTATGTTCTTGTACAGTACTGCAGTACTGCCCCTGCAGTACTCGAAAATAAAAACACCAGTAATGATTTTCCCATTGCGATGTTGATTAACCTACTTGAAGAGACCTTCAAGGCATTCTAAACCTCCTCTCGTCTGATAGTCAGGTAAAGATTCCTACATGGACGAACAATGTGTGATAATAACCACACCTTCTGCTTACAGATCACTGACTCCTTTTCGATGAGGGGCTTTCATCTTGCAGGCAGGGCCTTCACTGGCTATAAATTCAGTCCATGGTGCGACGATATGATCAACATCGATGACAGCCAAGGCCAAACATCTTGGATAGCAGTGGAAAGGGCCCTGACCACTACCGTGAGGCTTTGGTTTGAACAAGGCCATCAACAATCACAAGGGGAAAGATGAAGGTGAATCTGGCCAGAGGAAAGGCGAGATTGAAGGACTAAGCCACTAATCTGACCAGGATGGCAAGAATGCAGTATAACTGGTGGGAAGAGCAACATCAGGTGTTGTGTCTGTTGCAGCCTTAATAGTTGGGCACTTTATTTGTTGTTATCAGAGATTGATGGTATTCCGAGCAGTAAAGATGGACTGGCCAATAGAGGGTACACCTTGGTATCCATTTCTACGGACACTCCCAACACAGGAAATACAAAGTCGGGAACATCTGTAAAGATTTTGCAATTTAATGAAATCATAGTTCTGGTCCTGCCTTAGGTCAATAGAACTTCGGCAAAGCTGCAAGAGAATGATAAGTCAGCAGATCTGAAGCACACTGGACTCTAGCAGGATCCCTTGAATTTCTGGTGAGCAGAGGATCTTAGGAATGGCCCAGCTGGGCCAGGTAGTGCCTGACCACGGGTCCAAAAGCGAAGACTGAAGTGGGGGAATTTAAATAATTTGAGATTAAACATTAATAGTTTTGAATTGGGCAAATGTAGTTGTGAGCACGTTCGGGAAATAAAGTAAATATTAAAAGGGGGTCAGGGCTAACATTCCTGACTCAGAGTAAAGGGAATATGCTAGTTAAATGCTTACACAGATAGTCCAATCGTAAGGTTTGACCATATGAACCTTGCACACCATATCAGCAGCATTAGTTGCTCGGTGAACCGTTTATACCCTCAAGGACCTATATCAGCAGAACGGTGCAGTATGGCCTAGGGAACTAACTCTGTTTACTGTTAGAGGGACAGGAGCTAAAACAAAACAGATTAGATATAATCTCTGGATAGGATAGGAGAAGACGAATAGTAACTAGCTAAGAGGAGATAACGAGCCCTGTTCGGGTGATGTCTGTATCTGGAACTGGAGATATCTGTTTAATATAAACCTATATGTAGACAAGATTGGAATTTAAACAATGTTCTGTGTACTGTGATGAATGCAGAAATTGTGATATTTTATTTTTGTGGCAATGTTATTAAAAAACCTGTATTAAAATACATATAGACTGTGTGTGTTAAAGCTGTAATTAAAGAGTCAGAAAAGGTGAGGTAATCATTCACTCCAACTACTTACTTGGTTACAAATAAAGGGCTCATGGGATATTGTTATGATTGCTGGGGATTCCCTGGAGTATAGATCATTCATGGGGAGTTGCACTTAGTCCTAGCTGAGCAGGCCATGGAACTTTGTGGGATACAGATGATGTATTTTAATGGGAGGAGCCAAGTATGTATGTAGTTTTGCAGTCTGTTGCAAGATTATAAGTTGAACAGCAGTTTGCCATAGGATTTGAGTCTGGCAAGACATGTACTGGATCTTCATTTGAAATGCTCTCTCTCCAAAAACTTCTATACAGATAAGCAAGGAACTGTTTTGTTAACTTTATTTACAAGTGGCATTTGAACTGTATTGGGTTGCTTAATTGGAGTTAGTAGCAGGTATAGATAGTAAGTTCAAGTTTTTCCTTTTGTTTAAGAACTGTTTAACTGATAATTGTAATGCTATTTCCTTTTTTGTCAATGTGGTTAATTATGTGTTTAAATTAAAGTTTATTTTAACATAAAAGATGCCTATTGGTCAGAGTCATCAGTCCTGGGGTGAAGTATCCTTTCTTCACAGTTTTACAAATAGAAAGATTATTTGGGGTTCAACTGCTGTTTGTAAGAGAGAGGTCCAAACCTCTACCACCCTTTCACAGTAACTTCACTGCAGTGTTAATGTAAGCCTACTTGTGACACTATTAAATATTATTATTATTACCCTTTGAGTGAAGAAGTGCTTCCTAACATCTCTCCTGAACAGACTGGCACTAATTTGTAGACTATGCCCCGTAGTTTTCGAATCTCCAACCAGGGGAAATAGTTTATCTTTAACAAAAGAGAAATTGCTGGAAAATCTCAGCAGGTCTGGCAAAATCTGTAGGGAGAGAAAAGAGCTAACGTTTCGAGTCTGATGACTCTTTGTCAAAGCTAACAGACAGAGAAAGTGGGAAATATTTATACTGTGGAGTGAGAATGAAAGATGAGTCATAGCCACAGAAACCCAGGGAAACCGGGTGCTAATGGCCACAGAAACCAAGGGGAAAGAGTGCTAATGGCAGTTCCCAGAGAGGACAAATGATGTGAAAGTTCAAACAGCAGAGAAACTAACATCAGAGGATGAACTGTAGATGTGGGGGAGGGGAAGGGGGAAGCAAAGAGGAGAAAGGTGAAGGAAAGGTGGATAAGATTGCGGGGGGGGGAATTAAATATATATTAAGAAACAAAGAAATGGTAAAAGGCAGTTAAAATGAAATGAAAACAATTGGGCCGAGGTGGGGTAAAGCTGATCATCTGAAGTTATTAAATTCGATGTTCAGGCCAGAAGGCTGTAGCCTGCCTAACCGGAAGATGAGATGTTGTTCCTCCAGTTTGCGTTGAGCTTCACTGGAACATTGCAGCAGGCCAAGAACAGACATATGGGCATGGGAGGAGGGTCTTGTGTTAAAATGGCAAGCAACAGGAAGGTCAGGGTCCTGAAAGCGCACAGACCGAAGATGCTCAGCAAAGCAATCACCCAGTCTGTGTTTGATCCCACCGATAAAGAGGAGACCACATTGGGAGCAGCAAATGCAGTAGACCAAATTGGAAGAGATGCAAGTGAAATGCTGCTTAACCTGGAATGAGTGTTTTGGGCCTGGGATGTTAAGCATGGAAGAGGTAAAAGGGCAGGTGTTACACCTTCTGCGATTGCATGGGAAGATGCCATGGGTGATGGGAGAGGTACTGGGTATGGTGGAGGGGTGGACTAGATTGTCTCAGAGGGAATGGTCTCTGCAGAATGCTGACAGAGGGAGTGAAGGGAAGATGTATTTGGTGGTGGCATCACGCTGGAGTTGGCAAAATGGCGGACGATTATGCTTTGCATACGGAGGCTGGTGGGATGAAATGTGAGAACAAGCGGGACTCTATCCTTGTTCTGGGAGGGAGTGGAGGGGACGAGGGTAGTGGCGCGGGAGATGGACTGCACACTGTTGAGGGCCCTGTCCACAACTGTAGGTGGGAAATCACGGTTGAGGAAGAAGGAACACATTTTCGAAGCACCATTTTGGAAACTGGCATCATCGGAACAAATGTGGCGGAGGCGAAGGAGTTGAAAGGGATGGAGTCCTTACAGGGTGTCGGGTGCAAAGAGCTGTAGTCCAGATAGCTGTGGGAGTCAGTGGGCTTGTAGTGGATATTAGTGGATAGTCTATTGCCGGAAATGGAGACAGAAAGATCAAGGAAGGGAAGGGAAGTGTCTGAGATGGACCCCTATCTTTCCTTGTCAATACCTTGAATACTTCAATCAGACGCCCTTAACCGTCTAAGTTAGAGCGAAAACAGGCGTAATAGTGTAATCTCTCCTCTTAACCTAACCTCCGTAATCAAGGTATAATTTTTGTAAATCTACGTTGTCCTCCCTCCCAGGCAAAAATATTCTTCCTAAAGTGTGGTGTCCAGAACTGCTCTCAGTACTCCAAGTAGGGTCTAACCAGAGTTTTGTATAGCTGCAGCATAACTTCTGTGTCTTTATATTCCAATCCTCTAGATAGAAAACTAACATTCCATTAGCTTTTTTGATTATTTTCTGCACTTGTTTGTGGAAATGTAAGGATCTATGCACTTAAGGGACTGGTTAAGCACAGTGGGCTAAACAGCTGGCTTGTAATGCTGAAGAATGCCAGCAGCGTGGGTTCAATTCCCGTAACGGCCTCCCCGAACAGGGGCCGGAATGTGGCGACTAGGGGCATTTCACAGTAACTTCATTGAAGCCTACTTGTTACAATAAGTGATTATTATTAAATCCTCAAATCTCTTTGGACACCCACTGAACTTAACCTCTTCCCATTTGAAAAGTACTCTGTTTTATCCTGTTTTGGTCCAAAATGGATAACCTCATACTTGCTTACATTGAATTCCATCTGCCACAATTTTGCCCATTCACCTAGCCTGTCAATAATTCCTTGCAATTTTATGCTATCATCTACACTGTCTACAATGCCACCTAACTTTGTATCATCAGCAAATTTGGATATATGACTTTCTATGTCAGCACCCAAGTCATTGATGAATAATGTGAATAATTGAGGTCCCAACACAGAGCCTATGGTACACCACTCATCACACCGTGCCAATTAGAGTACTTACCCATTATCCCCACTTCCTGTCACCTGTACACACGCAATTTCCTCAGCATGTCAATAACTTGTCCTCAAAACTATGGACTTCCACCATGGTTAACAGTCTCCAATGTGTGACTTTATCAAATGGCTTCTAGAAAGAAGTCCATATAAATAACATCCATAGACATTCTCCTGTCCACCAACTTAGTCACCTCTTCAAAAAATTCAATAAGATTAGTCAGGCATGACATTTCCTTCCCGAACACATGCTGGCTCTCCCTGATCGACCAATATTTTTCCAGGGGTTCGGCTACCCCATCCCTGATAATAGACTCCAGCAATTTCCCCACTACAGATGTTAAGCAAACCGATCTGTAATTCCCTGCTTCCCCCCTTTCACCCTTCTTTAAAAGTGGAGCGACATGTGTAATTTTCCAATCCAGAGGGACTACTCCTGAATGTAGGAAACTCTGAAAGATAATAGTCAGGGCAGTAGTAGTTATTTGTGGTTCAGAATAAGTCCATTTTAAAATAACAAAAAGAATAATGCTTTGGTACATACAATTTTGATTTATTTTCATGTCTTGTTGCTATAACAATGCACTCTCAACTTTGCCTGTGCGTCTTCGTGGCAAAATCTCTTAATGTGTTTTGTGCCTTCCCAAATGAAGCATCTCAATTTGGTCAGACACAAGCCAAGATCTACCAGGAGTTGATGGGGATGTTTGACCTTTTGGGGAATGCTTTGAGGACACCCCTAAACCATTTCTCTTGGCCTCCTGTGAGTCTCCTGTCAGGACCGAGTTCAAGGAATGAAAGGGAACGTAGCAATATGGATACGAAATTAGCTGAGAGACAAAACACAGGACGTAAGGGTTAATGAATGGTATTTCTGGAACCCACCTCTTCATTCTCCTGAGGGAGGAGCTGCGCTCCGAAAGGTAGTGATTCAAAAAAAATCTGTCGGACTTTAACCTGGTGTTGTAAGACGTCTTACTGTGCCCACCCCAGTCCAACGCCAACATCGCCACAGAAGGGTTTTTGGAGTAAGGTTTATCGTGGAGTTCCCCAGGTGTCAGTGTTGGGACCCTTGTTTTTTCCATAAATATGTAGTAATGCCCTAAACCCTTGGCCCAATTTCAAAGTTTGTGAATGATACCAAACTTGCAAGCATTGTGAACTGTGAGAACGATCCTGCAGAACTTCAAAAGTACACAGACAAATTGGTGGAATGGGTGAACAGCTGGGAGATGAAGTTGAGTGCAACGAATCATTTTGACACAAAAAAACATGAAGAGACAATACAAACTAAAGTGTACAACTCCGAAAGGGATGAAGGGGCAGAGAGACCTGGATGTATATTTGTACAAGTCATTGAAGGTACAAGGACAAGTTAATAGAGTAGTTATTAAATCGTACAGCATCCTCGTCTTTAATAAAAGCGGCATGGGACACAAGAGCAAGGAGATTATGTTGAACTTGTATAGGGCACTGTTTTGGCCTCAGCTGGAGTATTGTGTGTAGTTTTGGGTATCAAACTTCAGGAAGGATTTTAAGGCATTAGAGAGAGTGAAGAAAAGATTCACAAGGATGGCTCCAGGGATGAAGAACTTTGGTTATGTAGGTAGATTGGAGAAGTTTAGACTGTTTCCGTTGGAGAAGAAAAGGTTGATTGAAGGTTTGATAGAGATATTCAAAATCATGAGTGATCTGGACAGGATAGACAGAGGGAAATTGTTTGCGTGAGAGGATTGAGAACAAGAGGGCACCAATTTAAAGTAATTTGGAAAATACTTTTTCACACAGCAAATAGTAATGCACTGCCTGAGATTGTGGTGGAGGCAGGTTCAATCATGGCATTCAGGGGGAAACTGGATCGATTTTAACAAGGAAGAATGTCCAAGGTTATGGGAAGAAGATGGGGGGATGGCAGTAAGTGAATTGCTCTTTTGGAAAGCCAGTGCAGTAATGAGGAACCAAAAGGCCTCCTTCTGCGTTGCAACAAGTCTGATTCCATGGCTCTGACAAAGGCAGATGTGACACTCCAGAAGGATGTAATCTAGGCATCTTCATTGCAATCCACCTTTTAGAAGGCTCCAGAAACTTGGCCAACTTGCAGTCCCAAATATGGTGACTTTGGCAGCCATCTTCTAAACCAACAGTGAAGAGGGCATACATGGCGGCACAGTAGCACAGTGATTAGCACTGTTGCTTCACAGCGCCAGAGACCCAGGTTCAATTCCCGGCTTGGGTCATTGTCTGTGAGGAGTTTGCACGTTCTCTCCGTGTCTGCGTGGGTTTCCTCCGGGTGCTCTGGTTTCCTCTTACAAGTCCCGAAAGACGTGCTTGTTAGGTGAATTGGACATTCTGAATTCCCCCTCTGTCTACCCGAACAGGTGCCAGAGTGTGGCGACTAGGGGCTTTTCACAGTAACTTCATTGCAGTGTTAATGTCAGCCTACTTGTGACAATAAAGATTATTATTATTAATAAAATCAAAGTATCAAATTTTATATCTCGTTCCCTGGTTGTGAGCATAAGAAAGATTCACATAGTTCAAATCAGTTCAAAATGAAAATCATGACTCTAAATTATCTTTAAAATAATGCTTCTGCATATCCATAAATAGAGACAACTATTAACAAATTTAGAATAACTTTGCTTAAAGAAATGACAAATGCTTAAAATACTCCCAATTCCCCAAAAAGACAAAAGGAATTAATTAAAGTGCTTTTATTTTGTTTGAACATTTGTAGGTCAGCATATTCACACATCCTTTCACACGGGAATGCCCAGGGAATGTTGGAAAACCCCAGATCAACCCTGTCCTTTTCTCATTGCGGTACACGCATGGATCTCATCAATTCTTTAGGGATCAGGTTCTGCTCCATGACACTGGTTTCCTACTCCCTAAAAATCCACCCATTTTGGCTCTGCTTCGAGTCCAGTTGTTACTGATCTTCCCTGAACTGGGACTGCCGCATAACTCCAAGAGTGCAGTGCAATTTCAGACTCAAATGTAACAAGACATGAGGCATGCCAGATGGATGCATACAACCACAAGTGATGGGTGAAATGGGCACTGCTGGCAGAGCTGGAGACCAGGTTGGATGGCAAATGAAAGTGGGTGCCTCATCTCGAACCATAGAATTCCTACAGTGTAGAAGGAGACCATTCGGCCCAACAAGTCTACACCAACCCTCTGAAAGAGCACCCTACTTAGGCCCACTCCCCCACCCTATCCCGGTAATCCCACCTAACCTGCACATCTTTGGACACTAAGGGACAATTTAGCATGGCCAATCGATCTAACCTGTGCATCTTTGGACTGGGACTATATCCGCTTTTTGAATCTAACAAGAGATGTAAACTGAAAGGGATAGGAAAGCAACAGAACCACTGCCAGGTCCAGGAGAAAGGTGAAAATCTAAAGAATTTTACTGGGCGGGGGCAGAAGGCTTCTGTTATAGACCCACCAATGAGTTGGTTCTATTGAAGTCAATGGACACACTTTGGCCTGGAGTTCAAGTCAAATTTCCATCCAACCTTACATTCACTTCTCTTGACTGCTGATATGGAAGGAACGAGGAAATGCTTGCAGCCTCTTCCTTAGCCTTTACTACTGGGCACCACTCATTGTCATTTGAGCTCAGGTACCTCAGGTACCTCAGATTCGAGGTAAGTGTATGTGTTATAAATCATCGTAGGTCCAGATTATTTGTAATTATTGGCAAATTATTAAATATGTAGAATAACACATCTTGTCCCGTGTCAAATGTATCCATCAACCCACACCGCTGAAACATCTGGTAATGTCTTACTTGGCTCGTTGTGGGATCATGCTGTGCGGTAAATCGCCTGCCCAAATACTTTATGGTGCAATGGTAGACTGGTGCGCTTTGGGACACCCCGCGTCCAGGGGAGATGCTATACAAGTCCAATTCCAGGGTATCAGTCGTTCTTTGAAAGCCAGCAATTTGGCCGCGGTGTCAGACCAGATGTGACTCACTCAGACTGCACGTCTTGCTGTCTCAATGTTGCACAGGGTGCTTGCTTGCCTGCAACCTTGGGCTCTGCTGAATGTCCATTCTGGTACAGATCGGGAGCGCGCAACTCGGTTCCCCTTCTCTCTCCAATGCGCCCACCATCTGCCCACCGACCAGGCCACCCACGGGCAAGTACATCCAACAAGGCGATGCATCCCAACCCAGTGCCAGCTGTGGAAGGGCACTTGAGATCACTTGCTGCACTCGCTTGCCTCCTCCGCTCGTATTCCAGGAATTGGGTCGTGAGCTGCTGACAAGATGCTGGGAAAAGGGGGTTAATTCCCCTGGGGAGGTGCTGATTGGGAGGCGGAGCACACGAGCACCATAATAAAATGCCAAGCAGGGCGTTGAATTGGGAGTTCCAGACCTGCTCTCTTAATTAAACGCACGGAAATCTTCAGATGTGGTATGTGATACAATACTGGGCGAAGCTTTTGCGAAGTCGATTCTATTTTCAATGTGGAGCAAGGTTTTCATGCCTTTGCATAGATTTTAATCGTTTTGGGGTTATTAATATATGCCTGCGTTTAATATGCAAATATTCATCATTAATTAAAAATAATTAAAAATGCATTTGGGGCAAATCTGTATCTATAACATCGAGTCCAAGTGCACCCAGAGGCAGGATGCAGCCGGGATCATTTAGGATATGAAGAAAGGTACAGGCAGAATTTGGATTGCAGAGACTTTGAACGAATTGCTTCAGTTCAGGTCGGCGTGGAGTCTTCATGCAAAAAAGGCTTTAAAAGCAGGAAGGTTGGAGCCACATTAGTGGGATTTATTTTTTTTAATCGGTGTTATTCGGAAAGCAGAAATAATATTTTAATTGTGAGAGACGTCTTACAAGTGTTATTAAAGGATTTCTGATCGCCATTCCAAAAGGCGCGCTATCTTTTGCTATTTCGCTTCCTGGTATTGTTTCTGGGTTTTCGCATGCAAAAAAAAATGTTTGAGATTATCAGGTAGTGTGTGCATGTATACTTATTCATCGAGTGTGCGATAGTTTGCTTTGCAATTGCAAATGTGCATGTTTCTCTCTCAAAACGATTCTGCAAAGGTTAAATGAGATGAAATAAACGAATCCGCCAAGGGAAAGTTTACGCGAAGAACTGGGATGGGGCAAGAATAACGTTTGTATTTGCCGATTTGTCCGAGTCAGTGGTGGAAAATTATAGGATGAAGACCAATATCGGCAATCAGCTTCGTTCGGATGTGTTACTGAGCTAATTTGACCAAAGGCTTTAAATCTAACCCTTAACACTCATCTCAGATGATTGATTTAATGGACGCGATTCTCCCGCCTCGTTACTAACGAGAGGAGACTGGGGAGGCAGAAAACGAGAACCCCGCCAGGCGCCAAACCATTAGCGGCGCAACCCACCCGGCCCCATAGGCAAAATCGGGATCATGGCGAGAAACCAATTAGCACCACTTTAGCCCTATTTTCCGTGTATGGACCGTGCTATAGGCAATTGGTTATCGTGGTTAAGTGCGCACTTCACACATCCCAAGTTGATCCCCGTTGTGGGCGGACCATGTAGTATGTGCAGCTAATTGCCTAACATCCCAATCACACCTTGGTGCATGGACACTGTGCTTGAACACTGCGGGAGGCAGCAACACCAACACAGCAGCAAACCTTCAGTTACCCTGGGGATGGGCCCCAGTCCCAGGCACATGTCTGCAGTCGCGTGTCCTGGGTTGGGGGGGGGGGTGCGTGGGGGGCATGTCTGGGGGTATGGGGCATGGGATTAGTGGTCAGCACGCATCACAGAACAAAGAGCCCCAGGCGGCATATTGGTTGTGGTGAAGGTATTTTAATGTTCCTCGCACAAGTGCACACCCGTGGTGGGTTTCCTCTGGGGGCTCTCGGGCCAAAGGGCCCCGTGCTCACCTGTCGGCAGCACATGCACGGCTGTGCCGCCCTGTTTCAGGTGCTGGCTGTGAGACGTGGCCTCATCAGAGGGGTGAAACTGGGGGAAGCTGGTGGCCACCGTCGCTGGTCCACAGGATGGGTCCAGGTTGCCACCCAGCGTGCCCTCCTCCCCGCATGGTGTCCACAGGGCCCTGAGGTTCACCTGGGGATGGAGGGGCAGCTGGTTTGAGCCCAGGCTGCCACTGCATCACCTGGCTCTGCCAGCCCTGCTGACTCCCCAATGTCTGCACCATGGTACCGGTGCCCTTGGCGATGCTCCTCAGTGATTGGGCTATGCTCGGCAGTGGCTCGGCAATGCCAACCTGCGACTGGGGCAAGCTCCAGAGTGCCTTGGCCATTCCCATCTGAGAGCGGGACATGTCCTGCAGCACCTCATCAAGGTCCGCCTGGTATTGAGTCACGTCACCCAGTGAGCCAGACAGTCCCCTAATGTCTTCATCAGCTCTGGGTAACCCTATGCCAGAGGCTCAGCATCAGGCTGGGACCCAGCTGGGTCCTGAGATCCGGCAGCTCTCTGACTACTGTCTCACCTGGGGGTTCCTGCCTCCACCTGATGTACATCAGCGACTGTGTGGTGTTCATCAGATTGTGCCCCAGAAGCCTGGCCACTAATGTAGCCCACCGAGATATGTATCTCTGTGCTGGTGGAGGGTGGGGATTACAGCTGTGATGCATCCTTAGAGCTCTCCTCCAAGGTGGTCTCCTGGGAAGCAGGGGAGGGGCCACCCAGGGTGGGCTGGCGCCTAGAGGACCAGCGGGAGAATGGACACGTGGTCAGTGGGAGGGATGGGTCAGGCTGTATGGCAATAACAGCTCGCGTTTGACAGGTCCTCCGGGTGGGGCCTGGTGGATCCTCACCTCTGCAGTCTGCGCCGACCTCTGCATTGGCGACCACTCCGTCCTCGGCCACCCCCGTAACCTCCAGGTATCGACTTTGAGAGGATTCTTATTCCGGCACATCTCCCCAATCTGGGTCCTCTCCCGACGATTGTGGGAGAGCTTCTCCTGCAGAGACACAGAGAGAGCATCGTTAGACGCACGCGTGGCTCACATTGAGGGGCGGGGCTGTGTGCAGGGAGGGTTGGGTGATGGGAGGTTTGGGTGAAGGGCCAAGTGTGGAAGGGGGGGTTGAAGGGTGGGTGGGGGGGGGGGGCAAATGGAGGGCTAGTGGCTGGTCGAATTGGGGGGCAGGGGGTTTTGGGGGGGGGGGGCATGTCAACTCACCCGTGATGTCCAGTGTAGGTTGTTGACCTTCTTGCAGCACTGAAGGCCAGTCCTGGTCACACTGCCCGAGCCGTCGGCCGCTGCCACTTCATGCCAGGCGCCTCTGGCTGTCCTGCGGCTCACCGTCCGGGACCCTTGGGGGAACAGGACATCCTCCCTGGCCTCCACCCCATCGAGGAGCTCCACAGATCCCTGTTTTCAAATCTTGGGGCCAGTTGTCTCGGTGCCATGGCTGCGAGCAGAGTGAAGTTGGTTGTGCAAGTGCTGCTCGGCCTTGTTAGCGGGGGGGGGGGGCTGGTGCGCGCGGTCCAGCGAATTAGCTGGCGAGCCTTCATTTGCGACGTGAAGCCCATCGGGCTTCTTTAAGTGGACCAATTAACATTGAATACCATTGCCGGCCTCACCGGGCTGAGCGCCGGGAATCTCGTGGCAGTTCCTGTTCGCTACCACACTTAGAAATCCTTCTGAGAATCGTGTCCATTGTATGAGTCCGGAGGCAGAGGGACGGGGTTAGGGGGTGGGGGGCGATTCTTTGTTTCAGAGACTATGTGCTCATGCCGGGACTGAATCGGTGGACGTCCAGAACAGCAAATTGGCGGTGGTCCTGGACCAGTTCATCAACCATTAATGGGCTAGCCCCGGAGCCATGTGGAACACGAGCGTTTCCAATGTAAAATGGTGCCTGATTTGCCGAGCTCGGGATTGACATTCATCCCAGCCAACAAGGTGGCAGCATGGAGAGCGGCACCCCATTTCGTAGATACGGATCTCGAGGCCCTGATGTCATGGAGGAGAGGTGTGCCACCCTGTACCCTGGGGAGCAAAGGAGGTTGCAGAGCTTGTGAGTGCCATGGGCCCCATCGCCTGAGCCAGACAACAGTGCCGCAAACCGCTGCACGAGCTCCTCAGGGTGGCCAGGGTAGGTCGGCAGCACTGTGTCCCGGCACCAACCCCCGACACCCATCCCAAACACCCAGATCGCAGCCCCCCCCCCTCCCCCCCACCCCTCCCCTGCTGGTCCCAGCCTCCGGCAGTGTGACGCATCACTAAATTGCACACCCTGCACCACATGCCAGTACCCATACTGGCTGCCATTGTCAGGGGCCCTGGCCACAGAGGCAACGAGCTGCCGACCCTCTGTGCTTGATGCATCCAGCTGCTAATACTTTGCCCGCTTTGTCTGTCCCCCTCCCCAGGAGAAGGAAGCACATAACCGCGGGGAGAGAGAGAAGACCGGAGGGGGGACCATCGGATCTGCAGCACCTTACTGCAGGGGAGCAGCGGGCACTGGATCTGGTTGGTGGGCCCGGAGAGAGGGCAGTCGTCGAGGTGGAGGTGGGCATCCCACAAGCAAGTGAGCCTTAGCTGAGTTGCAATTTCCCCATGGCACAACCCCCACACCACCATTCACCACCTCAATGCACGATGCAATCATGCGTCATGTCTTGTGTCTTGTGGCAGGTTCTTCTGGTGTTCCATGCCCCCGATCCCAACCCCAAGCAGATTCCAGTGACAAGGAGGACACGGACACTGAAGAGTGTCCCTAAACTGAAGCCCGAGACACCCCGGAGCAGCGGTTCGAGAACAACACTCAGTTCCCGTCAGAGCTGTCTCCAACACCCTCCACCATCCCAGAGACATTCATCTCATTGTGCAATTTAATAAAGAGGCTCCTGGGGCACTATCTGTCGCACACCACACACATGTTACGGTGCATCATGTGGTGGGAGGAACCCCTGAGGGGGTAGACAGTTGGAGCCCGATCCCAGGGACTAACTGCTGTCTGGATGGGTTTTGCACTTCTGGAAAAGGCAGGAGATGCAGACTCAGAGCCAGGGACTATATGAGGGTTCTCAGCAACCCATCCAGCGCCTGCTGGTGCAGGTGGAGGAGTCCAACTGCCTGCAGGGGCAGGAAGCAATGCTAACCATGCGTGTCACCCAAGTCAACACTGCACGGGTGGCGTCCGTGGTGGAGGCCTTGGAGGCAAAGGTATCGGCTCTGGGCCAAGATGTATGGGCCGGAGGAAACCGGAGCACCTGGAGGAAATCCACGCAGACAAGGGGAAACGTGCAAACTCCGCACAGACAGTGACCCAAGCCAGGAATCGAACCTGGGACCCTGGAGCTGTGAAACAACTGTGTTTAACACTGTGCTCCCGTCCTGCCCATCCCCTGCATTCTCATCAACGGCTGAGGCCTGGCATTCATCCTCCTCCTCCAGCACGCCGCCCCTCTGCTGAGCGATGTTGTGGAGGACACAGCAGGCCATCACAATGTGGGAGACTCGCCTCGGTCTATACTGGAGGGTCCCTCCAGAGAGGTCCAAGCACCTGAACTGCAACTTTAGGAGGCCGAAGCACCGCTCGATCAAGCCGCTGGTCACGGCATGGCCGTCATTGTAGCGGGTCTCCACGTCAGCCTGTGGCCTCCAGATAGGTGTCATCAACCACAACCTCAGCGGATAACCTTGTCACTCAGGAGCCAACACCTCACCCGGGGGTGCGCCTCGAAGATGTACGGAACCGTAGAGTGCGCCAGGATGAAGGCGTCATGCACACTTCCTGAGTACCAGACACACACAAGCTGCATGTTCATCGAGTGTAATCCCATTCGGTTTGTCATGGGCTATGCTCGTAGGGTGACATGCATCCCGTCGATCACCCCAAGGACCTGGGGAATCTCGGCGATGATGCGAACCCCACTGCCCAGGCATCCTGGTTGGCTCTGTCCACGTTGAATTTGATGTATTGTGCCAACCGGACATATAGGGCCTCAGTGACGGCACGGATGCACCTGTGCACAGAGGTCTGTGAGATCCCAGATAGGTCCCCACTCGGCTCCAGGAAGGACCCTGTGGCATCAAAGCTCAGAATAATCATCACCTTGATGGCCCCGGGAGCGGGTGTCCTCCCCCATACCCCCGCGGTGCCAGGTTCACCATCATCTGGGTAATATGCCGTACGGTCCCCCAGATCATCCAGAGACTGTGACGACATGCCCCGTCCGGCAGGTCCTCGAATGATAGTTGCTGCCGGTGCGCATGAGGCCTCATGTGGCACCCCCTTCCCACCTCCTCCTCCTCGGCCTGTTGGGCGACTGGCTCTCCATCTTCACCGGTTGCTTCCTGTTCCACTGAGGCATGCTCTGCTGCTGCATGGTCCTCCTCCTTGAGCAGCTCCAGCTCGTACAGCTTCAGTGAATGCCCCAGGGCTTCAGCGGCCAGGATGCAGGCCACCATACCTGGTTGGATTCCGATAGCCATTGCCTGCAGGGGGTGAAAGGTCCATACCCCCATGTCCAACCAGGTCCACCAGGCCACGCGGTGGCCCCGGCCCGCACTGTAGCCTCCCCCATTCCGACTTCCATCACCGATCATCCCACCCCCTCGGCACTCTGCCCTCCGCATCAGATCCCTGGCCCAGTCCCTGCTGACAGGGGTACCGGTGGCTGGCATACCCCATGCCAACTGTTCAGTCCACGGTCCCCATCCAGCACCCTACTGTAAAGGCTACTGTGTGCTTTGCCCTTGATGTGCTAAGTACCACCCCGCCGGCTGACAGCACACGGATGGGGGGGTGGAGGTTGGTGGGGAGGGGTGTGTGGAATACAGGGATGGTGGCACGCATACAGCCGGTGTCAATCTGCGCAACAAAGGGCCACGGTGGGCGGACATTGGGGTGTGCAGCAAGATGGCTGCCTTGTAGGCCGCGGTAATGGCGGTCCGCGCCTGACCTCACGGCCCATCCCCTGGTCACCCCCCCTCCGCCCCAGTTATGGCAGACGCCCCACACCCCAGCCAGCCCTACCTCACCTCTCTCCCTCAGCAGCCTGTTTCCCGCGTTTTCAAACCACAAGTGAAACACACCGTTGGTAATTCCCCCCTGCCGGAGGCGGAGTCTCTGAGGCCCCTTAGAATACCGGGTCAGGCCAGCTCATGATATTCCAACTGCGTTTACTGTACGTGCGGAGGACATGCATTGACGCCGCTGTCGAGGCACCGGAACATGGCACCGGAACATGGCATTCTGTCGGGTGACCTGCGCCGGTCACGATTCTCGCCTCGCGCACGATTCTCCGCTCAATTGCATTTTGCGATTCCGGCGTCGCTGGATGGAGAATCCCGCCCACGGTTTGACAACGTGGTGGCAGCCTAAACATTTCTGAGGTGTCTGATTGACATGTTTTCTTGTATTTTCGTAGATTCACTGATTGGAACTCGGGCAAGATGAAGCTACTTGAAGTGACGGTGACTTTCTTCCTACTGACAAGTAATCTGTACTTGGTCATCTCGCAATCAAACGGTATTTAACTCATTTCATTTAGATGATACATCTCTATTTTCCAGTCTTGGTGACCTGTAAAGAAATATAATCAGGAGTTTTAAAAAAATAATCTTAATTGCAACTGCATATTTACTTCATCAGCTTGGAAGCCAGGGAAGCGGTAAGTCCTGATCTGATCACTGATTTGTCTCAGTTGATAATGTAAGGGTCCTTCCAGGTTATTCCCTTATTTCTCTTTCTTTTCTTTGCTGTTGCACTTTTGATCTATGGATGATGGATGGACATCTCACTTTAAGGCAAGCAGCCTGTACGAAACCTAGACCTTTAATTCAAATAGAAGAATCCGGAAGGCTAGGCTGTTTTAAACTGATGATTGCAGACTGGCCGGCAATGGTGAGGACTCGGTTCGATTGATTGGCTGGTGGTCAATGAATTGGTCCAAAAAGCTGTGCTCTGCCCGGTAATAGGTGGTAATTGGATCTGATCCCACTGCTATGTTTTTTTCCAGAGACCCAAGGCAGTGAAGCGATATAACTAAGTCTCTCCAACAAGATCCAGCTAAGACACTCCAGAAGGCCACTGTGATGGGTGTCTCTCTCTCTCTCTCTCTCTCTCTCTCTCCAACTAGCCTCTGGGTGCTGTTCTCTTGAGACTGCAGAGGCCCGAAGACAAACCACAAGCTGAAAGCAAAGTTTCATGTGAAATGAGTGTCTCTCCATAAAGAGAGAGGCCCGTGCCTCGAAAGCGGCGTCAAAGCATTCCTCTCCACATGTACAGTAAACGCCGTTTACATTACATTAGCAGGCCTGACCCGGTATTCTCCGGGTCTTCTTGCGATGTTCCACCTCCACCGGGGGAACTCCCAACCGCGAGGTTCACGTGTGCTTTTAAAAATCGGGAAACGTGCGCCGTGGCTGAGGAGGGAGAGAGAGGAGGTAGGACATGCAGAGGCGCGACTGTGGGCCACCGGGCCTGACACTGGCTGGGGTGGCAGGGTCCTGCCAGGGATGGGACGGGGGGTGGGCTGGGGGGGGGGGGGGTGATGGTGGGACGGGCCGGTATAGCCCATTGGACATGGTTGGGCACAGGGTACGCACCATGCTAACTTCACCCCCTGAGGACGCTGCAGCAGTGGAGCTTCCCCAGTGAAATAGGAGGCAGTCAGAGAGGATGGAGAGCCGACCATTCAAAAGGCCAAAGAGGAGAAGGAGGAGGAGGCACAAAGGAGGCGCCGTAACTGAACTCGTGTGTACCGGCACTGCCTGTCCTTTAAGGACTTGCAAAACCGGGAATGCCGCCAAAGACTCCGGCTGAGCAGGGGGGCAGTGCGACACCCCTACAGGCCCCCCCCCCCCCCCCACTCCTCCGTGATTTCTACCTGCCTCACTATGGGATGCAGGGCCTGTGTTGGCAGCAACGGCGGGTCTGGCCCATGGGGTGGAGGATGATGATAACCCGCTCTGGGATGAGCTCTGGTGCTCCGCATCGTTTTACAACTTCTGACTCCTGCCCACGGTAGCACTTTCCACCGTCCACCTGGTTGATCCCTGCATGCGAGCTGGCCATTTCATCACACCGTCTGATCGAATGCCTGGGGTGGCGTAGGTGGGAACAGTGGAATGGGGGGAGGATGGGAGTGGAACACCGGAGCGGTGAGCTCTGGTTGAACTGTGGTCCCCGGGCCAATCCCACCCACAACATCCATCCATTCGCCCTTCCCCCCAGCCATGTGGCAGGCCCCGTCTAGCCCATCCCTCACACCTTTCTGACAGAGCACCAAGACAGGGTGCAATATTGTGCACAGGTTTAATGTGAACAGTTATATACAGGTTTGTGCCCTAGCCTCTAACACTATAATGTGTCCTGCACCTGTACCAACTTAAATGGTGTCTACTTTCAGATCTTACAGGCCCTAACGCTACACCTAGATACATCCCCAGGTGGTACATCAGGAGCGGAGGCGGCCTACTACAATTCCCGCCGTGCAACCTGGGTGCCCTTTGGTGGCCGTCTTCTGGGGTGACTGGGCCTGGATGGGCCCAACTGCTGTTCGGGTTTCCCTGGTGGCGTGGTGCCCCCCTTCTGCCTGCTGCCCACCAGATGCACCAGGGACAGGAGGGGGGATGGGGTAGCGGGAGGGGAGGGGAGGGGAGCCCGAGGTGCTGCGGTATTTCGGCACCTCCCCTGTGGGAGTCACCAGCTAGGGCCCTACCACCTCCTCCCTCAGGGTGCCCAATGGTCCCCAGGCTACTTCATGGGACGAGGGTGCGAGCGCAGCTACCCCTGAGGTTCCCCCGCCACCTGGCGCTGCCAGTCCTGGAGGCCCACTCTCGTCTTGACCAGGGTCTGCATGCACAGGGCCATAGAACACAGGAAGTGGACCATCTCCGCCTGGGACTGCGCCACATCACGCTGCGCCTGTGCCACCACCTTCTGGGTCTGTGCCACATCTGCCAGTGACTGCGCCAGCTCCCTCTGGAATTTGGTCACCTCCCTCTGTGTCTGTGCCATATCGGCCAGCGCCAGAGCAATGCTGCTGACGCTCTCAGCCATGGCTCGCTGTGACTGGGCCACGCTCTGGAGAGGAGCTACAATGTCCAGTTGGTTCTGGGACATGGCTGCCTGTGATAGGGCAGCCCTGTTCTCGGCCTTGGCCACTACCTGCATGGAATGGCCCAGGTCCCAAGGCCTCCATCTCGGACACCACCCGTGCGGTGTTGGCCTGGTTGACACGCATGGTCGGCACCATCTCCTGCTCCTGCACGCGGTTGGACTCCTCCACCTGCACTTGCAGATGTTGGATGCTCATTGACAACCCCTCATGTAGTTCCTGGCTCTACGACTGCATCTCCACAATCGAGAGGACAATCTGTTCCAGAAGCCCAAAACTTATTTGGACGGCAGCTAGATCCTGGGGCCCGTCCGCCCTCCGACCGCCAGCCCCCTTGGGTGCTCCTACTGCCACCTGCTATACCGGATCAGCTGTGTGGTGAGCACCAGATAATGTCCCAGGAGCCCCTTCACTAAATTGCCCAACCAAGGTGGGTGTCTCTGGGATGGTGGAGGGTGTTGGAGGCCGCTGTGATGGGAAGTCAATGTCATCCCCCGACTCATGCTCCGGGATGTCTCGGGATGCAGGTCGAGGGCTCCCATCCATGTCGGTCTAATCCTCGGCGGGTTTGAAGCAGCTTCTGCAAGACAAGGCACATGATTGCACCGCGGGCCGGGGGAAGTAGGGGTGGTGACATGTTGTGGGGAGGACGAAGGGGCTGTAGGGGTGGTGGTGGGGTTGGAGTGACACACATGCCATGGGGAATCGCAACTCAGCGGGGTCCCACGTCCTCTCCCAATGCCCACCTCCGCCCCAGCGACTGCCCTTTCCACAGGCTCTCCAACCACCTCCAGTGCCCTCTGTTCTGCGGTGGTGAGGGCTGCAGGCCTGGCGGTCCCCCTCCAATCTTCTCCCGCTCTTGGCAATTGTGAGCGGCTATTTCCTGGGGGGAACCTGAAAAAGCACGGTAAATCCTGTTGCCACATATCTTGCTGCCATCTTGTTGGCTGGGGCGGTGTGTGTGCGGAATGAAATGTGTATATGTGGCTGCAACTTCTCAGCCTTCTGAGTGTCAATCCCGGAACCAGCAAATCCGGCACCGTTTCTCATTGGAATCGATGGTGTTTCACGTGGCGCCGGTGCTAATCCCTCAACAGTTGCTGAATCAGTCAGATTTTGCGGCTACATCCGGAGGAAGTGTCTTGTCTTACGACCAAAATGTTGGCACCATCCCCGAACTGAAGCTCCGCCCAGTGGGGGCTCGCAACCGCGCCATGTAAAGCTCCCGGCTTTAACTGCAGATAAAAACGGAAAATGGCCAGGTCCGTGGCCACGCCATACACAGCGGCGACCTGTGTGCGGACTTGGTCTGCCAAATAATGCCACCCGTAACCCCCCTATCCACCGCCGGACCACTCCCCACCAGTCCCCCAGCCCCCGCTGAAGCCCCCCCGGCCAGCGGAATGCCCCCCCCCTGACTGCGGCGGCGCTGGACACAGCCCGCAATCGTCATGCGAGGTCCCCAAAAACTGGGTGCACGCGCGACGGACGCTGTCGGGAAGTCGGCCCATTGGGGGTGGAGCATCAGGGGGAAAGCCTCAGATGACATCCTGAGGCCGTCCCAATGGTGTGCGACGTACTCAGCGATTACGCCATTTTTGAGGGGGCGGAGAGTCCGAACAACGGTGCCGCAACCCGATTTTGGCGTAAAAACAGATTCTTTGGCCAATCGCTGAACGTGATTTCGGCGTCGGCAATCGGTGAATCCCGCCCTTAGTTTCAGGAACAGAGAATCCGACTGAAGGTGTCTCTCCAAAAAGTCTGCTGCTTGTGAGTACTGCATTTTCTAAACTACAGGGACCCTGAATGAACGAATCTACAAAGACGACCATTACAGGCTGCAAACCAAAGGCTCTAATCTGCAAGCTTGCTGTGAAGAAAGTGTGCTCGAAAAAACACCATCTGAAGCAAAGACTTACCTTTTTGGCTTTCATCTTTATTATTGTTCAGCCCTTTCCCCCCTCTCTATCTCTCTCTGTTTTGTATATGTGGGTAGAGGATCGGGCAGTTAAAGTGGGTAGGAGGTATTAGCTTGTTATTAACCAGTTGGATTTACTCCATATTTCATGATAGTTCTTGGTATATATAAACAGAAATCGTGTTTACATTTACAAACTGGTGACTGTGATTATTGGGCAGCCAAGGACAAAAGACTCCAGGTATTTTTCTAATAATTATTTGTTAATTAACTTGTGTTGTGTCTCCGGGGCATGTGGGGCTGGAATTGACTGTGCACTAGCCCAGGGTGTCGTAACAGATGGAAAGTCCTGATTTCATCAGTAATTTGCCTTGGTAGATAGAATCATGTCTCCAAAGAGCAGACATGTTGCAGGCAAAATTGCAAGTGGTTCTACAGAATGTGAGAGTTTGGTCTGAATCATGCCAGAAGATAGAGAGCAGGACTGCAGTAAAATTGGCCCGGAGTTTGCAATGAGAATGACCATGATGCAAACGATGTAACAGGGAGTTGCTGTTAGATATTTCCTGCTGCTCTGCAGTTGCATAATGGCAGTACCTTGTCAACAGACTCAGCATTGGAATCATTGTAATGTTGTTGGATCTTCGGGTACATGCCCACTGGTGCATTCAGGGGCAAGTGATTTTTTGGTTTAACAGCATGAGTAGTGATAATCACTACCAGACAAGCACTCTGACCCTGAAAATACAATTTTACAAGTATGGAGCCTCATTCCTGCAGAAGTTAATTTGTGCTGTAGGAGTCCAATTGCCCATGGGAAACCCAGAAGTAAGCATGATGGATTTTTCCATGGCTTTTTCACTCAGCCACCTCAATATCATTTTTTTTCTGGGTTTTCCGTACAGTCACTTGGGGTTGACCAAACATGAGTTCACTTGACATAATGTCGACTCCAGTGTTTAAAGGGAAAATCCAAGCGTGCAATCTGTAACAGTTGAAATGACAGAAAGAGAACTGGAAGTACCAGAATGGATTCCAGGCTTGTAAAGGCAGGGCTCTGTTTCACTATTCAGACTTTGGATGTGTTTGCTGCCGCTGGGCACAGCAGGAAAGAGACGGCCTCTTCCCTAAAACTGTGAAGAAGAAACCTGCTGGGACAAGAAGGCTGTGGGTGGTGATTGACCAGGAAGTTAGCGGAAGGAATGTGGTGCCGCTCTCCTGGATTCAGTGCAGAAAGTGGTTGAATTACCTAAGCAGGTCAAAAAAGGTGGGTATAGTGGCATAGTCACCTGTATTCAACTCTTGTGTACAGACCTTACCTCCTCATTCTGCCTTCCCAAACGTATTCCATCTCATCACTGCTCACATCTACACAACGAATAGGTGCACACATCCTTCTCTTTCTATGCACTTCTTCTCGTCTCCTGCTATCTATCCACCTCTCTCACTCATCCTTAACCGCACGAAATGTTAGTACCTCTCCCACAAAGTCACCCTCATCAGACACCACACTCCAGCCAGTGCATGAGGACATGCCATGCAATCTCTTTTGGTCGACCCTTTCCCTCCTTGCAGGAAAAGAGGGCTCAAGATACCAAGGACAGGGAAAGGATCAAAGGGCCCCTCCTCAGATCACAACGAGCATAGGAGGAGGTGCTGTAACTAAATAGATTTTCAATGTCCCTTGCTGTTGAGGAAGAGGAGATCGGGAGCTCACAGCTACCTGCTGACACAATTAAATAAAAGCCACCCACCCACAAGTCATCTGACACTCAGTCATGTTGACTTGGTTTTCATAGCAAGCATATATGACCATCACCATATTGCAACATTCACACCTTGCCGTAGCTAATTCGTGTTTTTTTTCTCCAACGTCCATTCGGAGTTGGTGGACATGTCAAGCACAAATCCTCAAAGAAGATAAGAATTTCTGAGTGTGCACCAGCACAGTGCTAATGTAGACAATGCACTAGATCAGACACACTCAGTATCTTCCTCACAGCTAGTGGAGATAAGGACAGCAGTGGAAACCGCATCATACAGTTCGGCCGTCTCCAAGCTCTGCTCATCTGGATACAGATGCTGTACCTTAGGGTTTCTTGATGAAGAAGTGAATCAATGAGTGGCAGCAGATAAAGTGCAAAGCACTGAGAGGCCTTCAAAGCACACTCATCATGATTGCAATTGCAAAGAGTTAGGATGAGTCAGCCTCAAACATAATGGTGGTAACATTGCAGGCTACTGAAATAATGGCCCAGATCTTCCATTCTCCGGCTATGTGGAGATGGGACATACCCCAGAAAATATACTTTGGGGTCCATCCGAAGTCCTAATGCAAAGACTCCGTGGAAGCCAAGAGGCTTGGATTTCTGTTAGGCCCCAGAACCTCTCACTCTCAGTTTGAGTTGGGACTTTGTTCCGAATTACTTAACTGAACAGTAACCCAGGAAATGTTAGACAGGAAAAAAGCTGAGTCTACCATTCTGGGTAACTATGCATTGGCAATCCTGACTCCCCCTCAGTCCCCATGACTAGTCTCCCTGAATCCTCTGACCGCCCCTGATCTCCGCACTCCCCAATGACCTGATCCCCCTCCCCACCTCCCCAAACTAACAACCCCCAAACCGTATTCACTCATCTACTATTCCCACCCTACCCACCTTAACCCTTACCCATCTTACCCACTTACTCACCCTCCACGCCCACTTACCAGGTATCTTACCAACCCTATCCCCTTACTCTCTTTCTGTAGCAGAGGTCTCCAAGAAGCCTTGGGATGTTTAAATTCTCTACTTACCAGGATACCACAGCTAATGCTGTAAAAATGGGGTGCTGCTTGCATTCCCCCATTGACCCAGCATTCTGACGAAGCAGTGTCATTTCAGGTACTCTGCGCATTTCTAGGGGTCAGAGAACCTGTCCAGAAATGCACAGCCCTGGTGTGGCAGAGAAAAGTAGGAGCACAGTGGCAACCCAACAGAGATTGCTACACCTCACCATCTCATTTTCCATAGTAAGGTGGTCAGCATGTTTGGCCATTGTATGTTTCAATCAGATTAAGTGTAAGTAGTGGGACAATTCGTGGAGAATGATCATTGTATCATAAGGTTTAGATCAGTTTAGAAAAGGACAAGGAACAATCCAAAGTAACAATAATTAACCAGGAGAAAGCCAATTTCAACGGGGTAAGAATGGATCTAACAGGAGAGGTATATTCCCACAAGGGAGAAATGAATCCAAAGCACCCCGACTAGTGTAGTGACCTCGGTATATGTTAATACATGATCAGTTAATATACAGTCAGTACATTCAGATGATCACTAGATGGCAACACCAACAGAAACTATATAAGGAGTTTCCCGCTCTTTCTTAGTGTTAGTGTGTGTGTATTGCAGCTAGAGGATAGAAGTGACCAGCTCAGAGTGTAATGCATAATATTAATTCTTAATTTAATCCAATCTTAGTTAATTCTATTACTAGTCAAAGTATTAAAGTAAGGAACTCACAAATGTATTATTTTTTTACTCAATAAATAATTTGTCATCAACTGGAAGACTTCGACTGTTTATCATCAAGTTAAATACAACTCGGCAAGACAAATGAGTAATACATCTCTGTAATAGAACAACTAGCAAAAGAGATTAAGATGAAGAAGAAAAGGTGTGCTTATAACAGATGCCAAGTTTATAATACTTTCAAGAACAAGGCTGAATATAAACGGTTTGAAGTGAAATTAGAAAAGCAAATAAGAGAAGCAAAGAGAGAATATGAGAAGTGACTGACAGCTAATATTAAAGAGAATCCAAAAGTCTTCTGTGGGACAGATAAATAATAAGTGTGATTAAAAACAGGAATGGAGGCAATTATGGACCGCTACGAGGATGTAAGAATGGAGGCAGGAGGAAATCACTGAGGTATTGAATGAATAATAATATAATGTCCAAGCAAGCTTACATTAACACTGCAATGAAGTTATTATGAAAATCCCCTAGTCGCCACTTTCCGGCGCCTGCTCGGGTATACTGAGGGAGAATTCAGAATGTCCAATTCACCTAACAGCACGTCTTTTGGGACATGTGGGGGGAAACCGGAGCACCCCGGAGGAAACCCACGCAGACACGGGGAGAACATGCAGACTCTGCACAGTGACCCATGCTGGGCTGGGAATGGAACCATGGTCACTGGCGTTGTGAAGCAACAGTGCTAATCATTGTGCTACCGTGCCACTCATTTCATCTGTCTTTCCCAAGGTCTTCCAATGAGAGATGGACCGAATGGTTGATCAACACAGGTTGCGGGCCACGTTCCCGTATCTCGACAATGTAACCATCTGCGGCCACGATCAGCAGGACCACGGCGCCAACCTCCAAAAATTCCTCCAGACCGCTAAAGCCTTGAACCTCACGTACAACGAGGACAAGTGCGTTTTTAGCACCAACCGGCTAGCCATCCTGGGCTACGTAGTGCGCAATGGGATAATAGGCCCCGACCCCGAACGTATGCGCGACCTCATGGAATTTCCCCTCCCGCACTGCTCAAAAGCCCTAAAACGCTGCCTGGGGTTCTTTTCATAATACGCCCAGTGGGTCCCCCAGTACGCAGACAAGGCCCGCCCCCTAATACAGACCACGACCTTCCCTCTGTCGACAGAGGCTTGCCAGGCCTTCAGCCGCATCAAAGCGGATATCGCAAAGGCCACGATGCGCGCCATCGACGAGTCCCTCCCCTTCCAGGTCAAGAGCGACGCCTCCGACGTAGCTCTAGCGGCCACCCTTAACCAAGCGGGCAGACCCGTGGCCTTTTTCTCCCGAACCCTCCACGCTTCAGAAATCCGCCACTCCTCAGTGGAAAAGGAAGCCCAAGCCATAGTGGAAGCTGTGCGACATTGGAGGCATTACCTGGCCGGCAGGAGATTCACTCTCCTCACGGACCAACAGTCGGTAGCCTTCATGTTCGATAATGCACAGCGGGGCAAAATCAAAAATGACAAGATCTTAAGGTGGAGGATCGAGTTCTCCACCTTCAACTACGAGATCTTGTATCGTCCCGGAAAGCTGAACGAGCCGTCCGATGCCCTATCCCGCGGCACATGTGCCAACGCACAAATTAACCGCCTCCAAACCCTCCACGAGGACCTCTGCCACCCGGGGGTCACTCGGTTTTACCACTTTATCAAGTCCCGCAACCTCCCATACTCTTTAGAGGAGGTCCGTACAGTCACAAGGAACTGCCACATCTGCGCAGAGTGCAAACCGCATTTTTTCAGGCCGGATGGTGCGCACCTGATTAAGGCTTCCCGCCCCTTTGAACGCCTTAGTCTGGATTTCAAAGGACCCCTCCCCTCCACCGACCGCAACATATACTTCCTTAATGTGGTGGACGGGTTCTCCCGCTTCCCATTCGCCATCCCCTGTTCTGACATGACCGCGGCCACAGTAATTAAAGCCCTGAACACCATATTCACACTGTTCGGTTGCCCCGCATACGTCCACAGCGACAGGGGGTCCTCCTTCATGAGTGACGAGCTGCGCCAGTTCCTGCTCAGCAACGGTATAGCCTCGAGCAGGACGACCAGCTACAACCCCCGGGGGAACGGGCAAGTAGAGAGGGAGAACGGCACGGTCTGGAAGACCGTCCTACTGGCCCTACGGTCCAGGGACCTCCCAGTTTCACGGTGGCAGGAGGTCCTCCCGGACGCCCTCCACTCCATCCGGTCACTACTGTGTACTAGCACTAACCAAACGCCTCATGAGCGCCTCCTTGTCTTCCCCAGGAAGTCCTCCTCTGGAACGTCGCTGCCGACCTGGCTGGCGGCCCCAGGACCCATCTTGCTCCGAAAGCATGTGCAGGCGCACACGTCGGACCCGTTGGTCGAAAGGGTTCACCTCCTTCACGCGAACCCGCAGTACGCTTACGTGGAGTACCCCGACGGCCGACAGGACACGGTCTCCCTGCGAGATCTGGC
Organism: Scyliorhinus torazame; assembly: GCF_047496885.1. Classification (NCBI taxonomy): domain Eukaryota; kingdom Metazoa; phylum Chordata; class Chondrichthyes; order Carcharhiniformes; family Scyliorhinidae; genus Scyliorhinus; species Scyliorhinus torazame. The sequence continues at coordinate 289,883,420 of NC_092712.1, forward strand.
GCCCGCCGACAACACACACACTCCCCCGACACCAATCACCCAACCCCCCCCCTTCCTGCCACCGACGCACCCCGCGACCGCCCCCTTCCCAGGAGGATCAGTCCTCCTCCCAGGTCCGACCAGGAATGAAGCCCAAGCTGAAACCGTAAGGCTCCCGGAGACGACAACACCGGAACAAGCACCACCACCACCAACGGGGCCGAGGCGATCGACACGGACGACCAGACCGCCCGACCGACTCGTGGCGTCGATCTAACAGTACAATATGTGTACTTTTAACGAGAACATTTTGTCTTTTCCAGACGATTACTGTAAATAGTTTGAAACAAAAAAAAACCTTGTACATACTGTAATAACATGCAAAAGTTTTCCTCCCAGGGCCAGCCTTGTAAACCCTTACCACCATGCGAAGCATCACCCCGCCGGGTTCATTTTTAACTAGGGGTGAATGTGGTAGTATGCATTAGGGGTCATGTGGGACTGTGAAGCCATGATGTCATTGGCTGACAGATCCCGGGTCCTGGTTGGATGTTGACCTCTAGCTCCGCCCTGAAGGCGGAGTATAAGTACCTGGAGTCCTCCCCCGCAGGCAGTCTACTACTGAACTGCGGGGGAACAGTCACGCTTAATAAAGCCTCATCGACTTCACTCTATTCGTCTCTCGGAGTCTTTGTGCGCTACACAGGCGAAGGACCGGAATGTGGTCGAGGTCTGGGACATGGATGGACGGCACCGTCGTCCTCAGGGTGCGATTCATGAGTAATTGGGCTGGCGACAGGCCAGTGGACAGTGGGGCGGAGCGATAGGCCAGCAAGGCAAGGTAGAAACCGGACCCAGCATCGGCAGCCTTGCATTGGAGCCGTTTGACGATATGTACTACCTTCTCTGCTTTGCCGTTGGATTGGGGGTACAGGGGACTGGTTGTCACATGGGCAAAATTGTATCGTCTGGCAAAGTTAGACCATTCTTCGCTGGCGAACCAGGGGCCATTGGCCGACATAACCGTGAGCGGGATGCCGTGTACATGCACGAATGACTGCAGACGAGGTGAGGTCGTGCAACCGTATCACCTCCGGGTAATTTGAAAAGTAGTACACGATCAGGACATAGTCTCTACCCAGCGCGTGGAACAGGTCGATGCCTACCTTGGTCCAAGATGACGTGACCAACTCATGGGGCTGCAGGGTCTCACGTGGTTGGGCCGGCTGGAAGCGCTGACCAGTGGGGCAGTTGAGCACTGTGTTGGCTATGTCCTCATTAATGCCGGGCCAGTACACTGCCTCTCGGGCACGTCGGTGGCACTGTTCCACGCCAAGGTGGCCCTCGTGTAGTTGTTCCAGGACAAGCAGGCGCATACTATGCGGGATGACAATGCGGTCCAGTTTTAGAAGAACCTCGTCTACTACCGCCAGATCATCTCTGACATTATAGAATTGAGGGCATTGGCCCTTGAGCCACCCGTCCGTTAGGTGGCGCATGACACGCTGTAGCAAGGGGTCAGCCACCGTCTCGCGGCAAATTTGGACGAGGCGTTCATCCGAGGCAGGTAGATTGGAGGCCGCAAATGCCACATGGGCGTCAAAGTGGCAGACAAATCCTGCTGGGTCACACGGAGTGTTGACTGACCTGGGGAGAGCATCAGCAATGATGAGGTCCTTGCCTGGGGTGTATACCAGCTGGACGTCGTATCGCCGGAGCTGGAGACGAATACGCTGGAGGCGAGGCGTCATGTCGTTCAAGTCTTTCTGTATTATATTGACCAGCGGGCGATGGTCGGTCCCGACGGTGAATTGAGGAAGTCCGTACACATAATCGTGAAATTTAACAACACCGGTCAGAAGGCCCAGGCACTCCTTTTCTATCTGCACGTAGCGCTGCTCCGTGGGGGTCAACGCACGTGACGCATATGCAACGGGGGCCCATGATGAGGCCTCATCACGTTGAAGGGGCACTGCCCCAATGCCGGATTGACTGGCATCGGTCAAAATTTTGGTCTCCTTTGCTGGATCAAAGAAGGCTAAGACCGGGGCCGTGGTCAGTTTTGCCTTGAGTTCCCTCCATTCGCGCTCGTGGGCAGGGAGCCACTGGAAGTCTGTCGTTTTCCTGACCAGGTTCCTGAGAGCCGTGGTATGAGATGCGAGGTTCGGGATGAATTTCCCTAAAGAATTGACCATGCCCAGAAATCGGAGGACCGCCTTCTTGTCCTCTGGTGTTTTCATAGCTGTGATGGCAGCTACCTTGTCCGCATCCGGCTGCACACCCAGTTGGGAGATGTGGTCCCCGAGGAACTTAATTTCTGTCTGACCAAAAGAGCATTTGGTCCTGTTGAGGCGGAGGCCATGCTCATGTATACGTCTGAATACGCGCTGGAGGCGACTAACATGCTCCTGCGGGGTGGTGGACCAGATGATTATGTCATCGACATAGACGCGAACACCTTCAATACCTTCCATCATTTGTTCCATAATCCTATGGAACACTTCTGATGCAGAGATGATCCCAAACGGCATCCTGTTGTAAAAATATCTTCCAAAGGGGGTGTTAAACGTGCAGAGTTTCCTGCTGGATTTATCGAGCTGGACCTGCCAGAATCCTTTTGAGGAGTCGAGTTTGGTAAAGAGCTTGGCGCGAGCCATCTCACATGTGATCTCTTCGCGCTTGGGAATTGGATAGTGCTCTCTCATAATATTGTAATTGTGATCCTTGGGATCAATGCAAATTCTCAATTCGCCGGAAGGCCTTTTTACACATACCATGGAACTGACCCAGTCGGTCGGTTCCGTGACTTTGGAAATCACTCCTTGGTTCTGGAGGTCCTACAGCTGCTGCTTGAGGCGGTCCTTAAGGGGTGCTGGGACCCTGCGAGGTGCGAGTTCAGTTTTAATAAAATCTTGTAGGTGTACGGGAGCGTGCCCATGCCCTCAAAGACATCGTCGTACTGGTTGATAATGGCGTCGAGCTGCGCCCTGAAGTCGGTGTCCTGAAAGGCAGACGTGTCAGCAGGAGAGAGAAAATGAACTCTCTGAACTAGGTTCAACAGCTTGCATGCTTGCGCGCCAAGCAGGGAGGCTTTCGAGGAGCCCACGATTTCAAAGGGAAGGATGGCTTTGCGTGACCTGGGCGTCACTTCAAGTTGGCATGAGCCGCTTGCAGCAATGGCATTGCCATTATAATCTAATAGCTGGCAGGCTGATGGGAGGATGGCTGGTTTGACACGAAGGCTTTGAAGGTCAGACCGCACAATGAGATTGGCGGAGGCACTGGTGTCCAGGCGGAATCGTATTTGGAACCGGTTGACCGTAAGGGTGGCACACCACTCATCGTCCGGATCGATGCTGTATACCGGTAGAGGCTGGATTTTTTGCTTCGGGGACACCCTGTTTTTTGTAATGATACCAACTCGAAAAGGCGCCTTCGGGTCCTCGGTGTCAATATCGGGTAGCAGGTCCGAATCGGACTCGGTGATCGTGGGTTGAATGGCTCGGACATTCCTACGAGGCTGGCTGGAGCGACGAGAGTTGGCAGGCTGAGCTGATCTGCATAAAGCAACATAGTGGCCAAGTTTGCCACATTGGCATAGTTGGGATTTGGCAGGACATTGCCGCTTTAAATGGGCGGAGCCACAGTTGCCGCACGTTGTAGTGCCAGTATGGTTGCTGCACCACCGCGCATGCACGGCGCGGCTGTACATGGTGCGCGCCTGCGTAGTACGTTCGCCGACGTTGCCGTCCCCTCGTTCGGTGCACACAAGCACGGAAGTCCACGAAAAGCGCGCAAAATGGCCGCCCTCATCCAGGCTGAGGCCCTGGAGTTGCTCGATTGTTTGGACCCGTTCTGCCTCGTGGGGACCTTGTCGCGCCATTTCAGCCGCTTGGATGTGGGAATACCGACTAGTGGCGTGTTCATGTAGCACGCAGGTCTCGATGGCAATCGCTAGGGTGAGCTGCTTTACCTTGAGGAGATGCTGGCATAGGGGGTCCGACTGAACACCGAAAACGATCTGGTCGCGTATCATGGACTCGGAGGTGGGCCCATAATTACAGGACTGCGCAAGGATACGGAGGTGGGTGAGAAAGGACTGGAAAGGTTCATCCTTACCCTGCAAACACTGTTGGAATACATAGCGCTCAAAACTTTCATTCACCTCTATGCTGCAGTGAGTGTCAAACTTGAGGAGGACCGTCTTGAATTTTGATTTCTCTTCACCATCAGCAAAGGTGAGAGAATTGAAAATGTGGATGGCATGGTCCCCGGCCGTGGATAAGAAGAGAGCGATCTTCCTGGTGTCTGAGGCATCTTCCCGGTCTGTGGCTTCAAGGTAGAGCTGGAAGCGTTGTTTGAATATCTTCCAGTTGGCCCCTAGGTTACCGGTGATGCGGAGCGGCGGCGGCGGGCGGACGCTGTCCATTTTGCAGGATGGCTGTATGCTGGTGGAAGGCAGATCACTTGCAGGTAGGTTTAAGAAGTTCTAACATCCCTAAACTGCTGGTACCATGATGTGTTGGGTGCTCTGGATCCGTGGAACACATACAGGTCACCAACACTTAAAATAGTACAACACTATTTTATTAAGCTAGAAACTGTTGAACATACTTTCACTGTGGGTTAACACGATGTTAGATTAAACTAAAGACCTCTGCCTGTCCTGACCAATCTATGCACTCAGCACATGGTGAAGATCTGTGCTGTAAGCTGTAAGCTCTGTCCTTCTGTGAGGCTGCATCCCGAATGAGCGGGAACTCTGATGCAGTCTGTCTTTATAGTGAGTGTGCTCTAACTGGTGATTGGCTGCGGTGTTGTGTGTGTTGATTGGTCTTGCTGTGTGTCCATCAGTGTGTGTCTGCACCATGATATACTGGTGTATATTATGACAGTACACATCACCAAAAACCTGTCCTGGTCCACCCATGTTGACGCTGCCACCAAGAAAGCACAACAGCACCTATACTTCCTGAGGAAACTAAGGAAATTTGGCATGTCCACATTAACTCTGACCAACTCTTACAGATGCACCATAGAAAGCATCCTATCTGGCTGCATCACAGCCTGGTATGGCAACTGCTCGGCCCAGGACCGCAGGAAACTTCAGAGAGTCATGAACACGGCCCAGTCCATCACACGAACCTGCCTCCCATCCATTGACTCCATCTACACCTCCCGCTGCCTGGGGAAAGTAGGCAGCATAATCAAAGATCCCTCCCACCCAGCTTACTCACTCTTCCAACTTCTTCCATCGGGCAGGAGATACAGAAGTCTGAGAACACGCACGAACAGACTCAAAAACAGCTTCTTCCCCGCTGTTACCAGACTTCTAAACGACCCCCTTATGGACTGACCTCATTAACACTACACCCCTGTATGCTTCATCCGATGCTTCACATTGTGTACCTTGTGTTGCCCTATTGTGTATTTTCTTTTATTCCCTTTTCTTTTCATGTACTCAATGATCTGTTGAGCTGCACGCAGAAAAATACTTTTCACTGTACCTTGGTACACGTGACAATAAACAAATCCAATCCAATCCAATCCCCGTGATGGATTGGTGACCTTACTTGGTGGTCTTCACCAAGAGTGGAGCTAGAGGGGCATCGCTACGTGCCTCCACTGCATCGTGTAGATCCCCTGCTCAAGGGAAGTGTTGTTAAATTTATGTGCAGCATGTTTCCTAGCTCTGACAACCATCAGTTCCCAGCAGCTTCCTCTGAGGAATGCTAGCTCTGAGCAAGAGTGGCCTTTAGATACAAATCCAGATTACTGAAGCTCTGAGGTCACAGCGAGGCAGGTGCACCAGTGCGATCTGATGTGAAGCCCGTGTGTCTGCATTTTTAAAACAAAAATATCACACACGCAGAAAAAGCCACCATTGGCATCATCAGATCAAACGGCAGTTTACCCATTGTCATGGATCTGCCCAGTAACGGCAGTAAACAAATTTAACGATGCATGAAAGGATATGCTCTGCCCAGCAACAGGTAGAAATCTGCCAGTGACAGCAGTAGCCAGCATTCAAAAAGCATGATCAGATGCGACTTTCGCGGTCACGAGGTTAGCAGACATCTAGACAGAATCAGGTGCAAGTCACCCTATCAGTAGAAACAGCTTACCGAGAGATCGGTAAAAGTACACACATGCTCATTTCTGGAGTCAAGGAATTTTGAAGAGGCAGACAGCCAAATACACAGAATGAAGAACCAATGGGGGAAAATGATATAATTACCAGTACCCTCAGAAGCAGAGGGGCCAGTTTACATTTAACAGTCTGAGAGGACAATCCACAACTCACAGCTAGGAGAGTAGGCCTACATCTAAGTCTTAGAGCCAAGGCCGTGCAGGAGCCTTTGTAACGGCAGTTTAAATATCTCCGCTGGACCAGGAAAAGATGTTTTCCGGACTTGATTATTGGCTGTATATTGATTTGACTTAGATTTATTTAATTCGGATATTGTTTGAAGAAAAGTGAAGTCTTAAAGAGTTCAGGGATCGTAGATCTATTTTGGAACAAGGGGTAAGTTCTATATAAACTATTCCCGCGATTTTACTAAAAGGGAACAAAGTCCCATCGTAAGCGCACTTAGCCGCGTGTTTCCCGATGCTTGCAGAGCCGAGAAACATATGGGCCGGGATTCTCCAGTTTCCGGAGGGGCGGGCCATACCAGCGGCAAGGAGTGGCGTGACCATACTGGCGTCGGGCCGCCCGGAAGGTGCGGAATCCTCCGCACCTTCGGGGGCTAGGACGGCGCTGGAGTGGTTGCCGCCATGACATATGGCGCCGAAGGGCCTCCGCCAGCCAACGCAAGTTGGCGTATACGCAGGAACGCCTGCGTGTTCCCAGAACCGCTGGCATGATTCCTGCGCATGCGCTGGGGTTTTTTCTCTGCGCCGGCCATGGCGGAGCTTTACAGAGGCCGGCGCGGATGGAAAGAGTGCCCCCACGGCACAGGACCACCCACAGATCGGTGCGCCCCGATCGCGGGCCAGGCCACTGTGGGGGCCCCCTCAGGGGCCGAATCCCCCCGCTCCCCCCCCCCCCCCCCCCCCCCCAGGACTCCGCAGGCCGCTCTCAGAGCCTGGTCCCGCCGGTATGGACCTGGCCTAATCCACGCCGGCGGGACTGGCCGAAAACGTGCAGCTGCTCGGCCCATCGAGAACTGGAGAATCGCCGGGGGGGGGCCACTGCCAATGGCCCCCGACCGGCGCGGCGCGATCCCCGCCCCCGCCAAAAATCCGGCACCGGAGAATTCGGCAGTCGGAGCGGCGGGGCGGGATCCACGGCGCCCCCCCCCACCGATTCTCCGACCCGGCGGGGGGTCGCAGAATCCCGCCCATGGCTATAAAACGGCACTCACGTTAGATAAGGGGCCTCAAAAGGGAATGTGTGGCCGGGAATACACATAGCTTTGTTTTATACACTGAGGAGCTCCACTTGCCGGAACTCCTCAGTATGGCGAGAGATCGGGACACCGATCTCCGAAGCCCATGATTCGACCCCTGACCCCCCCAAGCCATAATGCACTGTGGGAGGATCCCTCCCCCCCCCCCCCCCCCCCCCCCCACAAAACCTGCACAGGGCATCCCGGCCTGATCACCAACACACAAATAATTTCAGTATCAACCTGGCACCCTGGCAGTGCCCCTGCCAGCTGACAGTGCCAGCATGTCACCCTGCCCAAAGGAGATGCACGTGGGGCCTCCGATCCCCTGAGAGACTCTCACAAGTGCCATTCTGTCTGACCCCTGTTTCTGAAGATTAGTACTGAATGGCGCTGGCACAGGAGATTGATCCTGATGCACTATCAATTACGACGAGACAAGAGTAGAGAGTAATCGAAGCTTTATTACACAGAGATGTGTTGCCTCTTACAGCTGCCACCGAAATGGCTGCAGCTCGGTGAGCACACACATTTATACTCTGCCTACTGGGCGGAGCCAGCAGGCAGGGATCTACCCCCGTACCTGTAGTACAGGAGCCTTACCGTATTACTTCTCATATACGTAATATATACAAACAGTGGTGACTACCATATTCACCCCCTGTTAAAAAAGACTCCAGCGGGGGTGGTGGAAAACTATTTACATGTAAGTGAGAATTTTTAAAGTATACAGTTCTGGAAAGGTTCACAAATTCAGCCAGTCGGGTGCCTTGATCCTCCGCTGTGAGCGCCGCAGTCCCGGTGGCGATGCAGGCGCCGGCTTGGTCGCCGGTGACTCCGGGAGCGTGTAGTCCTCATCTTCATCCCCGGGTGTAACCAATGGGAGGACGGATCGTCCTGAAGCGGGGGCTGTGGTGAGGTGCGCTGGGGAGAGGATGGGTGGCACGGGGGCAGATGGGGGTGGGGTGGGGGCGTGGGGACCCAGCTGTTGCCAGGTCCCTGAGGGACACTGTGTCCTGGCGGCCGTCGGGGTACGCCACGTAGGCGTACTGCGGGTTTGCATGGAGTAGCTGTACCCTCCCGACCAACGGGTCCAACTTGTGGAGCCGCACGTGTTTGCGGAGGAGAACGGAGCTGCCAGCCACGTTGGGAGCGAAACCCCGGAGGTGGACTTCCTAGGGAAGGCAAAGAGGCGTTCATGGGGGGTTGCATTAGTCGCAGTGCCAAGTAGCGATCGGATGGAGTGGAGGGCGTCGGGGAGGACCTCCTGCCAGCGGGAGACAAGGAGAATTTTAGATCGTAGGTCCAGCAGGACGGCCTTCCAGACCGTCCCGTTCTCCCTCTCCACTTGCCCATTTCCCCGGGGGTTGTAGCTGGTCGTCCTGCTTGAGGCAATGCCCTTGCTGAGCAGGAATTGACGCAGCTCATCACTCATAAAGGAGGACCCCCAGTCGCTGTGGACGTAAGCTGGGAAACCGAACAGAGTGAAGATGCTATTGAGGGCTTTGATGACTGTGGCAGACGTCATATCGGGGCATGGAATGGAGAAGGGGAATCTGGAGTATTCGTCGACCACGTTAAGGAAGTATGTGTTTCGGTCGGAGGAGGGGAGGGGCCCTTTGAAGTCCATGCTGAGGCGTTCAAAGGGACGGGAGGCCTTCACCAGGTGCGCTCGGTCTGGCCGGTAGAAGTGCGGTTTGCACTCCGCGCAGACCTGGCAGTCTTTGGTGACCGAGTTTGGCGGTGTGGAGAAATTTGGAAAGGTTAGCATCGTGGTCCGGCTGGTCGTGGCCGCAAATAGTGACGTTATCCAGATACGGGAAGGTGGCCCGCAGTCCATACCCGTCAACCATTCGGTCCATCTCCCGTTGGAAGACCGAGACCCCATTAGTGACGCCGTAGAGAACCCTAAGGAAGTGGTAAAGGCGGCCGTCTGCTTTGAACGCCGTATATTGGCGGTCCGCCTTGCGGATGGGGAGCTGGTGGTAGGCAGATTTCAGGTCCACTGTAGAGAAGACCCTGTACTGTGCAATCTGATTGACCATATCAGATATGCGTGGGAGGAGGTACACGTCGAGCTGCGTGTACCGATTAATGGTCTGACTGAAGTCAATGACCATCCTGTGTTTCTCCCCAGTCTTTACAACTACCACTTGGGCTCTCCAGGGGCTGTTGCTGGCCTCAATGATGCCTTCCTGCAGGAGCCGCTGGACCTCCGACCTAATGACTGTCCTGTCCTGGGCACTATTGTCTGCTCCTGGTGGCGACGGATTTGCAATCCGGGGTGAGGTTCGCAAACAGGGAAGGTGGGTTGAACTTAAGGGTCGTGAGGCCGCATACAGTAAGGGGTGGTAGGGGCCCGCCGAATTTCAGAGTTAGACTTTGGAGGTTGCACTGGAAGTCCAGGCCAAGTAGCAAGGCTGCGCAGAGGTTGGGGAGGACGCAGAGCAGGATATTGCATAACTCTACGCCCTGGGCGGTGAGTGTGGCGGCGCAGTACCCCCGGATCTCCACGGAGTGGGATCCGGAGGCCAGGGAGATTCTTTGGGTAACGGGGTGTACCGCGAGGGAGCAGCGCCTTACCGTAGAGGGGTGGATGAAGCTCCCCGTGCTCCCGGAGTCAAGAAGGCAAGGTGTTTTGTGGCCATCGACTTTCACCGTCGTTGTCGCTGTTGCGAGGTTGTGTGGCCGGGACTGGTTGAGCGTGATGGAGGCGAGCTGCGGCTGGTGTTGGTGGGCCCCGGGCTGGTCGTCGGCGGTTGCGGGCGATGAGTGGTCTGATGATGTGCCCAACGAGCAGCGGTCCTGAGGCGCCGTCCAAAATAGCGCCGAAGATGGCGGCGCCCATGGGGTGCACGTGGCGGGCAGCGTTAAAGATGGCGGCGCCCACGGGCCGCACAATGTCTGATGGGGGGAAAATGGCAGCGCCCACGGGCCACACAATGTCTGATGAGTGGAAGATGGCGGCGCTCACGGGCCGCACGTGGGGGGTGCAGGAACAATGGGGCTGGTTACAGCGGCAATCAATCGGGCCTGGCTCACCGCAGCAAAATGTCCTTTCTTCCCGCAGGCCTTGCAGAGCGCGCTCCGCGCCGGGCAGTGCTGGCGAGGGTGCTTTGTCTGCCCGCACTTGGGCCCACCGGGGTTGGCTGGCTGACACACGGTGCAGGCTTGGGGTTGGCTGGGGGCGGTCGCTGGTGGGGTCCAGGATGGGGTCGCAGTGCGGTCGGGGGCGTACGCTTGTACATTACGGGAGGCTACTGTTTGCGAGGTCGCAAATTTCTTCATCGCCGCGAGGTCGAGTTTACCCCCTTCTAAGAGGCGCTGGCGGATGTACGCCGACCCTATGCCCGTAACGAAAGCGTCCCTGATTAGGAATGTTAAACGGCCGAAACTGCCTGGCAATTGCAGTTCCTCGCCAGGGCGTGTAGGGGACGCCAGAAATCTTCAAATGACTCACTGGGGAGTTGTTGCCGCGTGGACAGGAGGTGCCTGGCATAGAGTTTGTTGATCGGCCGGGTGTAGTTCTCTTTCAGAAGCACTATGGCCTCAGTGTAGTTGGGCGCGTCCTGGATAAGAGGAAAAATATCGGAGCTCAACCGTGTGTACAGGATCTGTAGTTTCCGTGCCTCTGAGGGTGGTTCTGTCGCTGGTCTGATGTAGGGTTCAAAGCAAGCTAGCCAGTGGTCGGAGGCCAACGTGGCGTTGTCTGCTTGAGGGTGCAGCTGCAGGCGATCTGGCTTGATGCAAAGGTCCATCGCTGTAAAATCTCTGCGTAATAAATTGATGAACTATCAATTACGAGAAGACGCGAGTAGAGAGTAATCGAGGCTTTATTACGCTTTATTACACAGAGATGTGTTGCCTCCTACAGCTGCTGCCGAAATGACTGCAGCTCGGTGAGCACACACATTTATACTCCGCTTACTGGGTGGAGCCAGCAGGCAGGGATCTACCCCCGCACCTGTAGTACAGGAGCCTTACATATGTGTACTATATACAAACAGTGGTGACTACCACAGATCCCACACCTCGAGTAACTCAGGAATCTGCACATTAAAGTGACAGGAGCTGTCTCGCCTTAATATGCAGATCTGCAAAAAGTGTCGTCTCCCAGCTTCTATCGCCCCGCTGTGCCGTTTTTCGGGTGCCGCGTGGCCATAGAACCGTGCCCTATGTGTATGTTTAATGATCCATATACGTAATTCTCTTAGAGTATTGTACTCCTGTTCATGTGTATTTGCCTTTTCTTTAATTTAATAAGCATTCTTTAATTGTTGCACGACTTGGCTGGTTATTCTCACTGGGGTTTCCCGTGCCTCCTCACACCATTTAAAAAACATGACACCGTCTGAAATCGGACCCCAATTTCTGCAATGATTTCTCCTTTTCTAACTGTCTTTCATTCTATTTCTTTCTGTATCTCTCCCTGACTAGTTCTGTGCTTTGCATTATCTCTTGATCTTTCTCTACCACCTTTTATATGCATTTGTCTCTTTCTATCCCTCTCTCTTCCCCTCTCTTTCCCTTCCAGCTTTCTGCATCTCCCTATTTCTATCTCTCTCTTGCTGTACCTCTCACAACCCACTTAATAAATTGGGAAATAGGGACAATATAGATAGCATTATATTCAGAAAGGAAAAGGGACTTGAATTCGTATTTCACCTTTTTCAACCCCAGAATGTCTCAAAGCACGACAGGTATGAATTACTTTTCAGATGTGATCATTGCTCATGTTTCATTGATATCACAGACATCGTGCAGTGCATAAGGAGGCCATTCAGTCCATCGAGTCTGCAATGACCCTTGGGAAGAGCAACCTACCTAGGGCAATCCCCCGCCGTAACCCCATAACGCAATAACTGCACCTAACCTTTGGACACTAAGGGGTAATTTAGCATGGCCAATCCACCTAATCTGCATATCATTGGACTGTGGGAGGAAACTGGAGCACCCGGAGGAAAGCCACGCACACACGGGGAGAAAGTGCAAACTCCGCACAATCACCCAAGGCCATAATTGAACCATGGTCCCTGTGCTAAGGGAGGAATGCTAACCACTGTGTCATCGTGCTATTCACTGATGCAACAAGAGTACCCAATTAATTTTTTCCCATTAAGGGGCAATTTAGCGTGGCCAAGCCACCTACCCTGCTCACCTTTGGGTTGTGGGTGCGAAACCCACGCAAACACGGGGAGAATGTGCAAACTCCACACTGACAGTGACCCAGAGCCGCGATCGAACCTGGGACTCGGCACCGTGAGGCAGCAGTGCTAAACACTGCGCCACCATGCTGCCCTGATTTGAGGATAAATAATCGCTAAAACACCAGGGATAGCTCATCTGCTCGTCTTCAAAATGATGAAGGAGCTATGCTCCGAAAGCTTGTGACTTCAAATAAACCTTTTGGGCTTTAACCTGGTGTTGGGAATACTTCTTACTGTGCCCACCCCAGTCCAGCACCGTCATCTCCACATCACGGCTTCAAAGTAAATGCCATGAGATCTTTTATTTGCAGCCTTGGTTTAATGCTCCATCGGAAAGATAGCTCTCCCACAGCACTACACTGGAATGTCCGCCAAGACTTATATATGCTCATGTGTCATGTGACAGTACCTTTAAGAAATGGATGTTTATAAATGGGTGTGTAAATAAATATCTGTAGTGAGAGTACCTTTAAGAAATGGGTTTTTATTACTGCAGTGATGTCAGAGAGTGGGTGGAGCTGGGCTGTCTGTCAGCTTTTTACTTTTGTTTTAGGCTGTTTGCTGCAGGGTGTGTTTTAGTTTTGTTTTCAGAGCTGGATAGCTGCAGCCACAGCCAGAAGGTGTATGAGTTTCTCTTTCTGTAATCTAAAAACTGTAAATCGATCCTTTGGTGATTTAAAACTAATAACTGCTCTCAGTAGTGACTTTAACCTGATGTGCTTCTGTTAAAGGTTTTTGTTTAAGTCTTATGGATGTTAAAAGGAAAGCTTAAAGGATTACTTAGTGTTGTTGTCTTTGGGGGTTGTATTTGAATTAATTGTTGCTAAGATGTTCACTGTATGTTTTAAAAAAGTTAACTTGAGTTCATAGCATAAACATTGTTTTGCTTTAAATAATACTTTTCCATTTCTGCTGTACCACACCTGTAGAATAGGCCGTGTGCTCCCCATACCACAATCTATTAAAATTTGTGGGTCAGGTGAACTCCATGATACACTTTGGGGTTCTCTACAACCTGGCCCATAACACATGTCTCTGGAGTGGGACTTGAACAGGACCTACCAACTGAGTCACGGTGGTGCAGCTGCTTATGTCCAAATTACCCAACCATTAGTTGCGAGTTAAGTAAGTTATACTGCGTTCTTTCCAATTCTCGTTTTAATAATAAGCCAATAGCTCCAGAGGTAGGAATCTTGTGCAATGATTACTGTTGCAACTTTCACCTATTTAGTCCACTCCTAAACAATAGTCAATTTCTTTAAAAGTTTAAATTGTTGGTATTCATTTGGCATCCAATCGACATATTGAATCTGATGGAGGAATAACACCAAACAGTAGTAATGCTGAGGATGCCATTCAAATGTGTTTCAGTATTGACTCCGATATTTGTCTCTGATCCTGTAGGACATTATGTTGATATTGTCTTTCTCGTTGATGGATCTCAAAATTTGGCGCGTCAAGGATTTCAACAGATCCGGAGCTTGCTCATAAAAATGGTCAACAGACTGGACATTGGGATCGACAGATACCGGATTGGACTGGCTCAGTACAATGGTCAAGTGCACACGGAATTCTTGCTTAATAGATTTCAACGTAAAGATGCACTGCTTTCTCACCTAAAGAAGAAGTACCAATACAAGGGTGGGTCACCTTTGAAAACAGGGCGTGCTTTGGATTATATACACAAAACCTTCTTTACAGCATCTGCTGGAAGCCGAAAGCATGAAGGAATTCCTCAGATTGCAATAGTGATTACATCCATGAGGTCGAAGGATGATGTTACGAAGGGGGCCAATGCATTGAAGAATGATCGCATCAAAATTCTCTCCATTGGCGTGAAGAATTCTGATCTCCAGGAGCTGCAAACAATGGCATTTCTTCCAAATTATGTTTTCCAGACCAAGTCTGTAAATAATCTTCCTCTTCTGGCTAGAAATATAACTGCGATGGTCCATACTGTATCGCAGCCAAACATAATACTCGATGAGCCACGTGGTAATTTCAAACTTTTCTTATTTTAAGTGCCTTGTAGCTAAAGTTGTCAAATCTAATTCAAAATATTCTGGGAGGTTTCATTGCATGGCCTCTTTTCCCCCTTATCTCCTCGTCCCTGGTCAGTCAATACATTCAGCCGCAGAGTACATCACCCTCCTATGCTGATCAGAAAGGGAACATGGGGCTGTTTTTTTACTGCCACTTGTCCTGCAGAAATCAGCGAAATAAGGCAGGGAGCTACAGTACTTGCTTTAAGGCTTAAGACTTACCCCACCAACCTTAACCCCTCCAATGGGGAGGAAGTTTCACTTTAGAGAGCTACTGGCCAATCAGATGTCAGGAAGCTTTGCTGCCCAGCAATGCCAGGTTTGATTGGTGGTTACTGCTGGGACTGTACAGGCAGTCACTAAGTAGAGGGGCCTATAGAGCTCAGATGTCAAGGTAGGTCAGGGGCATCGGCAGGACCTGCTAACCTGTGGTTTGGGGCCAGACGGGCGGGGACAGGTTTGAAATGCTGGAGGGAAGGATAAAGGCGGAATGGACGACTTAGGGGGGGGGAACCTCTGATGAGCACCCCCCCCCCTCCCCGACCCCCACAAAGAAAGTCTCCACACGCACCCCCCCACCCTTGCCTGCCACCAACCCACATGCTAAAGCTTCCAGGCTACCCACTTTGCATGGGCCTCCCCTCCCCCCCCATCCCACCATGGGTAAACCAGCAGCAGGAACGGGATAAGGCCCTTAAGCGGCCATTAATTGACCACATGAGGACGTCAATAAGTCCAAGGCTGGGCAGATCGCCTCACAGTTCCACCTTCCCACATTTGCTTGAGAAAGGTTGGCAACAGGTGCCAAGGCAGTGGTGCAGCTAGGAGCACCCGCAGGCTATGGGCTAAATTTTACAAACACCTGCCTTCAAACCTGCCAACAGGGAAGCATAAAATCCAGCCCATACTCTTTCTGGTTGATTTTTGACTTCAATCAACCATTTTTTTTCCCACCTCCATCATGTTCATGCCTAAGAAAGCAAAGGCCCAGAAATTCTAAGCAGTGGCAATAATCATTGAATTCCAGCTGTGCTCAAAAATTCCCCCGACTCGACGCACATTTCTACCAGGATCTGGCTTTCACAGAAATGTGCAGCACAGAGTTCCTCAGGGAATCCTGATAAAGTCAGGGGGCAGACAGGAGACTGCCCCTTTTGACAACATTAGCTGCCAGATGGTAAGTTTAACGGAACAGTTTGAATCTTAGTGAATGGGCAGATGGGTGAGGTGGATAAGTGGGCAACTGGGTAGGAGAACAAGTCGGTAGATGGGTACGTTGCTGGGTGAATGAGTGGTGAGCGGGTGAGATGGGTGAGTGGGCAGTCAGGTCGGAGGAGCTAGTCGGGTTGGGTTGGGTCGGGTTATTAGTTGGGTTGGGCGGATAGTCAAGTTGGGAGGGGCAGTTAGGTCATGGGGCGAGTTGGATCAGGCTGGGAGGACAGTTGGGTGATCAGGTGGGATATCGGATGGTCAAAGATAATCGGGTTGGGACAATAGTTGGGTGATTGGGTCTAGAGAGGTAGTCAGCTCAGGGTGATAGATTGCCAGTCGGGAGGGTATTCAGTTCCGAGATATAGTTAGGTCAGGGGCAGAGTTGGATTGGGTGTTAGTTTGGAGA
This sequence comes from Scyliorhinus torazame, assembly GCF_047496885.1. Taxonomy (NCBI): domain Eukaryota; kingdom Metazoa; phylum Chordata; class Chondrichthyes; order Carcharhiniformes; family Scyliorhinidae; genus Scyliorhinus; species Scyliorhinus torazame. The sequence goes on from NC_092712.1 coordinate 289,899,657, forward strand.
GTTAGACCGGTTGGGTCAGGAGGATAGTTGGGTGGTCAGGGGTGTAGTTGTGGTGCATAGGGTATTCAGGGGTGTACGGAGTTGATTGGGGGTAAATTGTGTAATTACCCAGATGTTAGGCCAGGGCCTGAAATTTAGGATGGCGGAGACTTGCCGCCCATCATCCGAAGAGATGACGGGGAACACAGCCCCACTGCCATTTTGCGCTCTGACGGGCATTGGCTGGCATAAGGCAGGACTACCACCACTCTCTTTGGACAAAGTCCCATCTTGTAGAGATGCCAGCCAATCTGATTGGCTGGCAGCTCTGCAGTCCCTCCAGCAGCAGCTCTGGAGTGTTCGAAAGAGGAACCGCAGTGAGCTGCCTGCAACTAAGTCCCAAGAACTGGAGAAAAGGGCGAGTATCAAGGTCCCAAGGCAGGGAGGGCAGGAAAGGCCATGGGGAGGCGCATGAGTGGGGGTGATCGGTGCAGTGGTTAGCATTGCTGCCTCACGGCGCCGAGGTCCCAGGTTTGAATCCCGGCTCTGGGCCACTGCCCGTGTGGAGTTTGCACATTCCCCCCGTGTTTGCGTGGGTTTCGCCCCAACTACCCAAAGATGTGCAGGGTAGGTGGAATGGCCATGCTAAATTGCCCCTTAATTGGAAAAAAATAATTGGGTACTCTAAATTTGTTTTTAAAAAATGAGTGGGGGTGATCCGAGTCTTGGGGAATAGACCATTGGAGTGGAGAGGGAGGTCTGTTGAAGGTGCCCACACACTCCACTCCCCCGTTTTCATCCGGGATCGTACTTCCTTTATTTCTGGCTTTCCCTCATTGAGCTTTCGTTCATCCGCAAGCCTCAAAATTGACCACTTGAGGGCCTCAATTGGGACAAGGACGGGACCTGCCCGCGCCAGAGGAAAATCGGTAGGGAATCCATCCATACAATTTCACACTCCCCTATCCCACCTCAAAACCCACCATGGGGTGAGGGAGAGTGCGGTGTAGAGAGTGCAAAATTCTTGCCCAGGTCTTTAATCTGTCTAACGTATCCAAGATAACTATTCAGCTAAGTACCACAAGAACTGTCCTCGTCCGCCCCATCTGAATTTTATTTTACATATTTTAACTTGAACTTCAGAATTTTAATCTGATATATGTTAATGTTCAAATAATGTTGCATTTCTTCAAAGCTAACCCATTTCAATATTGTTCAGATATCTAAAGAATTCTTCATTTTATTTCCCTTTGATAGATTTTGCAGATAAAAAAGACAAGGAGAGACCCGCCGGTAAGGTGGTAACAATTTTTATTTTTTATTTTGAAATGTCTTTGAAAGTTAGAAGGAGATGAGGAAAATCTTTCTCGCACAGCAAGTTGCTATGACCTGGAATGTACTGCCTGAAAGCAGATTCAGCAGCAGCTTTCAAAATGGAGTTGGATACACACTGAAAAGGGAAGGCCTGCAGTATTAATGAGAAAGAGCAGGGTCTTGGGATTGTTGAATAGTTCTTTCAGTGATAAACTGGCAAAAATAAAAAGGGAGACGACATTGGATTTTCATAGGATACACCCACACGTACTCGAGGAATCTAGGGAAGAGTTAGCGGAAACATTGGTCCAGATCTTCCGAGGGATGGCAAATATTGTCGGGTTTCCTCTCCGGGAAATTCTGAGCCCAGCTTTTCCAGAAATACAGGACATCCACTGGAGAACATCAAGGCAGAGGACAGTGGGAGGAAGATAGGGCACACACCCTTTTTATGGCCTAATGGTCCATTTAAATGTCCAGTCTTTGAATGATCGGAATGTGTGAGTGTATGAATGGGTCAGGCAGTAGTGTGGGTAAGTGGGTGAGGCGGGTAGGGTAGGTAGGTGGATGAGTGGATAGGTGGAGAGATGGGTGGGGTGGATAAGTGAGTAGGTGGGTGAGTGGATCAACGGTAGTCAGGTCGGTTGAGTGGGATTGTGAGGTCTGGTCAGGAGGTAGATGGGTGGTGGGGTTAGTCAGGCCTGGTCGGAGAGGTAGTTTGATGGATGGGGAGCTGGTCACATTGATTGGGGGTGTAGTCGAGTCTCAAGAGGTAGTTAGGTTGAATCAGGATAGCCGAGTCACAGGGACATATGAATTAGGAGTAGGCCACACAGCCCCTCAGTAATCAAGAAGCTCTTCCTTAAAAATGTTCAATGATTCTCTAAAGGTAAACTTGCAGGTTGAGTCCGTAATTAAGAAAGCAAATGCAATGTTGTCATTTATCTCAAGAGGCTTGGAATATAAAAGCAGGGATGTACTTCTGAAGCTTTATAAAGCATTAGTTAGGCCCCATTTGGAATACTGTGAGCAATTTTGGGCCCCACACCTCAGGAAGGACATACTGGCACTGGAGCGGGTCCAGCGGAGATTCACACGGATGATCCCAGGAATGGTAGGCCTAACATACGATGAACGTCTGAGGATCCTGGGATTATATTCATTGGAGTTTAGGAGGTTGAGGGGAGATCTAATAGAAACTTACAAGATAATGAATGGCTTAGATAGGGTGGACGTAGGGAACTTGTTTCCATTAGCAGGGGAGACTAGGACCCGGGGGGCACAGCCTGAGAATAAAAGGGAGTCACTTTAGAACAGAGATGAGGAGAAATTTCTTCAGCCAGAGAGTGTGGGTCTGTGGAATTCATTGCCACAGAGGGCGGTGGAGGCCGGGACGTTGAGTGTCTTTAAGACAGAAGTTGATAAATTCTTGATTTCTCGAGGAATTAAGGGCTATGGAGAGAGAGCGGGTAAATGGAGTTGAAATCAGCCATGATTGAATGGTGGAGTGGACTCGATGGGCCGAATGGCCTTACTTCCGCTCCTATGTCTTATGGTCTTATGGATTCTGCTTCCACTACCTTCTTGAAGAAGAGAGTTCCAGCGACTCTGAGACCCCTAGGTTTAGATCCTCAGAAAAGAGGAAACATCTTCTCCACATCCACCCTGTCTAATACCCTCAGGATCTTAAAGGATTTGATTCACCTGCCTTTTACTCTTCTAAACTCCAGTGGATACAAACCTGACCTCTACAACCTTTTGTCAGAAGACAACCTGTCCATTCCTGGTATTAGTCTAATAAACCTTCTCCAAACTGCTTCTAACGCATTTATATTTTTCCTTAAATAAGATGACCACCCAGATCCCTCTGTACCTCCGAGTTCTGCAATCTCTCATCATTTAGATAAAATGCTTCATTTTATTCTTCCTACCAAAATGGACAATTTCACACTTGCCCACATTATACTCCATCCACCAGATATTTCCCATTCACTTAATCTATCCATGTCACTTTGTAGTCTCCTTACGTTGCCTTCACAATTTACCTTCCTACCTATCTTTATTTTGTGAGCAAATTTAGTAACCGTACCTTCAGTCCCTTCATCAAAGTCACATAATAATAATCTTTGTTAGTGTCACAAGTAGGCTTACATTAACACTGCAATGAAGTTACTGTGAAAAGCCCCTAGTCGCCACATTCTGGCGCCTGTTCGGGAGGGAGAATTCAGAATGTCCAAATTACCTAACAGCACGTCTTTCGGGACTTGTGGGAGGAAACCGGAGCACCCAGAGGAAACCCAGAGTCACCCGAGGCCGGAATTGAACTGGCACCCTGGAGCTGTGAGGCAGCAGTGCTAACCCCTGTGCCACCGTGTCATCCCCAATAAGACCTTGAACTTGGCATCAATATGTAATGAGGAGAATTGGGCTAACACGCTACACTGACCAGTAGAAGTGCAATTTTATTGTTCTGATTCGTTTATCTTTTTCTCTTTCCAGTGTGTCAATCTGCTTCAGTTGCTGATATTGTTTTCGTTGTGGATGAATCAAGTAGCATTGGAGAAATAAACTTTCAGCTGATCCGCGACTTCCTTCGCAACCTTATCAGTGTGCTGGATGTCGGGCCCGAAAAGGTCCAAATTGGCTTGCTTCAGTACAGCTCGATCACAAGACCAGAGTTCTACCTAAACACTTTTCAGAACAAGCCTGACATCCTGAGATCTGTCCAAAACATGCTGTACAGAGGAGGAGCAACTTACACGGGAGAAGCATTGAAACATCTCAAGCAGCATTACTTTTCCCCCAGTTCTGGCAGTCGCCTAAATCAAGGTGTCCCTCAGATTGCGGTGGTCGTCACGGATGGCAAGTCCCAGGATGATGTGTCAGAAGCAGCCAGTGCCCTCCGACATGCTGGTGTTTCTGTGTTTGCTTTTGGAATCAAAGATGCTGTCGAAAGCGAACTCCGCAAGATCGCCTCGTATCCCGCAGAAAGCCATGTCGAACTACTCCAGGACTTTGACCTATTAAAGAAGATAGAGAATCGAATTGAGAAGAAGATTTGCACTGAGGTACTCCAGCAGGTTTCGATGGTTCCCAAACAAACTGAGCAGCTTCATCAGGGTGAGTGAGGCCCATCAGTTTTATTTTTAGGGGTGGCATATTGTTTAGTATGAGCTTTGTGCCAAGATGGAGAAGGTGACTTTTGCATTGAATTAAAGTGTTAATGGTCGCTTAGTTGACAACACTTTCACTTCTGTGTCGGAAGGTTCAGGGTTCAATCCTCATTTCAGGATTTGAGTTCAAAAATCTAGGCTGAAACTCACGAGCAATGCTGAGTGCACTGTGACCTGTGTTCCCTGATGAACTGCCCCTCATTGCACACAAGGCGCCAACTCCACAGGCTACTTCAATTTATCGGACCTTGCTCAGGAAAACACCCGCCTATTTGAAAAGTTTGTTACATTTTACTGTCTCTTGTAATCTAAGGTCTTGTGACTTGATCGGGTTGCTCCCCCAAGGGTGAGCGCAGTCTTTGGCCATAATTCATTTTAGTTGATGTTTGCCAATGACTGGAACAAGGTACAGCTAAAGCTGAAACTAACAGATGTTATTACTTTGGATACCTTTCGCCAAAGGGTTAAGGCTCTGACCGATACTTGTGCTTGCTAAACTGTCAACTCTCTTTCACTGATAATTTGTATTTTATTGTTTTTAGTATTCAAACGAATGGCATGGTTTTGTCATTTCTGTTGCTGCCGTAATTGGCCTCTTGGTCAGGTCATTATTGTGAATTAAAATTGATTGTCAATTGACTTACCTGGCTCAATAAAAGTGAATTAAATAAAACAAAATAAAATGTTGACTGCAGTGGTTTGCCATTGCCTCCTGCAACATGGATGGTCAGCAAACTCTCCTGCTCTTACTGCCTGCTATTGGGAATGTCGGAAGGATTCACAGGTCAATAATCAGCCTGTTTGACCATGTTATGAATGCATCTTCCATGTCCATTAAGTCCTGATTGTGGACTTGAACACAGAGCTTCTGGCCCAGAGGTAGGGCTGCTAACATTATGCCACAAGACCTCCCCTTGCAGAAAGAATATACTTCTCAGGTCTACCATTGCATTAAGATTTAAAAATTGTAACAATGTGGCTTCTCCATTAAGCCATACAAATTAGCATCAAAGTGCTGGCGTCCGGTTTTTCAACACTAACTGAAGCAATGTCCCCTTTCTCTTTTCAGGCTGCGTTGAAACTGAAGAAGCCAATATATTTTTCTTAGTTGATGGGTCAAGCAGCATAAGACCTGAAAGCTTCCAAGATTTGAAAAGATTCCTGGTAAACATCGTGAACATATTCAGTATCGGTGCAGACCAGGTTCGTGTTGCTGTTGTCCAGTACGCAGATAATGCAAGAATGGAATTTGAAAGCACACAATATACCCACAAAACAGAAGTAGAGCGAGCGATTAAACAAATTGTTCAAATCAAAGGGGGCACTAACACAGGGCGTGCGCTAACATACATGAAAAGTTTTGTCATCGACGCGGAGAGAAGCCGGAAAACCAGAGGGCGAAGTTTCCTCATCACCGTCACAGACGGAAAGTCACAAGACGATGTGATAAATCCTGCTGTAGAGCTAAGGCAACAGGGGGTCACTGTCTATGCTGTTGGCGTGGGAGACGCAAGTGAAAATGAACTTCAGCTCATTGCAGGTGCTGACGAAAGAGTCTTTTACACAGACAATTTTGATGCTTTGGCACATATCGAAAACAGTATTGTACGGGATATCTGTTCAAAGGAAGGTAAGAGTTTGTCCATTCTATTTCAGTGAAAGGGGTAGATTGTACATTGTGTTCCACACTTTACAGTGCAGGAAGCATTGATGGTGGAGCGATGCATGTTTGTGCAGTAATTTAGTACTTTGTTTGCCCACTCACCAGTTGGAACACAATGCGCGTGAACTCCAGATAACTTGGTCCCTGTCCAGTTGGTTTCCCAGCTTCATTGAGACCAGCCAATGTCAGACAGACGAGAATCAATCCTGGAACAATTCTGATCTGTATGGCTCAGTGCCTTCATTGGTGTCTTTCTGAAGTCTTTGCCAGCATTCCAGCAACGTGAGGTGACGAGCATAGAGACGAGAATTTGCCAAGTGTAAGAACTGGAATCGAGGCATCATCCAAGATCTTCTTGATTGTACTGAGAGTCTAAGCGATTTCTCATCATAATTTCTTTTGTTGTTTTTCTTCCATCAAGAATTCTGGAAAGCTAAAATTTCCTTTCTCGTCTTCGAATTGCAACTTGGGTCTCAGAGAGGGGTGATTCTAACTCCGGGCGTGTAATCTGTGCCAGAAAGAGACCAAGGCCTGGATTTTCCAGTCCCGCCACTGCGGTAGAGTCGGCAGCCTAGCCAAAAGCCCACTGATTTTCCTTGGGACCAGACAATCCTGGTGGTAGCCAGGGCTGGAAAAATCAAGCCCTTACTTGACAAAACAAAATATGAAATTCTCCGAAGTGGAGGAGACCCAGGAGATCCATCCACTGCTGGAATATTACTTACAGCATATTTAAATCTATCTTGAATCTACAGTATTGGGGCACTGAACCGGCACCTGTCCATCATTCATAATATGAGAATTTGCTAAGTTGCACTTTTGGCAATTGAAGTTGGGATTTCACTATTCATGCCTCCTTCCCAAATAGTTCTCTACCCTCACCTCCTCCTGTAAAGGAGCTTTAAGGCCATTCTGGGTTTTAATTCTAAAAGCCACTTGTCATCCTCAAGTACTTTGTTCGCAAGTCGAATCTTCTTCCCATGTCAACCTGGGCCAACTGAGCTTCACGGCTTTAGTGCGGTCGAAAAGAGAAGCCCTGTTGGTTCTCTATGTGTGCTGGTTACTGGACCTGTGATGCTGATTACAATGTTCCCATGTCTAATATGAAGCCAGACAGATGCACCACCTGGTCAATGGGAGGGAGCGGGAATTCAGAAGCAGAATGTCATGATTGGAGACTTGTGGAATGGATATCCAGTATTCAGGTAAGTAATAAGGTGAAGTGGAGCATTGAGGTAGGGCGAAGTGTGAAGGAAGTAACTGTGGCTGAGGAACCTGGGGTAAGGTTGCCTCATGAGGCCTAGAGGAATTGGATTAAAAATTAAACGTTTGCCTGCAAGACCTCTTCGGGCCTATGATACACACGGCTTGCAGGCATGTCAGACCGGTAGGGAGGTCATCACTTGTCCTGCTCAGGCCTTGGACTAAAAGAGCAAATCATGTTGCAGTGAAATCATCAGGCTTCGCCCTGCATATTTATAATTGGCTTACCACCTTGGGAAGGTGCCTTCCTGGCTAGCAAAAGAGCAGGTTAATAGGTACAGCAGGAAGGCAACAATATCAGAAGAGATAAGTCATTCCTCCCTTTTCAACTCCCCCTGCCTTCTCACCTGGCTCTGGCATACAGAGTTAGCATTGAGCCCTTGAGTTTCAACTTTTTTATCCAGTAATTTTTCAGTTCTTTGTGTTACTATTACATTTATTCCTTCTGGCTAAGAGGTTGCTGGCCTAATATTTGTGAACTCTTTATCATCCTGATATGTTTAGTGTCCAGTGGGCTATCTCAGTCTTCATTATACACTGCACCAACAAGTTAAGTTTCTTAAAATATACACAGTTACATGGAAAGAGTTTTAAAATGACACTTTTCCCCATAACCTTGGAATTGTAGAGTGTCTCAGTCATCTCATGTCACAATATTTCTAGTATATCAGATCTCTACCAGGAATGGAAGAATGACAAAGAATTTGAAATCTCACTTATGTCAATGTTTATTTCTTTCAGCCTGCAGTAAGCTCGACCTAGCCGACATCATCTTCCTAATTGATGGATCAGGAAGCATAAATGCCAAAGATTTTCTGAAAATGAAACAGTTAATCGGTGTTTTAGTTAACAAAACCAACTTGGGGGTAGATAAAGTTCAAATTGGTTTGGTTCAATTTAGCTCCAAGCCCATGGCAGAGTTCCAACTTAATGGACATTCAGCAAAAGCCGACCTACACAGAGCCATCAATGGCGTGCAGCAGATGGGAGGGCACACTTACACAGGTCAAGCGCTGACCTTTACAGCGGATTACTTTGATAAGGCCAGAGGGGGTCGGCCTGGTATCCCACAGTACCTCATAGTGATAACTGATGGAGAGGCGCAGGACGAGGTCCTTCAACCAGCTAGAACCATAAGGGATAAAGGCGTCACTGTGTTCGCCATGGGCGTTTTCAATGCTAACAGCACCCAGCTTCTGGAAATTGGAGGAGCTTGGGATAAAGTTCACTATGTTGAGAACTTTGAACTACTGGAGGAAATAGAACAGCAAGTTACATGGGAGATTTGCACACATAAAGGTGAGTAAAAGTTTACACATGACTTTAAAGACAATGGGTGGAGTCTTACCTTTCCTTCACAGAGTGTGGCAGCGAGTGGGAAAAGCAGCTTTGAAGGCGTTGGCACCAACGGCACTTTCTCCACCATTTCGTCAGGAACATAGTGCAGAAAACTTCAAGGGGCGAATCCCACGATGTCACACTGGCGAGGTGGGCTCTGATTGAGCACGACCCACCAGCAACTTAGTTTTATGAAAATCTGGAGATCGGGGCACCATTTGTAAAGGCTGCACAAAAGTTAAAATGGAACCCAGCCCCCCAATGCAATTGCCCCCCGGCAGTGCCGGGGTGGGGGGGGGGGAGTGCCAGACATGACCCTCTTCCCCCGCCCCCCCCTCCCCCCGAGTGATGCACTCGCTCCTCCGGTGGGAGTCTGTCCGCCAGATGCACGCCGTGGGAGATCAGGGTGGGGGGACGGGCGGGGAGAGATGATAAGGTGTGAAGGCCTGATAATGTATTAGAAATGTATTAGAATGATGTTCCCGACGTTAAACGCTGCTGTTACATTATGTCACTGGCAGGGGTGAGGACAATCGCTACGTGACTTTCCACCAACGTAAAATGCGATTTGGGCCTTTCGCGAGAATTTCCGCTCTTGTTACCGAACCTGCCCGAAAAGAGTGTCAGCAGAAAATCCCAGCCGGGCCTTGCACTTGCTTTTCAAAGCAGTAGGTCTTGCACCTATTACACCAGCGATAGATATACTACTTGTTAACAAGTGAGGATCAGGCCCCTCAGAAATGGCACAGTTCAAGGATGTTTTTCTCCTATAAATCTTATAAGCATTCATTCAGCTGTCTCATTAACAGTGTATTTTTAAACAAGTTGTTGACTGCAGTAAACAAGCACACACATTTGAATGCATTAAGCAGCATGTTACAAGAAGAACTGTTAGTATTTTACTGAATGTGAGTGCAGCCAAATCGGCTTCCAATTTGAAGTTGCTTAACAGGTAGAGAATTAAACAATCCAGCCCCCTTTAAGCCTGTTCGATCATTCGATCAGATCGTGGTTGATCTGCACCCCAACTCCGTTTTCCCAATGTTAATCCAAATGCCATGCCCTCACCGAACAACATTCTACTAATCTCAGCTTTGAAATCTCCAACATTCACAGACATTTAGTGGAGACATTTCCAATGTTTTATTATCCTCTGCTGGGGGGGAAAACGTGCAGCCTGACAATCTGATGAGCAGATCTTCCTTTAGTTGAAATGTAATGGTAATTTTGTTTGATCTTCAGCTTACTTACTGGAAGGAGAATCATCAACCAGTCATGGATAAATATGATTTGTTTTCCTTTCTGTGCCTCCAGTTGTCTAGGTTTAAGCTGTGAGATTTCCGACCAAAAGCCCCTCTATCTTCTCCTTTTTAACCCATTTCTTTGGTCACCTGTCCTAATGTGATTTGATGGGTGGTGTTTTCCAGCCCCCCCCCCCCTCCCTCCCTCGCATGTTTGCAATGGAGGAGGCAGCCCACCACTAATTGGCAGCGGGATCTTCCTAACCCGCCAATGTCTGCACGGCTTTGCGTGCCCTGCGCTCTCTGCTGCTGGGGAACGTGCTGCAGGGGGGGTGGTCGCCATCGGCTGGGCCGGAGGATTCCCCCACTCCGGCAGAAAGGGCCGGAAAATTTCGGTCGATGGTCAACTTTTGTCTGATAACATACACTTCCATCGAGAGCCACTTTACCATGTTAAAGGCAGTATGTAAATCATTGTCAATTTGTTTATCACTTCACCTTACTTTCGGAAAAATAGACCAAACAAGAGGTATATTGAATGAAATTGCTTGTAAAATGGCGGCCACTGTGACTGCTAAAAATACCCAGTTGATGTCTGTTTTTTTAAATGATCTGTTTTTATGTTGTTTTTTGCTGACAGATTGGTGCGGGGCACAAGCCGCAGACATCGTTTTTGTAATCGACGGATCAGAAAGCCTTTCTGCTGTTCAGTTCAATCACATGAAAGATTTCATGGTAGGGCTGGTGAATGGTTCTGATGTTGCTGCGGACAAGGTTCAGTTTGGAGCTGTGCTGTACGGTGATAACCCTCAAACTGTCTTCCAACTCGATCAGTTCACAAATAAAAACGGCATCCAGAATGCAATCAATGGAATGAATCCCGTGGGTGGATCCACCCACACAGCAAAGGCCCTCAGTTATGCTAAAGGCCTTTTAGATCCGGTAGAAGGTGGCCGAAAGCAATTTGGGGTGCCGCAGTTCCTCCTGCTCTTTACCGGCGGCAAGATGGAGGATAAGCAGCAACTAAAATCTGCAGCTGAGGTCATCAGGAACTCTGATATTAATATTTACGCTATTGGTGTAGAAAATAAAAATAAAAATCAACTGCTGCAGATTGCTGGATTTCAAGATAACCCCTTCTATGCCCTGGAGTTTGAAACCTTGGGACCCCTGATGAAAGCCATGTTCCAGAAGTTCTGTGACGATTCTAAGCCCGGTATGTGATTTGGGAAAACCGAATGGGTTCTGTCAGTAGGGTGGGCAATGGGTGGGTAGATGACACTGTTTTCAGTGAGGGGCAAAAGAGAAGTGGGTGAGGTCGGGGGAATGGGTTGCCAGGCCCCTCTACCCTGTTTCCTTCTACTAACATTCCACGATTGCTGGGAAATTGGAAATCCAACCTGTCCATTCTGGACTTACTTGTGTAAACGTTCTGAATTTAGCTGGTTTGGGGTAGGTTGATGCATATCCGCCTCCCTCCACTCTGAGATCATCCAGAGTTAGGTTAATTGAAATAAATGGGCCTAGCCTTGAGATCACATTGGTCCAAGTATGTGAAGAGGGCAAAGAGAGGAGAATCCATGGAATCCCTACAGTGCCGATGGAAGCCATTCGGCCCATCAAGTCTGCAGCAACTCTCCAAAAGAGCACTCTACCTGGGCCAACTCTCCCGCCCAATCCCCGCAACCCCGCACATTAATCACCTGACCTGCACATGTTTGGACTGTGGGAGGAGATCGGAGCACCCAGAGAACGCAGACACAGAGAGAATGTACAAACTCCACACAGTCACCCAAGGCCGGAATCGAAACTGGCGCCGTGAGGCAGCAATGCTAACCATTGTTCCACCGTGTCGCCCCTGATATCTGGGTCAGGAATCACCAAAAACGCGGCTAAGTGTTGACGCCGGCGTCAATGGGCCTCTTGGCCCAGCGATTCTGTAGCCCACAGGGGTCAAGCGCGGAGCTGGAGTGTTCCACACAGCTCAGGCGGCGATATGCGGCCCTGCACTGCCAACCGCAGGTCCACGCATGCGCGAGGCGGCCACTTCCGCGCCGGCACCGCGCAACATGACGGAGCCACTCAGCGGGCCGGCATGGAAGAAGGTAGGCCCCCCCATATCGCGCGCGCCCGACGATCGGTAGCCTCCGAAGGCGGGCCTGGCCTTCATGGAGGGCGCCCCTGAAGTCTGATCCACCCCCCCTCCCCCCCCCCCCAACCAGGACGGCCAATGCGGCTGCGGGTCTGAGCTCCCGCCGGGTGGAACCATGTTAGAACCATGCCGGCGGGAACTCGGCCGGTCGACCGTGGAGAATCGCCGTGGGGGCCTCTTTCAACGGCCCCCGACCGGTGCCGCGTCGACCGCGAGCGCATGACTGGTGGCGATTCTCCGGTCGCCGGAGGTTTGCGTCCTGGCATCGGACCCGATCGTGGGTCTGAGACCCCACGCCGAGCGCGATTTCAGAGCGGAGGCTCGGAGAATCCCAGCCCTGATATATCTGATATTTTGCTGATTGCAAATATGGCAAGGGTTATTTTTGCCATAGTACGCATGCAAACACTTTGCTTCCTTAGAAATGCTGGATGTTTGAAGGTTTTTTTTCGCTCATTCATTGGAAAGGCTCCTTACCCTACTCTAATTGCGCTTGAGAAAGTGAGCCATTTTCCTGAACCTCCACTGTCCTTGTGGCGTAGATACACCCAGAGTGCAATAAGGGAACAAGTTTAAAGATTTTGACCTGGCAACAATAAATATTTCCAGGTCAGGATGTAACTTGGAAGGATCGTTCATGTGGGGGTGCTCTCGTGCACCTCTATTTGGGAGAGTTCCTGAGTTTGCAAGGTGCTGTCGAAGGAACCTTGGCGAGTTACTGCAGGACACCAAGTGGATGCCACTTCCCTGCTGCCACTGTGTGCCACTAGGGGAGGGAGTGAATGTTTAATCATGAATGCAATGGGCGTTCCTGATGGCCAATGCCATGATCCATCATTTCATCTGAATCTGTGTTCAAATCAGCATTCAGTACCCATTTTTATACCCTAAGCCCCCTCCCCAGCTCCCACCAGCTCATCTTGGTATGCAATCATGGTGGTGCCATTAGAGACTGGTGGTCAGGTAGAACAACTACCCAAGTGCGGGGGTGATCTGACCCCACCCCCCCCCTCCACGGACCCTTGTAATAGGGAGACACCCTCTATGGATCCCTGTAATAGGGTGACCCCCCAGGGACCACTGTAATAGAGAGACCCCCTCAGGGACCCAAGTAATAGGGGTCCCTTATATTTACTCCTGTAATGTGGAGACCCCTCTGATGGATGCCTGGAATAGTGGCAGTGCATTATGGGGAGGGGGGATGGCCCTCGGTTGGGCTCGGGTGATCTCTCTCAACCTGGAATCGTGGACCTCACGTGGACCTTCTCGGGAGAGTTACTCCCTTGGACCACCATGAGGTCCACCACGCCAAAGCCACGTTGGTAGAGATCACACACAAGTGATCCGCGCTCACCTGATTCCCGGCCGTAGAGACCGGGGAATCATGGAGGGCGAGAGCATAGGGTCAAGGGCCCTCTAAATGGGTAATTTAGACCCATTTGCATTCATTTACATTCCCCTGCCACGCGCGGTCATGAACCTCATTCCCACGGCTAGTGGGGGGTCGGAGAATCGTGACCGGGTTGGCGCCCGGCGTCGTTCCCGATTTTTCCACGATGCCTGATTCTCCATCCCACCAGGGAACGCGATCCGGGCATCCCGAACGGAGAATCCCGCCCCTTTTTTCGCTAAAGTCCTGTTCACACATCACCCATGTCCACAGTGACCGACATTTCCTCAAAGGTAAAATTCTTCGCCTTCTGTTAAAATCCCTACATCGCTTTGCTTTTCATTTGTTGCTATAGCCTCTTCCACTTCTGTAACCTCCCCAAATCCCTTTGACTTCAACGTCTTTTCCATCCCTCTTTCCCATGCTGCAGCCAAAATTTCCGCATCTCCCTCTCTCCTATAGCCGAACCCACCTTCAAAGCCATCTGTCCAAACAAACCTTTGATTGTGATTTCTGATTGTTTCCACTATGAGAGTGGTTGCTCAGTGGTAACGCCCCTGCTCCTAATTGGGAAAGTTGCAGGTTCAAGTGGTAGACCAGAGACTTGAGCACAATATCTAGGCTGACAATCCAGCGCAGGACGAAGGGAGCAACCACCCTGTCACTCTCATTCACTGTCTTTTGCATGAGAGGTTAAATAGAGGAGGCCTCGAGACGTTAAAAACCCATGATATGGTTTCGCCGGAGAGCAGTACCTCTCTGCGATGTCCGAGCCAACATTTATCCTCCAGTCAACATCTTTAAGCAAGTTATTGTCATGTTGCTTTGTGGCACCTTGCTGTGTGAAAATTACCTGTCATCTTTTCTACATGACAACAGTGACTGCACTTCAATCAAACCCCGCAGGATGTAAAACAGTTGAGACATCCTGAGTGATAGAAATCCAACTTCCTTGTTCCTCTACATGTCTATCTTTCAAAATTGCTACCAGCAATTGGGAAATTCCCAAAGATAACCTTTGTAGGCTAATACAACACTGTCGAACTCTCTAAAATGGTGTTAGAAGCACTCGCGATCGTAAATTTCAAAGCGAAGTAGATAGCACTGTTAAGGGGGGAGGAAGTGCAGGACTTTGGGGAAAGAGTAATCGAGTAGAAGATATCAGATAGCTTTGTCAAAGAGCTGACACAGGCACAATGGACTGGATGGCATCTTCTGTGATGCAAGTTTCCATAAGGGGGGGACTATATAATCTCCTGTGATTTGCACCCATGTAAGGGTGGATGGATAAGGCACCAGCCAGATCTTCTGCCCTTAGGTGCTTTGAGGCCATTAATCGGCAAATTAAAAGCCAGTTATGGGCCTCATTCTGCCTCCGTCACAATAACAAGTATGGCTGGGGAAGGCGGAATGACAGAGGCCAGCCCATTACTTTTGCAACTCTGGTTAAAAAGCAGGAAGGAAGTGGAGAGGAGGGGGGATTCTTCCTTTGGGGACAGTGTGTTGCTGTGCCTATCGACTTGAATGTGAAGCCTTGCTAGCAGCTTGTTAAGGCCGCAGCCAGCATGTGGCTGCTGCAGGGCAGCCCATTTTAAAATCAACAGGCTCAAGGCTGACTTTTCTACTAGAGTCACCAAAAATGGCAAGAAACATAGAATCCTACAGTGCACAAGGCCATTCGGCCCACCAAGTCTGCACCCAACCTTGGAAAGCCTAAATTGCCAGGGGCAATTTAGAATGGCCAGTCCACCTAACGTGCACATCTTTGGACTTTGGGGTTAGGTGAGTGAGAAATGCTCCCCTGGCAAATTTCACCCCTTAGATTGTCCTTGTATTGTGAATGATATTGGGGTCAAAAATGGAAAGTTTCCCACGGCATAGAGATTGAAAGCATTAATATATTTTGTAGTCCTGAGTGACTTTGTGTTTTCCTTTTGTAGATTGTGAAGTTCATGAAGCAGATGTTGTTTTTCTGATTGATGGATCGGGAAGTACTTCTGCAAGTGACTTTAAGCGCAAGAAAGATATCTTGAAGAGTGTGGTAAAGATGTTCAATACTGGTCCAACGAAGTTTCAGTTTGCTGTTGTCGAGTACAGCACAACCCCAGTCACCATCTTCCAACTGAATGGCACCAGTGGCCAACATGACCTTTTGGATAGAATCGAGAAAATCCAACAACTGTCCCAAGGAACCATGACTGGGAAGGCCCTTCAGTTTGTGATGGATTTATTCCAACCTACAACAGGAAGTCGAAAGCTGCAAGGGGTCCCTCAACACCTCCTGGTGATTACAGATGGGAAGTCCCAAGACAGCGTGGTTGTCCCCGCCAACAGCTTAAGGAAGGAAAACATCAATGTTTTTGCCATTGGTGTTGGAAAAGCAAACGAAAATGAGCTGCTTCAAATTAGTGGAGCGCCGGAGAGAAAGATTTACGTTGAGAAATTTGCTGAGTTAGATCAGATTAAAAGCAGAATTGTTCACAATCTCTGTGTCCCGCCAGCAGAAGGTCAGTGGGCTTTGTACAATATTCCAAATTGCAAATCATTTTTGTGCAGTATTGTAATGATATTTATTAACTTTATGTCCAGTGTCTCTGTTTACCATGAAAGGAAATTAAATGCAGTTTGGCATTAGTATTTCTTAATAAATTGAAATGTTCTTTCCTTTTGGTTCTGCATTAAAGATCCTAATATATGTCGAGAGGGACGCGGAGGTGATGTGCAATTCTGGTACATCTGAGACGAATCAAAAAATGCTGCAAATATTCAGCAGCACAGGCAGCAGAGAAACAGAAATTCATGGGGAGGTGGAGGGGGTGGCGTATTACTCGCCGGCCCTCCATCAACCCCATTGCCAACATGAGTCGCCAACCCAACTAAGATTTCTTTGTTAAAACGTTGCTCCACGGCAACACGCGCTGTCAGTGGGCTAAACTCGGTGAGAGTGAGGCTTCAGTCTCTCACCCTCAAGAGCTGCAGGCCAATCTGATTGACAGGCAGTCCAATCTAGCAGTTCCGGCACCGCCACAACTGAGTAGTGGACACTGCCGGGACTGCAAGTAGGCCCTGTGAACATGGATGCTGGAGGCAGGTAAGACGGGGGTTATTGGATGGGGAGGGATTGGGGAGCCGGTTCTGGAGACCAGGCATTTTGGAACAAAAGGAGTGTGACATCTTGGGAGTGGGTTGCCTCCGATGCACACAGGGCAACCCCTTTCCTACAAGGGTAGTTATTATGGGAGACTTTAACTTTCCAAATATTGACTGGAAAAGATATAGTTCGAGTACAATAGATGGGTCGTTTTTTGTACAGTGTGTGCAGGAGGGTTTCCTGAAACAATATGTTGACAGGCCAACAAGAGGCGAGGCCATGTTGGATTTGGTTTTGGGTAATGATCCAGGCCAGGTGTTGGATTTGGAGGTAGGAGAGCACTTTGGGGACAGTGACCACAATTCGGTGACGTTTACGTTAATGATGGAAAGGGATAGGTATACACCGCAGGGCAAGAGTTATAGCTGGGGGAAGGGCAATTATGATGCCATTAGACGTGACTTGGGGGGGATAAGGTGGAGAAGTAGGCTGCAAGTGTTGGGCACACTGGATAAGTGGGGCTTGTTCAAGGATCAGCTACTGCATGTTCTTGATAAGTATGTACCGGTCAGGCAGGGAGGAAGGCGTCGAGCGAGGGAACCGTGGTTTACCAAGGAAGTGGAATCTCTTGTTAAGAGGAAGAAGGAGGCCTATGTGAAGATGAGGTGTGAAGTTTCAGTTGGGGCGATGGATAGTTACAAGGTAGCGAGGAAGGATCTAAAGAGAGAGCTAAGACGAGCAAGGAGGGGACATGAGAAGTATTTGGCAGGAAGGATCAAGGAAAACCCAAAAGCTTTCTATAGGTATGTCAGGAATAAGCGAATGACTAGGGAAAGAGTAGGACCAGTCAAGGACAGTGGGGACAGTTAGTGAACTCGCCAACATTGAGGGCATTTAAAAGTTTATTGGATAAACATATGGATGATAATGGCATAGTGTAGGTTAGATGGCTTTTGTTTTGGTGCAACATCGTGGGCCGAAGGGCCTGTACTGCGCTGTATTGTTCTATGTTCTATATTCTAACTGTTAACCACTTGAGTTTACAAATGGCCTACCAATTCCTGCTCACCTGCTGACATGGGTGTGCATGTGGGGGGGGGGGGGTGCTGGACAGCATAATATGTGGCTTAACTAGCTTGGTAACAAGCTCAAATGTCCTTTAATTATTTATTTAAAAATTGTGGGCGTGCTGCTGATTTTGGAGCCTTCCCACTGACCATTTTATGTGGACCTGGGCAGGAACGTGGTGAGCTAGCCAGGGGAGGGTCATAAAATCCAGCCCCATGGCTCAGATTGATGACCTTTCATTGGTTCCATCTAAAAGATGCACCTAAAGACCCTTGTCTGCACCTCATCCTTTCCCCAAAGCTTCTTAGGCGCCCTGAGGACTCAGTGGCCAATACACACACACCCATCCTTCCGATTGGTCAGAGATCATGGTAGTAGGGCCTTGTCTATAACCATGTGCTCCAGTTCAATACCCTCACGGCACCATTTGATCCGCATGCTGGTAACATGTTGGGACAATGTGTCTTCTTCACAGCACATACAGAAGAAGTTACAAGATACAGCATAAAGCAGACATCCACTCTGTTTCGATGCCCAGAGGCCTCAGACTATCATCATTAGGATGTTATTTCATTTATCCTCTGCCCACCCGTGCACTTTCTTCTGCTGCTCCTGCAGTAGTTTACAATTCCTCAGGAGAAGACTCACCTTCCGCCTATAATCCAGACCCCCAACATTCACCGGTTTTCCACAGAGTGCTCCCCCCCAATACGGTAACTAGGCAAACACAGGTGCAACCCATGATTCAGAGCTGAACATGCTACAAATGAGCAATCAAGTGTAATATTATGTGACCAAAATAATGCTCTTCATATTCAGTCTATGAGAATGATCCATTCCGAATGTTGATTTGATTTGATTTGCCACATAATTATGTTGTTTGAATATTTAACGTTTCCATACAAAGCCTTTTTCCCCCCTGAAATGGCAGATGCTGCTGATGTGGTATTCCTGGTCGAAGGAACTCAAGATATTCAAGAATTTAAACAGATCCAGAATTTTATGATGGGAATTACAGCAGAGTTGAACATTGGACTCCACAAAAACAGAATTGGATTTGCTCAGTTTGGTAGGGATATAAAGACTGAATTCCTACTGAAACAAAATGCAAATAAGAAGGACGTGTGGAATTACATCAAGAGTTCCAGCTTTCAGGGCGGAGCATCGCTGGATATAAGACGTGCCATCGACTATCTGAAAACAACTCAATTCATTCCATCGGCTGGGAGTCGTAAAAATGAAGACATTCCCCAGATCGCTGTAGTAATTACTAAAGCATCATCACAGGCTGATGTTAAATCACATTCCCAAGTTTTAATCAAAGATGGTGTGATAGTTGTCTCCATTACCATATCTGACATTGTTCAGCAACAAATAGGACTCAATTCTTCATCATACCCTTTTATTTTCCAAAGTCTTTACTTGGATGACCCGCACCAACATTCAGGAGACGTGGCTCACATGATACGAAATATAATTAAAAAAGAGAATCAGCGCAGACAACCATCAGGTAAAACACAATCTATTACTTATGGAAGATGAGTTACCTCTTGCAGAAGTGTCTGTATGTTTCTTATTTAATGCCCCCTTGAATGCATCTTCTGATTGTGTGGTCATGCTGTGCATATGTTGGGCAGGAATCTCTATCCCGTTTTCTAGTGCGGCGCGCCGCCACCGGCAGCGGGATCTTCCGTCCCGGAAGCCAGCCGATGGGGTTTCCCATTGTGGGCACCCCCCCACAATCCGCAGGCGTGACTGTGCTGCCGGTTAAGCGGAGGATCCCGCCGATGGAGAATCCTGCCCATTAGCTTTCAGGAGAAGCCCTGTTTGTTGCTGGATTCTCCCTGGCACAGACAAAACAAATCTCTGATTAGAGCATAATGGATAACATTCAAACAATAAGTCAGCGCCTCTTCTGCAATCCTGGTCATCTGGTAAACTGTTTCATGAGATTATGTTACGTTAAGATAACTGGAGCGCTGTGTGAGATGCAATCCTGCAGTGTCCTTTTAGCTCTCCGAGCTGAACTCAAATTGATGAAATGGAAATTCTCTTTTTTTTGCTGGCCACAGTGATCCAATATGAAGGGATTGGACAGTTTAAACCTCACATTGGGGGCATGATTTGCCATAATGTTATGCTCAGCACCAATCTCGTTGTGCAGGGAGAATCACAAGAGAGGCCGAAATAGGGCTTCGTGCCAGGCACAAAATAGCACGTGAGTCACGCGACCAGCGGCCCCCAGGAGCTACCTGGCCAACGAGTTCAGCTCGCTACTGCTGAAAACATTTCTAAGTATGGGCTAGACCGGGGAGTAACTCCTCAAGCCCCCAAATGATGACTAAGTGTGGGTGAATACTAAGTGTGGATCTCACCCAAAAAACCGCAGGAAACACCCCATCAAACTCCTGCAAAATTATGCCTGACCATTTTCTGAGAGAATCACGCCCGGGGTGTAAGCCTACCATGTAAACCAGCTGATAATTTGAAACTCAGGTTACAAACATAAGTTTTTTTTATTAATTTAAGGAACGTGTGCTCTGCTGTCTAGGTCAGCATTTATTGCTCATCCCTAATTACCCTTGAAAAGGGTCTGGTGAGCTGCTTTCTTGAACTGTTACAGTCCATGTGCGGCAGCACAGTGGTTAGCACAGTTGTTTCATAGCTCCAGGGTCCCAGGTTCGAGTCTCGGCTTGGATCAGTGTCTGTGCGGAGTCTGCACGTTCTCCCCGTTTCTGCATGGGTTTCCTCCCACAGTCCAAAGATGTGCAGGTTTAGTGGATTGGCCATGCTAAATTTCCCTTAATGTCCAAAAAAGGTTAGGATGGGTTGTGGGGATAGAGTGGGGTGCACTTTCCAGGGGCCGGTGCAGACTCGATGGGCCGAATGGCCTCCTTCTGCACTGTAAATTCTATGATTCTATGTAGTGTAAGTACATCCACAGTGTTGTTAGCATCAGGATTTTTACCCAGCAACGGTGAAGGAATGGTGATATATTTCCAAGTCAGAATGGTGAGTGGCTTGGAGGAGAACTTTCAGGTGGTTCCCAAGTACCTGCTGCCCTCTCCTTCTGGATGGTAGTGGCCATGGGTTTGGAAGGTGCTGTGTAAGGAGCATGGTGAGATCCTGCAGTGCAGACTATAGACGGTACACACTGCTGCCATTGTTCGTTGGCTGTGAAGGGAGTGAATGTTTGTGAAAGGGATGCTAGTCAAGTGGGCTGCTTTGTTCTGGATGGTGTCCAGTTTCTTGAGTTGTTGGAGCTGCACTCATTAACTTAGTTGCCACATTCAAGACTCCAAAATGACAGTATAATTTTTGAACTGATTAACCCGCTGAAGCAGGTTTTCTAATCTGATACCTGAGCCACAGTACTCCAGGGAACTGACTGACCAGTCAATCTGGTTTTCTGGCGGCACCCCTGGCATCGGCCTATCGTTGGGACCTTGTTGTTCGGCTGCAGGTAACCCATTGAATAGATGGTGTAATGTATGGACAAGTGACAGAAAGTTTATTTTTGTTGCGTTGTGCTTTCCAAAGTTCACTGAGACTTTCTCTCCTGTCAATATTCTCCACCTTCACTCTACCTCTCTATGTAAACCAGTGGTGGACAACCTGCAGCCCAGGGACCACATGCATTCCATTACGGTTCTGTGTACAGTCCACAAGACATTTTGTTGACTGTTGCCCACACACAGGGTTGCCATATTTCGCTGATTTCCATCTACGTAGTTTTTTTCCTACTTGCATACTGGAGGTGATACACACATAAAGCAAGGGCAATGAAGTGTGATGCATGCTGATTGTATACAACAATGGCTGTGAGAGCTTTGCACTCCCTCTGCCTCCAAAGTGTAACTATTTATTTTGTTTTTAACATTTGAAGTTCTATTAATATGTAAATGATTAAGCACTCTCTAACTCATTCTGAAATATTCAGCGGGTATCAAATGTATTTAATCTCGTTCATGGAGTCATTCTTAATGAACAAGCCTGATTTCAATCTTGTGGCCCACTGCAATGAAGGAGGGTTTTGTGGCCCCAGAGAAGTCCAAAGGCAGAGGCATAAAGGAACTTATTTTATTACAAAGCAAACTATACACACAGTATACTCCAGGTCCCAGCCGGGATTCCTCTGCTTGGCTCCCATTTGGGCCGACTTTAATGACAGACTCCATTACTCTACAGATGGGCCACCGCCCCTCAGCGGGGGATGCTCGTATTTTATGAGACTCACAGGATCCAAGTACGTCTCGGCGGGTTATAACAGAGGGCCATTTATGCAGCCCACTCACTAGCCTAGTTTGCCCATCACTGATGTAAACCATTAACCTGTCTTGCTACATCACATAGATACATTTTATTAAGGCTCGTCTAGATCACTCTTACAGAGAAATTCATGACCTCCCCATTACAGCATCAGACTGTCTCCTGAATGACTCCAGAGTTCTGGTTTAACTTGACCAATTTCTCCAGATGAACCTTTTCCAATGCAGTTTAGCATCATACCCATAATAAGGCCCCTGCAACTCACTCTCAAGCTCACTCAACTGTTCCTCGTAACTCAGTGCTCAAGAGTTAGTCTTATTGCCTTTTTCCGTAAGGTTTCCAAGGGCTGGAGGTTTCCTATGTCTCTTGAGGGGGCAAGTATGGAACACCATCTCTAAAAGAAGATGAGCTGGTGGATGGGTCATGAAAACCTGGAGATGTGGAAAAGTTATTCTTATTCATGTTACATAACTTTCTTGGTCTCTTTTGAAGAATGTGTTTTTGTTGTATCTCATGAGCTTGTAATGTTCGATATTTGTTTTACAGTGTGCCAGTCAGCCACAGTCGCTGATATTGTTTACCTTGTGGACGAATCTTCCAGCATTGGGGAAACAAACTTTGAATTGATCCGTAATTTTCTGGTCAATGTTATCAACGCGATGGATATAGGACCAGACAAAGTACAAATTGGTTTGATTCAGTACAGTACTATAACTACGCCGGAGTTTTATCTTAACACGTTTCAACAGAAGAGAGAGGTGCTTGACCATATACGATCAGTACCTTACAGGAAGGGAGGGACACATACTGGCGAGGCCATTAATTATATGGTGCAGACTTACTTTACAGAAAGCCGAGGGAGTAGAATTAACCAAGGAATCCCTCAGGTTGCTGTTATAATCACTGACGGTAAATCTGCTGATGATGTTAAAGTTCCAGCCAGTGCCCTCCGAGCTCTTGGTGTTAAAGTCTTTGCTTTTGGAATCAAAGAGGCTGTTGAAAGTGAACTTCAAAGTATTGCCTCGTACCCTGCCAGCAATTATGTTTCCCATATTGAGGACTTTGATCTGTTGAGGAATGTAGAAGACCAAATGCGGAAGAAGATTTGCAACGATATTGTAAACACATTGTTAATCGAATCACATCAAGACCATATTATTGAGCAAGGTAAGACTTTTAAAATCCACATTTTTGAATTCTGAATTCATTTGTTAAATACAGACAGCTTTCTTTGATGACCCAGCACTTTTTTTGTTTAATGGGTTCAACATCAAAGCATTTTCTTCTTTGGCATCCAATCGGTTTAGAATAATTTGGGAGTTTAACCGAAGCGGCAATAGTTTGTCTTTGGCTTGATTCTGCTCTTTCAAATTGTTGTTGATGATAAAGCTTGTAAAGAGAGAACTTGCATCTCTACTCAATCACCGAGGTAGACACAATGGAGCAGTGCCTGAACTCATAATGTTAAGAATTGGAAGCAAGGTAGGTGGACAGAGTTGATGGACAGAGTGTTGGACATTGCATTTGTTGCCTGGAAGGCTGGGTATAAGCATAAATTGACAACTCTGCTTTCTGAAGATGTCTTTAAGTTGAAGATTGATGTCTTTTCTACATCTGAAGAGGTATTACTGATGTACCTGGTAACAAGAAAATACTATTTTTTGAAAAACAGTACTGAACTAAGAATGAGGTTTCCTGCACGTTGGGAGAAGCTGTGGGCAGGATTTTACGCCCTCCCACCAGGGTAGCCTGTAAGATCCAGTGGGTACTATGCCAACCACCTACCTATCCACCCCTTCCAGCCAACTCAATTAAAAGAGGGAGCATCAAGCAGCTCACCCACATCTGGGCCTACTGAGACCCTTGGGCAGCCATTTAATGGCCTTGTGCCTGCCTCGCGGTACATTACCTGGGGTGGCAGCAGACGTGACTCACGCCTATCAGTGTCAGCTGTGAGGGATGATGTGTGGCAATGTGCGAAACTCCTTTGCAGGCCCTCTGTAACCATGAGGAACATCCCATCAATGAGATCATAGCGCCTCCCCCCCAATCCTCGTGTTAACCCTCCATGATCCTTGACACTGAACGCAGGCTTTCTGGCAGGGACCCAAATGCTCCCTCCACTCAAGGCCATCAGTGCGCTCCACCACTTAAAGTAATTGTCTTCCTCCAGTCAATGCTGCAGTCACTGGGGTAATAGCTCATAAGAGTGTGAAGGCACCCAAAGGACAAGTACTGAGGGATTGCACAAGGGTGATTAGTTATGGCTGTATGCCATCGGGATACTTTTGAATTCTAAATTGGAATACGTATTTTGCTTTTGGCTTTTATTTTTGTGTTTGGGGGTTTGAGGACTATGTGAAGGTCATTGACTAAGTGAAGATAAGGAGCGTGGGACAGTTACTGAATGGGAAGTCGGATGGAATTATCTCTCTTGAGGCAGAAGGGGCTTGTCTAGTTTTCAGCCTCCCTTCCTCTCCCCCGTCTTCTCCAACACCTTCCTTCTGCTCCTGCTGCTGGGTTTATCACCTCATAGGTGGTGGCAAGGGATCACAGCCAAATTGATGGCCCTTGTCTTCTCCTAGCTCTTCACACAGATGCTCCTTCCAGATAGTGTCAATAGAATAGGCAACTGTTTCGCTTCCTCTCCCCAGCCTAACTGAGAATGTTACCCCAAAGTTGTCTTTCAGTCCTGCCGCCCTAGGTCAGATTGATAAATTTGAAGGGGATTGGGACTCATATGGTGTCTTCCAGATTTTAACAATTGACTGTCAAGTTGATGCCATCAACAGTGCTATCCAATTATTTTAAGTTTGAAAGAATTGCAAATTATTCCTGTGTAGCTTGACATATTTTAAGTGCAATTAATTTGTAAATTCATTTTCAAAATATAAAATTGCATTAGGTTTTCAGAGAATCGGGGCGGTGCGGTGGTGCAGTGGTTAGCACTGCTGCCTCACGGCGCCGCGGACCCGGGTTCGATCCCAGCCATCTCTCACCCCCACAACCCAAAGATGTTCAGGGTAGGTGGAGTAGCCACACTAAATTAACCTTTAATTGGGAAAAAAAAATTGGGTGCTCAAAATTTATTTATAAAAAAAAAAGGTTTTCAGAGAGTGACAATTTGTCAAATGGAAAGGGAACATAATCAATTTTGAAAGCAGTATTGAATCCCAAAAGTTCAGAAGAAGGCCATTCGGCCCATCGAGACTGCATCAACCTTCCAAAAGAGCACCCTACCTAGGGCCCCCCCTCCCCGCCCTATCCCCTTAACCTCACGAATTGATCATGGCCAATCCACCTAACTTGCACATCTTTGGACTGTGGGAGGAAACTGGAGCACCTGGAGGAAACCTACACAGGCACCGGGAGAATGTGCAACCTCCACACAGACAGTCACCTGAGGCCGGAATTGAATCCTTGTCCCTGGCGCTGTGAGGGAGCAGTGCTAACCACTGTGCCACCCACTAATAAGAATAAATTCTGCAACGCAGCATCAAATTTGGTCTCTGTCCAGGCTGGTCGTGATTAACTGAAGCTATGTCCCCTCTCTCGTCTCTGTTCAGGTTGCGTTACTGAAGAAGCTGATCTCTTTTTCCTAATCGACGGGTCAGGCAGTCTATCTGCTGGCCATTTCATGGAATTGAAGAAATTTGTGACCGGTGTAGTGAGTTGCTTCAGTATCGGCCCAGATCAGGTTCGTGTTGGGCTTGTCCAATATTCAAAATTTCCACAAACTGAATTCGAAGTAACCCAACATGCCAGCAAAACGAGTTTGGAGGGAGCAATTAAACAAATCAGACATGCCGGAGGTAGCACCAATACAGGGGCTGCGCTAACCTACATGAAGAAGTTCATCAGTGACGCAAAAGCAAGCCGGAAAAGTAGCGTGCCGTCTTTCCTGATCATCGTCACAGACGGAGACTCAGATGATAATGTGACAAATCCTGCTTTACAGCTAAGGCAACTTGGGGTTACTGTCTATGCTGTCGGTGTGGGGAAAATAAATGAAAGTGGACTTCCAATAATTGCAGGTGCCAAAGAAAGAGTCTTCTACACCACAAACTTTGATGCTCTCCAACAAATAAAAAACAACATTGTGCAGGATGTGTGTTCAAAGGAAGGTAAGAGAATGACATTCACCCCAATCATTGCTTTCTTCCACATCATAAACTAACACCAAGCCTGACTTCCTTATTAATATTATAAAACCAGCAGTAACATTTTTTGCTGTCTCCCTGTATCAATAAAAACTACAGAAAAGGATACACTGATGGTAATGAGTTCTCAATGGATTATCTCTCAATATGGTGACAGTGAGTTAACATTGCATCTTCCCTGCCAATTTTGAAGATTGCAACAAAAAAATGTGGAGTCCTTAAAAGTGATTATTAAATGTGCCGGTTTGAATCTAAGACTGGATTTAGTAACATCGATGCATAAATGCCCGGATTAAAGTAAGGGATGTTTGTAAGTTCTGATAAACAGTCAGCGACCTGAAACGTTAACGCGGATGCTGTCTCCACAGATGCTATGATGTGGAGATGCCGGCGTTGGACTGGGGTGAGCACAGTACGAAGTCTTACAACACCAGGTTAAAGTCCAACAGGTTTGTTTCGATGTCACTAGCTTTCGGAGCGCTGCTCCTTCCTCAGGTGAATGAAGAGGCCTGTTCCAGAAACACATATATAGACAAATTCAAAGATACCATCTTTGGCATCTTTGAATTTGTCTATATGTGTGTTTCTGGAACAGACCTCTTCATTCACCTGAGGAAGGAGCAGCGCTCCGAAAGCTAGTGACATCGAAACAAACCTGTTGGACTTTAACCTGGTGTTGTAAGACTTCGTACTGTCCACAGATGCTGTCAGACCAGCATTTTCTGTTTCTATTATGCCTGCTTAGAGAGATTTATAACAGCTAAAATACACAGGCGCTGACATTGATTCAGAGACACAGGGAGGAATTCTATCTTTTTTTGACTACCTGTCAACTCAAGTGGGAAAAGTGGCGTGTTGCCTCCCTGCTGATCCGTCGGCTTTTCCCACCATATTTTCTGACTGATAGTTCCCATCCCACCAGCAACTTTGGTTCATGACAGATTGGGGTGCCACTTTTAAAGGGTTGAAAAAATAAAAACGCACTCTCCATAACATGGTCATGCTGTGGACCTTGGGGACAGTTAAGCCCCAGAGCCTCATTGCTCATCTGCTCATCTTTAGAAGGGAAAAACCAAGAGGTGAGGGTGGGAGGAGTGGCGGCCATGGGAGAGAATGCAGATTATTGAGGTGCTCTATCAGTACAGGGAGGGGACCAGTCCAGGTGTAGGGTACAATGATCACAACAGAATGCCATGGGTCAGTGATTGTTTGATTTGGGAGTGTTTCAGAAGAAGGATATGCTTTGGACACCATTCTGAGGTAACTGAGGTAACATATCCATTCAGGCAGCAGCCTAATAGAGTTAAATGCTGGGCGGCACCGTGGCGCAGTGGTTAGCACTGCTGCCTCGCGGCGTCGAGGTCCCAGGTTCGATCCCGGCTTTGGGTCACTGTCCGTGTGGAGTTTGCACATTTTCCCTGTGTTTGCGTGGGTTTCGCCCCCACAATCCAAAGATGTGCAGGGTAGGTGGATTGGCCACGCTAAATTGCCAATAAATTGCGAATGGGAAATGTGGTCTCTCTTTGCACTCCCCTGAAGGTGACTTGTTTTTTTCTTTCACCCTAACTTTGCAAGGTGACATTACATTTTTAAGTAGTTTGCTCTGTATCATTTAAAACTGCAAGAAATTTCCAAAAAGATAGGGGCTTAACCTCATCATAAGTTGCATCAACCCTGTTGAATCTTTTTGAAACACAGCAATCAGGTCACCCTGTGAACTTCTATACCTGAGGAAATATAAGCAACATTTATGCAACCTATGTTTTAGCTGAGCTGTCCAAACCGTGGTATAATATAAAAGATTTTGCAGAAAGTAATCTGCTCAACATGTGAGATATATGTGCATATGCGGATGAAGAACATGTCATTGTTACTTTGGTATTTTATTTAAACCTATTGACACCTAATTTAAAAAAATATTTATTCTGCTAATATTTTCTTTTAGATTGCGGGCCGAAATCTGACATCATCTTCCTAATTGATGGATCAACAAGTATAAAACCAGACGATTTTCAGAAAATGAAGACATTCATGACAACATTTTTAAATAAAAGTGATGTTGGGCCAAATAAGGTTCAAATTGGGGTAATACAGTTTTCCACAGATCCAAAACTAATGTTCCAGCTTAATAAATACACTTCGAAAACTGATCTTCACAGTGTGATCGATAAGATGCCGCAGCAGTTTGGGAACACTTACACAGGTGAAGCGCTGACGTTTACAGCGGACTACTTTGATGAAGCCAAAGGGGGTCGGACTGGTATACCACAGTACCTCATAGTGATAACCGATGGAGAGGCGCATGATGAGGTCTTTCAACCAGCCAAAGCCATAAGGGATAAAGGAGTCACTGTGTTTGCCCTGGGGGTGTTCACTGCTAAGTACAGTCAGCTTTTGAAAATTGGAGGATCCCACGACCGAGCTCATTATGTTGAATCCTTTGACGGGCTCGCAAAAATGGAACATAAAATCTCATGGGACATGTGCCATTCACCCAGTGGTAAGTAAAAGTCTTTCTTCACTTCCTGCCATAATAAACTCCAGGAGGGGCAGCACGGTGGCGCAGTGGTTAGCACTGGGACTACGGCGCTGAGGACCCGGGTTCGAATCCCGGCCCTGGGTCACTGTCTGTGTGGAGTTTGCACATTCTCCCCGTGACTGCATGGGTTTCACCCCCACAACCCAAAAAGATGTGCTGGTTAGGTGGATTGGCCACGGTAAATTGCCCCTTAATTGTAAAAAAAATAATTGGGTACTCTAATTTTATTTTTAAAAATAATAAGCTCCAGGAAATTGCTGATAACTAAAGTATTATCTTCAAATGAGACACTCGTCACAAAGCAAACCAAGAATATCTTGTTCAGTTAAAACCTAGCCAAACACTTTGGGTGGAAGCCAGGAGACATTTTAGATATGACTAGGGTAAGGAATAGTTGCAGAGAGACAGGCTGGAATTTTCCGATTCTCTTTCCCAAAGTGCTGCCTCGGGCGGGAAAAGCAGAGGGCAGCCCACCAAGGACCTTGTAGGGTCTTCCCGCTGTATTTTTAAATGGAGAATTCTGCCCATTAACCCTTGGCCCTGAATGCTCGAACACTACAGAAAGACTAATTAAGTGCCTGTTTGTAGGCTGATTGGGGATGTCACTGAGATTTACCCAGCAAAAGATATCCCACTGCTGAGGCCAAAGCCTGGCCTGTGGGTGTATAATAATAATCTTTATTAGTGTCACAAGTAGGCTTACATCAACCAGGCACTGTGAAAATCCCCTAGTCGCCACACTACAGCATCTGTTCGGGTACACGGAGGAAGAATTCAGAATGTCCAATTCACCTAACAATACGTCTTTCGTGACTTGTCGCGAGGAAACTCACGCAGACATGGGATAATGTACAGACTCCGCACTGACAGTGACCCAAGCCGGGAATTGAATCCGGGTCCCTGACGCTGTGAAGCAACAGAGCTAACCACTGTGCTACCGATGTGACTCACCAGTGGCTGCATGTCTAGAGGGATCCGTGAGACCACCGGCTCTTACCCCACCACCGGAATAACATGGCTTTGTGGGGTGTAGCTGCAATCCAGCAGTGGCAGCGCCCCACCTCTGCCCTGTGGGGCTGCCCTCCTTCAAAGGCTGCAAGCCTTCTGAATGGGCACAAAGCCTGAGAAACACGCAGTCTTGGTTGCATGTTCTGCATTTTAAATCATTCTCTGGGTAATTCCCTATTTGCTGATTACTTTATATTCTTGAACTCCGCACAAATGGAAACATATTTTCCTCTTATATCCTGTCGGACGTTTTTATAACTTTAAAGGCTTCTATCAGATCACCCCTCAACCTTTTCTTTCTTAGAGAAAAGAATCCCAGCCTATTTTTTTTTCCTGCCAGTTATATCCACCAATGTTTAAAGTATATAATGTCACAGACATTATAGGTTAAATGACATCCTCCTGCATTGTGACATTCCTTGATCCTATGACCATATTGTAAATTACATGAGCCTTTCTGCCCAGTCTTCTGCATTGGAAGGCTCACAGCAGAACCTACACTATCTGAGAACATCAGTCTTCAGTGATTGTTAACTATTTGAACATATTGCCTTGTCGGACTTTGATGTGAAGAGAGTCTCCTCAATTGAGGCTCCTTCCAGACTTAACTTCAAGGAAACTAAGAGTTAATTGGACTCTTGCTGTCATGGGAAACCGCAAAAAAGCACAGCATGATTGGCGCTTGCACTGCATGGCATGAGGCACAATCTGTAAATATCATAGGTGCAACCCTGCTGTCCCGTCCCCCCCCACACTCCTACTGGTGGGGGATGTAATCAGTGGTCGTGCTGGCATTAGTAATCCTTCAGATGTTGTTATGGGTCCGGGTTTACAGAACCCCAAAGTGTTTCATGGAGTCCAACCGACCCACAACTTTTAATAGATTGTGATGTGGGAAGCACACGGCGTACTCTCCAGGTGTGATACAGCTGAAATGGACAAATGGTTTTTAAAACAAAACAATGTTTATTCTATGAACTCAAGTTAACCTTTTAAAAACAAACATTGAATATCTTGACACCCATTACTTCAAAGATAACCCCAAAAGACTACAACACTAAATAATCCTTCAAACTGTTCCTTTAAACATCCAAAAGACTTCAAACCTTCAAAAATAATAACACATTAGGTTACATTCAATATAGTTGTAGTCTTTGGATTGCAGACATCAACAGACCAGCTCTGTGTTTCTTCCTGCAGCTCACAGCAAAACACACAGACACCCCCAGCTGCCTTCTCAAACTGAAACTCAAAAAGCAGAAGTGAGCTCAGCTCCCCCCCCCCCCCCCTCCCCCCCACCCTGACATCACTTCAGTAATATGATCAGCTCAATTTCTTAAAGGTACATTGCTTAAACATCTATTTCTTAAAGGTACTCTCACATGACAATATACAGCATCTCCTCCAGAGATAAGACAAGGATGGCAACGAATTTCAGTCCTTTGTTTCCACGGGCAAGATGTGACATGCATTGGTTGTTCTTTTTCTTCTTTTTCAGATTGCAAATGGACCGAAAAGGCAGATATTTTATTTGTAATAGATGGTTCGGGTAGCATTACGTCACATCAGTTTGAAAGCATGAGAACGTTCATGTTGTCCCTGGTGAACCGTACCAATGTTGCCAAAAACAAAGTTCGAATTGGAGCTCTGATATTTGGCGACAAACCCGAAACCAAATTTGAACTGGATGTTCTGCAGACTAGAGATGATGTGCGGAAACAAATCATGAATTGGACGAGCGTAGGGGGAAGCACTTATACAGTCGAAGCCCTTCAACTTGCAAAAACCCTTCTGGGTAAAACACATGGTGGACGAAAGGAAGCTGGAGTGCCTCAGTTCCTAATACTCATCACTGATGGGCAAGCAACAGAGAAAAAGGGACTGAATTCTACAGCTGCAGCTATCAGAGACAGCAATGTTCAGATCCTCGCTGTTGGTGTACAGAATGCTGTTGAAGAAGAACTTCGGATGATTGCAGGGTCTGATGACAAATGGTTCTACGTCCACAATTTCACCCATTTGGAGTATCTATCCAAAAACATTTCTAATCTCATCTGTTCAAATACTGAACCAGGTGAGTTCCTCAAGAGTAAGGCAATTGTCTATAATTTTGAGGAAGCTGAAGATTAGCTTAAATTTGACAGAATTTTCAAATCTCCACAGTAGGTTCAAGGGTTAATGTCCAGGGGGGCTAAAGTCAGAATGATTGAGGATTGGTCCATGTTGCCCCCCCTCCCCACCCTGCTTGGGGGGCAACATGGACCAATGAGCATCGGAGTTTTCAGTAGGCATGGACTAGCCAGGCAACCAATCCCATGCAAATAACCTGTATTCCTGTACATCCAGTACCATTTGGTGGAGTCAGTGCCAACAGGGCATGATCTGGACTTATCTGTTGTGGACGATGCCCCACATAATTTCAGGGATTTTATTTCAATTTATGCGCCTTCTGGGATGGTTTTACAGTCTTTTGTTCTTCCTTGCACCTCCATTACTATGGCGTCAGCAAATTTCGAGTAGCCAAATCCAAATGATCCGGATAGACCAAGGATAAAAGTGAGATCAGCATTGATCCCAAGAGTAAAGTAAATGTTTACATTTATATAGCACCTACATCAAGAAATCCCAAAGCACTTGAAGGCAATTAAGGACTTCTTTTTTTTAGAAAATATTTTATTAAGACATTTATAATTTTAACATTTTAAACAAAGAGATTGAACAAATACAAAACCCCCCACAATAACATACCCATCTCCCCGCAAGCATAAACCCTAACTATCATGGTCCATGTAACTACTCCATCACACGGTTCTCCCTTCATTAGATTTCCTACCCTTATTCGTCACTTCCATGCCTCCCCATCCACCACCCCCCCCTCCCCCCTCCCCCCCCCGCCGAACCCCCTCTGCTGACGGTCAATTTTCTTTGAAGAAGCTGATGAACGGCTGCCGAGCGAACCTCTGTTGTCAACCTCTTAAGGCAAACTTAATTTCCTCCAACCTAAGAAACCCTGCCATGTCGCTGACCCAAATACCCAACTTTGGAGGCTCTGAGTCCCTCCATCCCAACAGACTCCGTCTCCAGGCCACCAGGGAGGCAAAGGCCAAAACGTTGGCCTCTCTCCCCTTTGGGCGCTTCCGACACTGCAAATATTGCCACCTCTGGACTCTGAGTCACCCTCCCTTCCAGGACCTCGGACATGACATCCGAAAATCCCTGCCAAAATTGCCTCAGCTTCGGACACGCCCAAAACATATGCGCATGATTCGCAGGACCTCCCCCACAACACCCACACCTGTCCTCTACCTCCTCAAAAAACTTGCTCATCTGGGCCATAATCATATGAGCCCTGTGGACCACCTTAAACTGGATCAGGCTGAGCCTGGCACACAACGAGGACACGTTCACTCTCCACAGGGCCTCCTCCCATAAGCCGATTTCCAGCTCCCCTCCCAACTCTTCCTCCCACTTCCTCTTCACCTCCCCAATTGGGACCCCTTCCCACTCCATCAGTTCCTTATATATTTCCGAGACCCTCCCCTCCCCAAGCCCTGTTTTTGACATCACCTTATCCTGCACCCCCGTTAGTGGGAGGCGAGGGAAGCTCGGGACCTGCCTCCGGACAAAATCCCGCACTTGCAAGTACCAGAACCAATTCCCCCCTGGCAACTCAAACTCCTCCTCCAGCTCCTCCAAACTCGAGAAAACCTCCTCAATGAAAAGATCTCCAAATTTCCCGATCCCTGCCCGCTGCCACCTCCTGAAGCCCCCATCCAACCCCGCAGGGGCGAACCAGTGGTTGTCACAGATTGGTGACAACACTGACGCTCCCTCCAGTCTCATGTGCTGCCTCCATTGTCCCCACACCCTCAGGGCTGCCACTATCACTGGGCTTGTGGAGTACCGAGCCAGCGAGAACGGCAGAGGTGCCATTAACAAAGTCTTCCGATCTGTGCCCTTGCAAGATGCCACCTCTACCCGCTCCCACACCAACCCCTCCCCTATTATCCACTTCCTAACCATTGATATATTAGCCACCCAGTAATAGTTAATAAAGTTCGGAAGGGCCAACCCCCCCTCCTCGCGCCCGCGCTCAAGTAGGACCTTCTTGACGCGCGGGACTTTACCGGCCCGTCTAAAACCCGCGATCGTTGCATTCGTCTTCCTAAAAAATGCCTTCGGGATGAAAATTGGGAAACACTGAAAAGCGGACAGCAATCTCGGGAGGACTGTCATTTTCACAGCCTGTACCCTCCCTGCCAATACAGCGGGAGCACGTCCCACCTACGGAAGTCCCCTTTCATCTGCTCTATCAAACTGCCCAAATTTAATTTGTGAAGCAGACCTCAGACCCTGGCCACTTGAATACCCAGGTACCTAAAACCTCCTCCCACCACTTAGAACGGCATAACCCTCAGTCTCCTCTCCTGCTCCCTTGCCTTGATCGCAAAAACCTCACTGTT
Source organism: Scyliorhinus torazame (assembly GCF_047496885.1). Lineage (NCBI taxonomy): Eukaryota > Metazoa > Chordata > Chondrichthyes > Carcharhiniformes > Scyliorhinidae > Scyliorhinus > Scyliorhinus torazame. Next base: position 289,933,768 of record NC_092712.1, read on the forward strand.
GCCTATATTCACTTTGTAACCGGAGAACCGGCCAAATTCCTCCAGTATCCCCATAATTCCTGCAATCCCCCCCAACGGGTCCGTTATGTAAAGGAGCAAATTGTCCGCAAAACCCTGTGTTCCACCCCCCCTCTCACTACCTCCCGCCAAATGTTCGATGCTCGCAGCGCCATTGCCAAAGTCTCTATGGCTCGGGCAAACCGTAGTGGGGAGACTGCACATCCCTGTCTCATCCCCCGACACAGGCTAAAATATTCCGATCGCACCTGATTTGTTCTTACATTTGCCATATAGCAACCGGACCCAATCAACAAATCCCTGCCCAAACCCAAACCTTCCCAGGACCTCCCGCAGATATTTCCACGCCACCTGATCAAAGGCCTTTCCTGCATCCATTGCCTCCACCACCTCGACCTCGTGCTCCTCTGCAGGCATCATCATTACATTAAGGAGCCGCCTAATGTTGGAGAGCAGGTGTCGTCCCCTAACAAATCCCACCTGGTCCTCCCCTATTACTCCCGGAGCATGGTCCTCTATCCGTGTGGCCAAGATCTTTGCCAGCAATTTCGCATCCACATTTAGCAGGGAGATCGGCCTATATGACCCACAGCTCTCCGGATCTTTATCCCGTTTCAAAATAAGGGAAATCGATGCCTGCGATAACCTTGGGGGGAGCACTCCCAACTCCTTTGATTCATTGTAAGCCTTTACCAAAAGCTGTCCCAACAACCCAGAAATTGTTTTATCAAACTCCATCGGGTCTGATCCCGGGGCTTTGCCCGGTTGCATCGCCCCCAACCCCTCTATAACCTCCCCGAGCCCAATTGGGGCTCCCAGATTCTCCACCAACTCCTCATCGATCCTTGGGAACTCCAGCCCCCCCCACAAATCATTCCATCCCCTCCTCCCCGACTGGGGGTTCCGATTTATACAATTTACTGGAAAACTCCCGAAACACATCATTCGCCCCCACCGGATCCAGAACCACCTTCCCCCCTGTACCCCTCACTTTCCCGTATCTCTCTGGCCGCCTTCTGTTTCTTCAGCTGATGCGCCAGCATCCTGCTCGCTTTCAATTAAGTACTTCTGGAGTGCAGTCATTGTTGTAATGCATAAAACACAGCAACTGAATCGTGCACCCCAGTGTGGAAATAGCTGGGAAACCTGTTAGGGATGTTGTTTGAAGGACCACTATTAGCCAAAGCACCTGGGCCCAGGATTTTAAGGATAGCGGAGTTTCCCACCTCAGCAAAAGGGACCACATCCACCAATTATGACATTCTTGCAGCCATTTAATGAATTGGCCGGAGGCAGTTCCTAATGGCAAAGCCAGGTGAAAAGGAGCAGCCAGATTGAGACATCCTCTGGGGGGGGGGGGGGGGGGTTTGGGTGGTGGGGGTTGGGGAGGGGTGAAATAGGGCTGTGATGGAGATGCTCATCATCCCCACCCAAACCTCCCCAAGGTCGGATAAAGGTACTGTCCCCTGTTCCTGAGCCCCTCCTGCTGGCCACACAACTGAGGCCGGGCCAGGAAGTAACATTCCAATAGCCATGAATTGGTCACCCAGAAACATTACAGACCCGGCTGCCTGCAAACCTGCCAGCGGGGGTTAGTAAAATTCTGCCTCTGGAGAACTCCCTGCTCTTCTTCAAATAGTGCCATGGATTTTTTTCTTCCATCACGCTTAATCTCTTTTTACTTTGGGTTGCCACTGCTTTGCCCAGCTTTGGTCTGATTTAACTGTTGGGCATGTCTTGTGATACTTACTTTACATTAATGGCAGTACACGAATAGTCACTGTTATCAACAATTTGACTCTGCCAAACAAGTCTGAAGAATATCTAGATTTTATATTAGGCTTGTCAAAGTTGTGCTTTTGTGTTGTACTGCGCCTAGTTAGCATTCAAGAATGAAATGTCGGTTATAAATGTATCTGGTCAGGGTAAAATCTTATAAATGTTTGAAAGAATTATGCATAGAAATTACGATTCTATTAATTTATGGTTTATGTTCTCTTCTTCCAGATTGTGAAGTTCATGAAGCTGATATTGTTTTTCTCATTGATGGATCGGGAAGTATTGCACCAAATGACTTTGAATCCATAAAGAAATTCTTGGAATATATCATTAAAACACTTCGTATTGGTCCAACAAAATTTCAGTTTGCATTAGCCCAATACAGCTCAACACAAGCCACTGAATTTTACCTGAACTACACCAGTGCCCAAACTGCACTCTTTGAGAAAATTAAGAACATCGCCCAATTGAAAGCGGGCACCAATACGGGGTTGGCACTAAAATTTGTGTCAGGCTTCTTTGAACAATCAGCAGGTAGTCGAAAGCTGAAAGGGGTGCCTCAGTTCCTCTTGGTGATTACAGATGGGCAGTCCCAAGACAGCGTGGTTGTCCCCGCCAGCAACCTGAGGAAGGAAAACATCAATGTTATTGCCATTGGTGTTGGGGAAGCCAATGCTGATGAGCTGCTTCAAATTAGCGGAGCGCCGGACAGAAAATTTCATCTTTCAGGATATAAGGAATTGGATAAAATTAAAAGAAGAATTACTCGTGAGCTCTGCACTAAATCTGCACAAGGTTAGTAGGCTTTGCATTGCTCATTGGTACAGGCTTCTAAATTGCAATGTTGAAGTGAAAATGCCAGTGACAATATCGTTAACTATGAAGGGAAAATAAATGTTATTTCCAGCCAGGGTCGCATTAGTAAATTGCTGTAGAACTTTTCTTCCCACATGGGTCTGCAGCAATATCCCTGATGAATGTGAATAAGAAAGAAGGCAGAACTTTTAAAATTATTGTATCAGAGCAGTAAGAGATCACCGTGAAGCAGACCGGGATCACCATGAAGCATACTGGGATCACTGTGAAGCAGACCGGGATCACCGTGAAGCAGACCGGGATTGCTGTGAAACAGACCGAGTTCACAGTGAAGCAGACCGGGATAGCTGTGAAGCAGACCTTTGTGTTCAAAAGGGTTAGGTGGGGTTAATGGGTTTTGGGGATAGGTGGAGGCATGGGCTTAAGTAGGTTTTTCTTTCCAAGGGCCAGTGCAGACTCGATGGGCCAAATGGCCTCCTTCTGCACTGTAAATTCTGTGATTCTATGAATTACCCGATTATGGGTGGGGGGAAATTAGCAGAGTAAAGGGAAAGCTGGCGGAAGAGTTCTTAAAATGTACGAAGGAGATCTGGGGCGGGATTCTCCGCCCCGCCACGCCACATTTCTGCCCCGACCAGCAAACGAGATTCTCCATTATGCCGGCCGGTCAATGGGGTTTCCCATTGTGGGGCAACCCCACGCCATCGGGAAACCCCCGGGCGCCGGCAAAACGGAGAATCCCGCCAGTGGAGAATGCCGGCCCCGATCTTAATCATTTCATTTCTAGTCCACCAAGGGAGGAAGTAGTGCAGTCTCTAGTTCTGGGAAATGATATAGGACAAGTGAAATTTGTTTCTGAGGAAGAACATTCACATTGTGATAAGAATGCAATTAGTTCTAGAATAGGAGTCTAAAAAGATGACTAAACATAAAAGAGAGAAAATCCTATTAAAAATGAGTTGAAATCCACACATGAGCCGAGATTGGCCTGCCCCTCCTGCCACAGAACCGGAAATTCCCACACATAGTCAATGGGCTTTTGGATGGTCGGTCAAATATTTACCCCACCTGTGTCGAATCCCACCATGGGGACCAGAAAGTCTGGCCACAGGTTTGTGGCCTTGGTTTTGGCCAAGGTTGGTATCATGACCGGTACAGGCGTGGAGGGTCAAAGGGCCTGTACCTGCGTTGTATTTTTTGTCCTATTTGTTCGCAACACAGGGGAGTTGGAGGCAATTCTGTGTTGGGAACAAAGAGAACAAAGAACAATACAGCGCAGGAACAGGTCCTTCAGCCCTCCAAGCCTGTACCAGTCATGATACCAACCTTGGCCAATACCCTCAGCACTTCCTTGTGCCATATCCCTCTATACACATCCTATCCATGTATTTGGCAAGATGCCTTTTGAACGCCTTTAATGTATCTGCTTCCACAACCTTCCCCGACAACGCGTTCCAGGCACTCACCACCCTCTGTGTAAAAAACCTGACAAAGCAATTACGGAGACACGGCTACAGAAAAATCAGGAGTGGCAATTAAATATTGCAGCGTAGAAAAGGGGAAAGTGTACTTATTGGGGGTAACAGGCTGGATTCTCCGGCCCTCCAGCTTCGTCGTTGTTGGCTGCGCGCCGATCGCTGGCGGCGGGATTCTCTACCCCCGCCTCTTCTCAATGGGATTTCCCATTGAAACTATCCCACGCCGCTGGAAAACCCAGGGGCAGGGCTGCGCTGCCAGCGGGAAAAGAGAATCCCAACCTCCGGAGAATTCTGGCCAACATGATGGCTAAAAAAAAGAGGGATGCAGTTTCCAAGGAGAGTTTTTTCTCATAGCCATTTGCTGTTGAGATCAGGAACATACTAAAGGATGGTGGAGTAAGGATTCCCAGGAACCATGCAAAAGACAAATGGACATATACTTGAAGAGGATTAATTTGCACAACCTTTGGAAAAATGCTAGGGTGTAGAAACAGATCCATCATAGAGCAAGGCTAGGCTCACGGGCCTTCCTCTATGCTGCAAAATTTTAGGATTCAAACACGCAATTATGCATGCTGCATGGAAGCGACAATTGCTTTGATAACCTGCATACCTCCAGGGGTCCCGGGAGGGGACCTGGAGCACAGTTCAGCAGTAAAATGACAGGTAAGTACGGCTTTCCCTCAGGGCCAGCCGAGTTTTACGGCAGAACCTCTTTACCATTTTTTGTTTTTTGGAACCTGGTTCCCAGCTACTGCCAGCCAGATGAAGAGGCAGGCTGGCTGTTGGCTGGGCAGGCATTAAGCAGATAGGAGACAATGCCAAGAGAGCAGGAAGAGTCCTTGGTGGAAATTGGGGGAGGTGTGTCGGGGATATTGGAAGGCCGTTAGCTTATGGGAAGACGGGTGGAGTAGGGGAAATCTCGGAGCACAGCCATATTGATAGTGGAACTTAACAGTTTGCTGGGGTGCAGTTGGGGGGGTGGAGGATAGGAATCTCATCTCACACTGTTAACGTTGGAGCAGAGGTGAAATATTCATACAACCTTGTTATAATATTAAAAAGCGAGCTGCTTTGTTACCAGCCATTCATCCAGACTCCATTATAACTGTAAATGGCGGATTTGAATTGAGTTGGTTTCAGGTTTGAAATTATTCACATTTTATCTTCCCAATTGATCCAAAGTCACCCTTTTTTGGATGCATTGAAATGACTTGTATGCTTCTGCCAATAATAGGGCTTGACCCACAACATGCTGAGGTGAGAGTTCCGGCAACATGGTCAAACTTACATGAAAGAGTCAGCACGTTATCTAAAAGGGCCCAAATCCCTATTCTGTTGCCCACCATCGGGTAATCACTTTCCTTGAATTGTCGCCAACTTGGGAAGGTTCCTGTGTTGGATGGCTGGAGTGCCGTCCCAATTCAGGTGGGAATTTCTATGATGTACATAGGGCCCCACCTGAAATTCTGATCCCCTTTGCCCATCTGTACTAAATGGTTAGTGTCCAAATCAGCAGTCCTGAAAAGACAGTTCTCAAAAAGAGGATTGAATACATTTATTTTTTTAAAGGCAGGATTGAGAGGAATGTGAATGATTCCTCTGCTTCTACAGAAAAATGCTGGGCTACTAACAACCAATCCGAGGCCCCCCTATGATTGTGTGCCCAACCCCTGTCCCAAGGTTTAAATCTCCTATCCATCCAGAACCAGTGAACTTCAGCAGGACCATCCAGGATAAAGCAGCCCACATGATTGGCACCCCTTCCACAAACATTCACTCCCTCCATCACAGATGCAAAGTGGCATTAGTGTGTGGCATCTACCAGATACAGTGCAGGAACTCACCAAGCCTCCTTAGGTAGCATCTTTCGAGCCCACAGACACAGCCATCTTGAAGGACAAGTGCAGCAGATGCATGGGAACACCACCACTTGCAAGTTCCCCTCCAAGCCACTTCCAATCTTAACTTGGAAATATATTGCCGTTAATTCATTGTCGCTGGGTCAAAATCATGGAACTCCCTCCCGAACAGCACTGTGGGTGTACATACATTACAAGGACTGCGGGGGTTCAAGAAGGCAGTTCAACACCACAGTCTCAATGGTAATTAGGGATGGGCAATGAATGCTAACCTAGCCAGCAATGCTCAAATTTCATGAATGAATATAGAAAAAAATAGCTTTGATGGCTTTGAAACAAGGCCCGGGCTTCACGTTGGCAGGAATAGAACAAAAATCACCAGAGCAACAATGAATAGTTTAAAATCAGTGGGCAGGTTTTGACCTGACTGCAACTGACAAAAAGCTTCTGAGGCTGGATCCGTTTCAGGCATTCAGGCATTACATTGGGTCAACAACCGAGGCCACCATTTTTGATTTGATTGTGATGTCGTAAACATTGTCAGCTAATCCAGCTTTCAATTGCTCCGCGCTAATTTTGTTTTCCAGCCTGCACGATAGATGTTGCTGTGGGATTTGACAGCTCAAATCAGACCCAATTTGAAAACATGCTTGCTGGTCAATATGAACTACAAATAAAGCTGGTTGGAATCTTAAAGCAAATTACCTCTCTGCCTATGGTCAGCTGCGATTCAGATTCCAATACGGAAGTAAGAGTTGGGTTTTATATTCAAAACAACAATGGGCATATGGTTTATGAAACCCGATTTGATAAAAATATTTCAACACTGGCAGTTGACCTGCAGGGTATCAAGATGGACAGCCGTGTTAATTTAAACACAAATCATTTAAAATCCTTTTTGAAGAAGTTCGATGAATCAACTTCAAGATTCAAGGTAATATTTTACATTGGAAAATCTATTTTTTTAACAATGTTGTTCAATGCATTTGCACAATTAGTAGACTTTTAATGATCAAATCAAAGTGGTTTTGTTTAAAGGAACTTGTTAATAGATTGCGATAAAACTGATAGCATATCTATTTGATCAGACTATGGTGACTCGTGAGCTCCATCTCTTCCATCATTTGTGTTATTTCTTTTGAGTTTGCTGCAAAGAGAAAAGGTATAGAGGTGCCCACCCCCTCGATTCTTACAAACACGATAAGAGGTTTTATATAGGGATGTTGTTCATACAATCGAAGACGGAAAACTGAAGCCCACACAAACACTAGGAGAGGTGTATTCTCTGATACATAGCACACTTTGTTAGTGCAACTCCAGACCCGATTATGCATTATCTCTGTACACATATATAGTAAAGTCGCCATAGTCCCAAATAACCATAGTCTGCTTTCCCCTTTGAGGGGGGAGAGTTGACTGGTGGTGATTTAACCTGTGGATCACTACACTTCAGGTAAGGTTGAGAAGGTGGGGCCTTCATGGCTAACCTCAGTTTGTACGTGCTGCTGGCCTCGCTCTGCATCACGAATCAGCTGTCTAGCCAACTGAGCTAAACCAGCCCCCTTATGTATATATGCACCCAAGTTTTTTTTTTAATAAACATTTTATTGAGGTATTTTTTGGTATAACAATAACACAATAAACAATGTACATGAAACTATAAACATAGTGCAAAAGCCATCTCCCTCCCTTACAGGTCCCACCTTTATTAACCCCCTACTCTAAGCTAAACTAACCCCCCCTCCCACTTCTGCTGAAGATTAATTTTCCGCGAAGAAGTCGACAAATGATTTCCACCTCCGGGCGAACTCTAAGAATGACATCTCAAGGCAAACTCGATTTTCTCCAAACAGAGAAAGCTAGCCATGTCCGATAGCCTGGTCTCCGTCTTCGGGGCTTTGAGTCCCTCCATGCCAATAGTATCCGTCTCCAGGCTACTAGGGAAGCAAAGGCCAGAATATCTGCCTCTTTCTCCTCCTGGATTCCCGGGTCTTCCGACACCCCGAAAATCGCCACCTCTGGACTCAATGCCACCCTTGTTTTTAACACCTTGGACATGACATCCGCAAACCCCTGCCAAAATCCCCGAAGCTTTGGACATGCCCAGAACATGTGGACATGGATCGCTGGTCCTCCCGCACATTTTGCACACCTGTCTTCCACCCCAAAGAATCTGCTCATCCGGACCAATGTCATGTGAGCCCGGTGAACGACCTTAAATTGTATCAGGCTGAGTCTGGCACATGTTGCGGACGCGTTGACTCAACTCAACGCGTCTGCCCAGAGACCATCCTCTATCTCTCCTCCCACTTGCACTTCAGCTCCTCGGTCTGCGTCTCCTCTGACCCCAGAAGTTCCTTGTAAATGTCTGAGACGCTCCCGTCTCCTACCCACCCTCTGGAAACTACGCTGTCCTGAATCCCCCTTAGCGGTAGGAGCGGGAAGGTTGACACCTGTTTACGTAGGAAGTCCCGCACCTGCAGATTCCTGAATTTATTTCCCCTCGCCAACCCAAACTTCTCCTCCAGCGCCCTCATACCCGGAAAGCTCTCCTCTATAAACATATCCCCCATCCTCTCAATCCCTGCTCTCCACCATATCCGGAACCCCCCATCCATACTTCCCGGGGCAAACCGGTGATTATTACAGATTGGAGACCAGACCGATGCTCCCTCTGCCCCCACATGTGTCCTCCATTGCCCCCAGACTCTCAGGGCCGCCACCACCACTGGGCTGGTGGAGTACCGTGCCGGCGGGAACGGCAGAGGCGCAGTTACCAATGCCCCCAAACTGGTGCCCTTGCATGAAGCCGCCTGCATACGCTCCCATGCCGACCCCTCCCCCACCACCCACTTCCTGATCATGGCTATATTAGCCGCCCAGTAATAGTTACTATAAGTTGGCAGCACCAGCCCGCCCTCTCCCCGACTCCGCTCAAGCATTACCTTCCTCACCCGTGGGGTCTTGCCCGCCCAAACAAAGCCAGAGATCACTTTGTTGACCCGTTTAAAAAAGACCGCAGAATAAAGTTGGGGAGACATTGAAACACGAACAGGAATCTCGGGAGGACCGTCACCTTCACCGTCTGGACCCTCCCAGCTAATGACAACGGGAGCGCGTCCCATCTCTGAAAACCATCTTCATTTGGTCTACTAGTCAGGCCAGATTTAATTTATGCAGCCGGCTCCATTCCCGCTCCACTTGAATGCCTAGGTACTAAAGCTTCCCCCTACTAATCTAAACGGCAGCTCCCCAATCGCCTCTCCTGTCCCCTCGCCTGGATCGCAAACATCTCACTTTTCCCCATATTTAGCTTATACCCCGAAAACCAGCCAAATTCCCCAAGAATTCTCATGATTCCATCCCCTCTAATGGGTCCGATACATACAGAAACAGGTGGTCTGCATAGAGGCGAGACACTGTGCTCCAACCCCCCCCCCCGCCCCGCCCCCAGACCAGCCCTTTCCAGCCTCTTTAAGCTCTCAGAGCAATTGCCATCAGCTCTATAGCTAGCGCAAACAACAGTGGGGAGAGGGGGCATTCCTGTTTTGTCCCCCGGTACATTCTAAAATAGTTCGATGTTGTCCTATTCGTCCATACACTTGCCACAGGAGCCTGATACAGCAACCTGACCCAGTCAATAAAACCCCGCCCAAATCCGAACCGTCCCAGTACCTCCCACAGATAATCCCATTCTACCCGATCAAAAGCCTTTTCTCCATCCACTGCGATCACTACCTCCACCTCCCTACCTTCTGGGGGCATCATGATCACATTTAGCAGTCTTCGTACATTGGCCACCAACTGCCTACCCTTAACAGATCCCTTCTGGTCCTCCCCAATAACGTCCTGAACACAACCCTCGCTCCTGGAGGTGAAAATAAATTTTGGCCAGCAGCTTGGCGTCCACATTCAACAGGGATATCGGCCTGTGGGACTCACACAGCTCCGGGTTCTTGTCCCGCTTCAGAATCAGCGAAATCGTGGCCTGTGACATCATCAGGGGCAGCACCCCTCTTTCCCTTGCCTTATTGAAAATCCTCATCAACACCGGCCCCAATATCCCAGAGAACGTTTTAGAAAACTCCACTGGGTACCCGTCCGGCCCCGGGGCTTTACCCCCCTGCATGGCCTTCAGACCCTCCACTATCTCCTCCAACCCGATCGGGGGCCCCAGCCCTTCTACCAGCTCCCCGTCAACCTTTGGGAAATTCAGCCCCCCCGAAGAAGTGCCTCATCCCCTCCGGCTCCGTAGGGGATTCCGACCTATACAGCCTCCAGTAGAAATCCCTAAACGCCTTATTCACCCCTGCTGAATCTCCAACCAGGTTCCCATCTCCGTCATTTACTTTCCCTATATCCCTGGCTGCCTCCCTCTTTCTGAGCTGCTGTGCAAGCATTCTGCTGGCCTTCTCTCCATGCTCATAGATTGCCTCCCTCGCCTTTCTCAGCTGCTCCCTGTGGTTAACAAGCCAAACTCCACCTGTAGCCTCCGCCGTTCCCTTAAAAGCTCTGCCCTGTCCACCTTCTCCCTATGGGCCGTATCGAGATTAGCTCCCCTCTGACCACCGCCTTCAGTGCTTCCCAGACCACTGCTGCTGAAATTTCCCCTGTGTCGTTGACCTGCAGATAGTTCTAAATACATTTCCTCAGCCGCTCGCACACTCCTTCGTCAGCCAAAAGTCCACATATAACCTCCAGTGCGGGCGCTGGTTACTGTCTTTACTAACATGCAGGTCAACCCAGTGCGGAGCATGGTCTGAGATTGTGATTGCCGAGTACCCCGTGTCCACCACCCCTGCCAGTAAGGCCCTGCTCAAAATAAAGAAATCAATCCGGGAGTACACTTTATGCACGTGTGAATAGAAGGAGAACTCCTTCACCCTCGTCTGCCCAAATCTCCATGGATCCACCCCCCCTATCTGCTTCATGAACCCCCCCTAGTTCCCTTGCCATTGCTGGCACCCTGTCCATTTTTGAGCTTGACCGGTCCAAGCCAGGGTCAATAACTGTGTTGAAGTCCCGTCCCATGACCAACCTGTGCGAGTCCAGGTCCGGTATCTTCCCCAGCATCCTCTTTATAAACTCCACATCATCCCAATTTTGCACATACACATTTACTAATACCACCTGCACCTCCTCCAGTTTCCCACTGACCATAATGTACCGACCTCCCACATCCGAGACTATTCTACCCGCCTCAAACACCACCCACTTATTGATCAGGATCACGACCCCTCTAGTCTTTGAATCCAGTCCCGAGTGAAAGACCTGACTGACCCAGCCTTTCCTCAATCTAATCTGTTCAGTCACTCTAAGGTGCATCTCCTGCAACATTACCACGTTCGCCTTCAGTCCCCTAAGATGCGAGAACATGCGTGCCCTCTTGACCGGCCTATTTAACCCTCGAACATTCCAGGTGATCAGCCTAGTTGGGGGGCTCATTGCTCCCCCCCTTCACCGATCAGCCATCCACTTTTTTGGGCCGCCTGCAGCCCATGCTCCGCGCCTCCACCGGCCCGCCCCCAGGCAGCCTCCGCCCCCAACCCCCTCTCTGTCCCTTGGCCCATGTCCCTCCCTCGTCAACAGAACATTCCCCCCCACCCCCCCTTGTAACAACACTCTGTAACCCAACCCCTTTGATAAACCGAACATGTGCACACACCCCACTACGCTTCCGTGAGCTAGCCCGCCCAGCTAGCTTGGTGGCCCCCATCCCTGGTACCAGATAGTCTCCCACCAATGGTTCCCTCCCCCCCACTCATGCAAACAAACTCCAACATCAAACAATCCCCACACAATTGCCCGACAGAAAAACACCAAGATCAAAACAAGCACCCCTCCATCCCCCAACAGTGCAAATGAAAACCTTAACTCACTCAGCTCTACCACTGGTCCCAAATCCATACAGAAGGCATTACAAACAGCCTCCACAAAACGAAAAACCAGATTTTATTTTTTAAAGAACAGAGAATCAAAAAGAAAAAAAAACATGAACGCTGCAGCAAAGTTCAAAAGTTCTCAGTCCACCACCAGTCTTTTCCTTTTCACGAAGTCCAACGCGTCCTCAGGCGACTCGAAATAAAAGTGCTGTTCCTCGAACGTGACCCAGAGACTGGCCAAATACAACAATCTGAACTTCACCTTTTTCTTAAAAAGAATCAACCTAATCTGGTTGAAGCCTGCTCTTCTCCTGGCCACCACCGCACTCAGGTCTTGTAGACCCGCAGGATACTATTGTCCCACTTACAGCTCCGTGTCTGCTTGGCCCACTGTAGAATGCGCTCCTTATCCAAGTACCTGTGGAATCTCACCACCATTGCCCTCGGGGGGGGGTCTCCCGTTCGCGGCTTCCACGCGAGTGCTCTGTGAGCCCTGTCCACCTCCAAGAGTCGGGAGAATGTTCCCTCCCCCAGCAGCTTCTCAAATATGCACGCTATGTATGCCCCAGCGTCTGCTCCTGTGGCTCCGGGAGCCCAACGATTCTCAAGTGCTGCTGGCGGGACCTATTCACTAGGTCCTCCACCTTCTCCAGGAGCTTCTTCTGCTGGTCCCTCAGCACCTCCACCTCCAACTCCACAGTAGTTTGATATTCCTCCTGCTCAACCAACGCCTTCTCCACCTTCTGGATCGCCCGATCATGGGCGTCCAATCTAAGCTCCAGCCGCTCAATTGACTCTTTTATCGGGTCCAAGCAGTCCCATTTCTGCTTAGCAAAGCCTTCCTGAATAACTTGCATCAGCTGCTCCGTTGACCGCTGGGTCAACAAACTAGAAGTCCGGTCCTCCGCCATGCTGTCTCCCGCTGCAGCTTCAGCCCAAGCCTTCTCTGTCTTTCTGTTTCTGCCTTTACGAGCACTTCTAGTCCTTCTCTCCATGCACCGATGTGGGAATTCAGTACACAATTACCTCTGTCTTCAATTTTACAGCTCAAGTCCGGTAGAAAATCGGGGGAAAAGGTCCAAAAGTCCGACCCAAGCAGGAGCCACCAAATGTGCGACTTACTCCTTCATAGCCGCCATTCGGAAGTCTCATATGTACCCGTATATTCCTTTTTGGTTGCGTTTGACTTTCTGGAATCTGGCTACTCGTAACGTTGGAAGTGTCCATTGTTCCTTCAGTAGGTGGTACGTCTTGGGATGTTACTCCAGTGTCCATCTCTATAGGGATTGGGAAGTCCTCAGAAACAGAATCTGCACTTGTTTCTACGTCCAGGCTCTGTTCCAAAGTACTGCTGTCTAAACTTTCCACGGGAACTACTCCTTTGAGAAGTTTCAGCGACCTCACTCTGTGAAGCAAGTGTGTCCGCATAATGTGTGATATTGGAACTGTCTTTGCTCAGATCACAGTAGGGACCCATTTCTTGCTGGTGGTGTAGCTTCTGGCGAGCACACACTCTCCTTAACTGAGCACTCGCTTTTTTAGAGATTTGTTCCCTCCTAGCAATCTGTGCTTGTTGTTGTCGTTTGACAATCTCAGAGTTATCAGGTGGTATTAACAAATCAAACTGTTCACAGTTTCCTCCTGAGCAGCAGCATTTCTGGTGAACTCTGTGTGGCTGCATGTGCGGTGTTCCGGCAAGAGATTAAAAATTTGTTTGCTCTTCTTGCCAATGTACCTCGACCCTTCGATGCCTTGATGAAATGGTTCAATGATTGAACAAAGCATTTGGCCAACCCATTTGTTGTAGAATGGCACAAAACTAACTTGATGTAGAACACACCATTTCCATTCAGTTGTCCTCGAACTTCTTCAAAGTGATGTGGAGATGCCGCCATTGGACTGGGGTGAGCACAGTAAGAAGTCTTACAACACCAGGTTAAAGTCCAACAGGTTTGTTTCAAACACTAGCTTTCGGAGCGCTGCTCCTTCCTCACCTGGTGTTGTAAGACTTCTTACTGTTCTACAAAGTGAATGGAGCATCATTGTCACTCACGACCTGCTCCGGTGTACTAAATCTTGCAAATATTTCGTCTAGCTACTCAAAGGTTTGTTCTGTTGTAGATTTCATGACAATGACTTCTGGTCATTTGAAGTGTACATCCATAATGACTAGGAACATACGACCCTCCACTGGATCAGCAGAATCAATGTGTATTCTCAGCCGTGGCTGTGTCGGCCATTCCCATGTATGTAATGGTTGCAGTGGTGGAGTGTTCCTTTGTTTTGCACAGTATTGACATTACCCCACTTTCATTTTGATTTGAGCATCTAACCCTGACCACCACCACCAAAAACAACTGTGTGCCAGTTCCTTCGTCCTCGCTACACCAGGATATCCCTCCTGTAGTTGGTCAAGGACTTAGAGGAATAATCACTTGGGTTCCCCACAATAAAACTCCATTCTGAACTGTCAACTCAAGTCTCCACGTGATGTAGGGCTTGAGGTGTGGATTTTCCAATGAAAGTCTGACAGCGTTCCTTTTTGGACCAGGTTCACCACATTCTCCATCACTCGATCGGTTCTTGTATACTTCTGCACTTGAGATGAAGTCAGAGGTACATTATGAGTGAGAAATACAAGACGTTGAAGAAATATTCTTCTGTGTTATGCTTGACTTGCAACGGAATTCTTGACAATCAGCACATGCATGTTGCTCTGACTTGTGATACTGAATATCATGCGTGTGTGCCGATAATATCAAAGACCATCTTCGTAACCTACCAGCTGCTAAACAAGGAATACTTTACACGGCCCAAAGATTGTCATCAAGTGTCGATGATCCATCAATAGAGTAAAATGACATCCATAAAGATAATGTTGGAACCTTCCTACCCCAAAATCCATGCTCAAATCTCGTCTTCTAGCTGAGCATAATTCGTTTCTGCACTAGTAAGAGTCCGTGAAGCAAATGCTGTTGGTCACTCCTCTCCATAATGTGCAAGGCAACTGCACCAACCCCATTGGGTGATGCATCGCAAGCAAGTTGCAGGGAACCAAAAGCTCTGACTTCTGTAAGGCATCTTTTACCTCATTGTATACACTTGTGCATTCTTCTGACCAGTGCCATGTCTGTTTGGCACATAACAAAGTGTGTAAAGGCTTCAATTTGTGTTGCTTAATTCTGCACAAATTTACCATAATAATTGATCAGTCCTAAAAATAACCTAAGTTGTGTCACATTTTGAGGACGTGGCACTTCGAAGGTTGCTGCCATCTTCTTCGGCTCCTTGCGTAAGCCATCTTTATCGATGATGTGTACCAGATAATTTATAGATGTCTTGACAGAGTCGCATTTCTCCTTTTTAACTCGGAGATTATGGTTTTGCGGACATTTCAGAGTAACTTCAAAGTTTTTCAAGGGTTGTTCACTCAAACCGGAGAATAGAATGTCATCTAAATAACATTGCACCCCATTTAGCCCACTCAGAATTTGATCCATGGGCCTCTGAAAAAGAGGAGCAGATATCACTCCAAATGCAAGTCTTCTGTAAGCACCTTTGTGCTGTGATTTTGCAGCCACATTCATTTGTAAATACGGCTGTGATAAATCAATTTTACTAAATTTCTGTCCTCCAGAAAGTCCAGTAAACAAATCGTCAATCAGCGGCAGTGATTAGCGATCTGTGCACAATACCGGGTTAATAGTTGTTTTAAAACCACTGAGTCATCACGTTTCAATACAGGAACTATTGGTGTTGCCCATTCACTTGTAGCAGCTGGTTCAATGACTCCTGTTTGAATTAGCCTTTCTAGTTCTTCGACTTTTGGCCTGATGGCGTATGGTACGGTTCTAGCTTTGAGACATTTTGGTGGACTGCTTGGCTTGATCTTTAAATTATACTTCAACTCCGGTCATGGAACCTAGTGAATTTTCAAACACCTTCTCCTCTCTACAGAAGTTGTTGTAGGTTGTTTTTGATCACCCATTTGTTGATTTACTGCTCCAAATTTGGGTTTAAGCTCTGTCAGCCACGATCTATCAAATAAATCAGGAATTTTTCCACACGCAACGTGAAGAGGCAACTTTGCTATCTGACCATTAATTTCTACTTTCACCAAAATGCACCTTTTTAATGGTACAACCTCTTCTGTTCACGCCCTTAGGATCACATTAGCACTGTAACACAATGGTTAGCATTGTTGCTTCACAGCACCAGGGACCTGGGTTTGATTCCCAGCTGGGTCATTGTCTGTGCAGAGTCTGCACATTCTCCCAGTGTCTGCGTGAGTTACCGCCGGGTGCTCCGGTTTCCTCCCACAAGTCCCGAAAGACATGCCGTTAGGTGAATTGGACATTCTGAATTCTCCTTCAGTGTACCCGAACAGGCGCCGGAATGTGGCAAATTGGGGATTTTCACAGTAACTTCATTGCAATGTTAATGTAAGCCTACTCGTGACAATAAAGATTATGATTATTTGACGGTCTTAAAGGCAGATGCTTCAACTTTTGATTATAAATTGTCTTGGGTACTAACAATGCAGCTGATCCACTTCCATCTTAATTTGATGACCATTAAGTTTAGCACATGTCCAAACACATTGTTGATCACTCTGATTTCAGTTCCTACTGTTGCTCAGGTACATCATCTCCTGAATGGCCTTGGACTTTGTGTACCAATTTATAGACACAGCTAGTCTATTTAGATGTGTTTTTCTCTTGCACACCCTTGGTGTCAATGAGGTTTTCTGAACCCAACATGCCATAAGCATATGGCCTTTTTTCCATAATTCTTGCACTTATTTCCTCCACTCCAGCATTCCCCTGCTGATTGTCCAACCTGTATACATCGGTGGCAAACCTTGTGGTATCCATTTTGTGGATCTTCACTCCAGCCCCTATCCATTAAGCTTCTTTTGTTACTAGCTCCATAGATGTGGCAACTTTCACAGCAGCTTTGAGAGTTAAATCGCTTACAGCTTCCTCTGAATAGCTTCACTGTGGAGTCCATAATCTGACTTATCACAAAGAGTATCAAGTGTTTCATCAAACTTGCTGTGTTTTACTAACCTTAAAATCACTACGAATTGTAAAATGCTTTCCCCTTTGTCCTGACTATGGTGGTGGAAACAAAATCTTTCTGCAATTAATAACAGTCTAGGTGAGAAATGCCCTTCCAAAGTCTTCATTAGTTCAATATAGGACTTATGTCCTAGTTTGGCTGGATGAACTAGCAGCATAGAAGTTTTAGACCTTACTGAATGGAGAAATGTTGCAGCATTTTGTTCCTGCCGTGTTTGATTCGCTATGAGATATAATTGGGATCTTTCCTCATATGAGTTCCAAGTTTCACAATCTACGTCATCAAATGCATCCACGGACCCTCTTCCCCACCATTTTGGATCCCGGTTCCGAGGGTCAACCAACGTCCTCCCTTCCAATTGTTTTTGGTTGCATGGCACAAACCATTCACTGACCCACGCTGTAGCTGAGAATTATTTTACCTTATGCTTTACTGTGGTTTAACTTTTCCTGAGTAGCAGCCTGTACAGCCGCAGAAGACTTCTGAATTCCTATTTCGGCAGCCCGTTTAGTTTACCCACATGCGCGTTCTCTGCAACCCAGATTTGACCCCTTCAACAGCAAGCAAGTTTTCAAACCGTCGTTCTTTTTTTGCGCATGGTTCTAGCGACTGGCTTTGCCTGATATGTATGTGTGTGAGAGAGAGAGGCTGATCCAGAGAATCGTCTCTGCTCTCGGCACCCACTCCACCGATTTTAGTCGACAATGTTTTTTTTGTTCAGCAATTCCGTTTTATTGCTTCAATCCTCATCGCCAGTTTTCTCTTTTGTTTATTTCTTTGAGTT
Organism: Scyliorhinus torazame; assembly: GCF_047496885.1. Lineage (NCBI taxonomy): Eukaryota > Metazoa > Chordata > Chondrichthyes > Carcharhiniformes > Scyliorhinidae > Scyliorhinus > Scyliorhinus torazame. The sequence continues at coordinate 289,951,469 of NC_092712.1, forward strand.
TGCCGCAAAAAAGAAAAGAAAATGAGGTGCCCACATTTTGGGTTCTTACAAACACAATGAGAATTTTATTTAGGCATGTTGCTCATACAATCTAAGGTGGAGAAATGAAGCCCGCGCAAAACCTCTCTGCTGATCAGCCACTATAGATCACTTGACTCTTCCCCAGCAGGCAATCTATTCTCTGATACATAACAATTAGAAAGAAAAAGAAAGTATTTCTGACACAGATGCCTATAACACAGCAGTGGCTGTGTACTACCAAGACCTGTATGAACAACAATACGTTTAATCACATTTTGGTGGTCTTGGATGAAGACTAAAAGTTGGCCAGGATACGGTGAAACATTTCATGCAGACCATTTACCTACGGAAATGAACATTTTATGTCCAGTTCAAATGCTATTTCCAAATTGCTTTGCTTTCATGCACGGGTGCCCATTATTTTATCTTAAAAATCACAAGGCTCTGTTTCACTTTTGTTCAAAACACAAGGAACCGGGAGGACTTCTTTCCATTTCATTCTGTGTTGATCTGTTTCTGTTTCAAACACCACTTGCTTGTTAATAAAGTAAAACGGTTTAAGAGACTGTGGCTTTCAGAAATCACACTCCATATGGTAGAACAGGGGCACAGCTATCTAAAACTTCCTTCAGTTCAATTCCATCATTATATTAAAGCAGTCCAGTCCCAGATGTTCACAAGTCGGGAGGTTAATGCAGGCGTTTCTAGATTTTCAGACGACTAAATTTGGAGTGTGATCTTTTTTCATTGCGTTTTCCACTCCCCTTCGAAGGTTCCGGTCTGGAAGAATAAATGGAAAGGCGATTTCCCTTCATTCCCATTTATTAATTAGTAACAGACATGTAAATGAAGTGGGATTGAAGAAATGGCTTAAGATCTCACAGTTACCTGGGTCGCTTTACTATTTTAAATGTGCAATCGAAATTTAAGCAGCTGCGGTTTCCCACTCCATTCCTTTTGGAACTTTTATTATTTTATATTCAATCACTTTTAAAGTCCAGGGTACGATGAAGGAACAATGACTTACTTTCTTCTGACTGGCAATGGCCCAAGAGAAGGCCCACGAGAGCTGTGAAGGGAGAATCATCCTCCAACTTCCCTTTTTAACCTGTTGATATAGGTCTTCTAGGCACTGACTAGTTACCTCCCCATTCATGGGGTAGTGTGAAGTCCTCAGAATATTTTTATCTCAATGGTTTCTTCAACAGAAAACCATGATTTCAAATGCGTAAAGCCTGGATTATTATTGTCCATTTTCTTTCATTGGCTTAGCCAACAATTCATCCATACATTATAGAAAGTGTATTGCTGCTCAGGAATTTACCTGTTGCCCTGCATTAGAACCTCACAAGTACAACTGTACGCATAGAATTATAATATATTATAGGACTGCCACAATGAGGAGAACATTCTCTCAATCAATTGACTCTTTGAATTGTAGCTGATCAAAATAATATTCTGTTTAAATATAATTCACATTGTAGGTGATTTTATTATTCACGGATGGATTAGATGACCCCTTAGATCAACTCAAGGAAACGTCACGAATGCTCAGAAAGAAAGGTAAATACATCTTTATTGTGAAAGATAATTGTTTAGGATTTATTGGCCTGATGTTGGGTAGAACTTTAACCTATCAAGGTGGTTGGGATCAAGTGCAGGCAGATGTTTTACACAGCAGAAGCTGCCAGCATGTTGGGAATACAGCAGGAACCCACTGGTATCTGGCGTTAACCTGGACCATGTTCTTCAGTGGGAGAGGCAGATCCCTATATATGTTAGATCCTCCTCAATTGCTGTTTTATTACAGGGTCTTGACTTTCACATTGTTGCATTAATTTTCTAGGCTTCCTGTTAGGAAGGGTTATGGGGTTAGAGAGCTCTTGAGACAAAGGAAGTGAAAAAAAAATCCCTGCTTTGAAAATCCATCTGCTGGCTCAGCCAGAGGAAGCAGCACCTGTAAATTTCTAGAAAGACAAAAATAAGTCAGCCAGGTTTAAACCCACTCAAATCTTTTATCTGCAAACCTTTAATTCATGTCAATGTAAAATTGATTTTACTAGGCTGTGGTTGACAGCTTTCATACACACCCAGCCATCTGCATTGTTTAATTTATTTCCCTTCATCCTTGAGTGGATTTCAAATAGTCAGCTGTGAAACTAACCGCAATGGTTGTAACAGATCACCATGGGCAGCAGGCTGGCACAGTGGGTAGCACTGTTGCTTCACAGCTCCAGGTTCGATTCCCGGCTTAGGTCACTGTCTATGTGGAGTCTGCACGTTCTCCGTGTGTCTGCGTGGGTTTCCTCCGGGTGCTCCGGTTTTCTCCCACAAGTCCCGAAGGACGGGCTATTAGGCGAATTGGACATTCTGAATTCTCCCTCTGTGTACCCAGACAGGCGCCAGAATGTGGCGACAAGGAGCTTTTCACAGAATCTTCATTTCAGTGTTAATGCAAGCCTACTTGTGACAATAAAGATTACTATAAAAAAAATACAGAGCCCCCTTCATCGAATGTTCAGGTGACCCTGTAGTAGGTGACTCAGATGATCTGAGCCTCAGGCATGGTATTTATCACATGGGGGGAAAATAAATATTTTTCTAAATATCCGAATATTGGGTGCGGATCGTGTTGATTTTCGCACCAAGAATGATGTCATTAAAATCCCGCGCATGATCTTTGTTCCATTATCCACAGTAATGTGTGAAATCAAATGGGTGTTTTTATAATTCCAGGAGTCCATGCTCTCATCACTGTGGCCCTGGAAGGCGCTTACAAAGTTAATCAGATCCCTCAGATTGAGTTTGGAACTGGATTTTCATACAAAGAACAGTTGTCCATTGGAATGGAAGCTATTGGAGATGCTTTGCTAAAAAAAATAGTAAGTGTCCTTTGGAAAAGCAGGTCATGATTGTTCAATATTCTGTACATTTGTACGAGAAAATGAAATTTGAGACCAAAAGAACCAATCCCAGTTTAACATGAAGTTGATTGATCCAAATCTTGGTCCATTTGTCAGAGTAGCTGACGCTGGTAAATAAAAACTGCTGTCGAGTTCAATCTTTCTTTCCTGAATTTGCATCAGCTGATTTACTTTTGCAATTCCAATAAAACAATCATTTTTTTCAGAAATCAGTTGCAGAAAAGCAGTGTTGCAATGTGAATTGCGTGTGCACAGCAGAACCAGGAAGACATGGCTATCCGGGAAATTATGGAATGGAGGTAAGATGTAAAACCACTGAGATGCAATGTATGATCACGCCGATTAAATGGAAGGATGATGGAATATGAAATCAAGATATTTTGCCGCTCTCCTAAATCAATCCAAAGTGAATGTTTTTGCCCTGAAAATTCCCACTTCAAAATGTATCAGGAGTGGGCTCTAAGTATACCCTATGGAGCTGGACCAGACATCATTCCGAAGAACTAGGACAGGTTCAGTTACACCCCTGCGATGGGTACAGATGCTTTGACATTTCGGCGCTCCCCCACCTCCATCCTCAGATTCCCCCTGGAGGTGAGAGAGGACAGACAATAAAGATACAAATGGGTATGAATAATGACCATTCTTCTCTATCCCCCCCATCACTAGACACACACGTCACATGCACTTCACAATCAGACACAACTGAAATTTATACCATTGAAAAATGAATCTAGCAACCCGTTTGCAAATCCTGTTATGGCCGCTAAACCTCACGAGACGGCCACCACGAGACTTGCCCCACAAAGGGCATGACAATGGCATGGAACACTGTTGGTTTTTAAGGGGCGTGGAGGTGCTAGAGGTCCCGGAGATTGAGGGACAAGGCTGGGCATTACCCCCAGCAAAGCCCCCAGGTGGCACAGTCAAGGGGGTAACCCTCCTCTATTCATGGGGTGGGGGGTTCCCCTAGTGTTGTGGCAGGGAGATGGGGGGTGCCTAGATGCTTGGTAAAATTCCTCCCAGTGTCTGCAATGAAGTCAGTTTACATGTTGGTGTTATTATTGTTTTGTTAACTGCTTGATGGGTGTTTCATTATCACAGGGAAGTCGAGGCCTGCCTGGATTATCTGGCCACCCAGGAATAGATGGAGAAGAGGTGAGTTTGCTTCATTTCAATCGTTAAAACTTCAGTTGCTTTAATCTGAGTTCTACTGGTTTACATCGGAGGATTGGTAATAACTCCAGTGTACAGTTTATCCAACACTGCAAAAGGCAACATTATTTTGAAAAGTCTTTTGGTCTTACAAAGCACGCTAATTATAAAATTTGGTCCGTCCTGTTTCACAGCGCCGAGGCCCCAGGTTCGATTCCGGCTATGGGTCTCTGTCCGTGAGGAGTTTGCACGTTCTCCCCGTGATTGCATGGGTTTCGCTGCACAACACAAAGATGTGCAGGGTATGTGGATTGGCCAAACTAAATTTTCCCTTAATTGGAAAAAATGAATTCGTTACTTTAAATTTATGTTAAAAAAAATTAAATTTGGTCAATATAGGAGCAGAAATAGGCCATTCGGCCCATCAAGCCTGATCTACCAGTCAAAAGATCATGGTTGGTTTGGTTGTGGTCTGAGCCCAATTTTCCAGTCCAACTGTAACCCTTGACTCTCTTAATCCAAAATCCTTTCTTCATCCCAAGAATGAGTCAAACGAACCTTCTCTGTACTGCTTCCAAAGCAGTTACGTCTTTTTTCACATGAGACCGATTCTCATGCACACGTTGCATGGGGTACAAAGTAAGCTTTGCTGCATTATGTTTTATAACATCGAATTTGGAAATGAAATCTGAACATCTTTTACAGGGTGGGAGAGGCTCCCCAGGTGTCACTGGTCCTCGAGGATTTACGGGTTGCCAAGGTAACAGAGGTCACAAGGTAAGGGACGACTGAATGTGTCTCCCGTACATCAGTAACCGACCGAATGCTCCTATTTTTGCTCATAGCATTCTTAATGTGTTTCAGGGAGGAAGCGGTTATCGAGGAACAAAGGTAAATCCAGCTTATTTACTTTTTATTAATTCCAGTGGAATGCAAATATTTTCTGTTATCCAACACCTGATTTTACCAGTGCTAACATCCAATATTACTGTTGTACCAGGGTAGTGATGGAAGCCATGCTATTGATGGAATCAATGGAGAGCAGGTAATTGGTGATATTTGTCACAATTCACTTTATTGATGGAATGGTGATATTCACTTTTTAACATTTATGTACAAGTACTGATACAAGATTGTGGTTTCACAGGGAGAACATGGAGAGTTCGGACTGACCGGCGAGAAAGGGAAGCCAGGATATCTGGTAATCTTTATATCAACATTTGAACACTCAAGTGAAATTAGCTTTACTGTCATGAGAATGTCGCTTTAAGAAATGTTTGGCTGCTCATGTTACTGCAGCGATGTCAGAGTGTGGGTGGAGCTGAGCTCTGGTTCTGCTTTTTGGTTTCACTTTGAGAAAAGCTTGGGTGCGTCTGTCTTTTTGGTTTAGTTTTTCAGTGTGTTGCAGCTGAAGTCAGCCAAAGCAGCTGTACTGTTGAGCTCTCTGCCATGAAGGACTATCTCTTAAGCGTTTGGTGAATTCAGAATTATAAATGTTTTCAGTATTGAATGTAAACTCTGATGTGCTTCTGATTAGAGGTTTGTTAAGTCTTTTGGGTGTAAAAGGACAGCATACAGGTTACTTAGTGTTGTATTCTTTGGGGGTTATCTTTGAATTACTGGCTGCTAAGATATTCACTGTTTGTTTTAAAAAGGTTAACTTGAGTTCATAGAATAAACATTATTTTGCTTTAAAAAATACTTTTCCATTTCTGTTGTACCATACCTGTAGTATGAGCCATTTGCTCCCCATACCACAATCTATTAAAAGTTGTGGGTCAAGTGAACTCCATGATACACTTTGGGATTCTCTAAACCCCGACCTGGAACAATTGGGAGCTCCAGGGGGATAAAAGCCTATCTATTGGATTGGCTTTGTGAACTTAAAGACAGTGAGGGGTGAGCATATTGTGGTTGCTTTTCAGGTGTGGTATTTTAGTTTAAGTGGGGAGTGTGTTGTGGACAATGGCTCTTTCAGAGGCTCAGAAGTTTTTGCGGGTGGAAACGGTCACACACAGTACCTTACAGACGGAGACTAAAAACAGACTGTGAGATTTGGCAAAAACATTGCAGTTAACATTGCCTGACCAAATGTGAAAAGATGAGGTAATTATGGCGGTGGTTAAACATTTAATGTTGCCTGAGATACAGTTTGACTCATTGGAAATGGCAAAAATTCAGTTGCAAATTAAACAAATGGAACATGAGAAAGAATTAAAGCACCTTGAATATGAAAGAGAGAGAGCGGAAAAAGAAAGAGAGATAGGGAAAAGAAAAGGGGAGAGAAGAAAGGAGAAAAGAAAGAATAGCGCTAGCAGAACAAAAAGAAAGATAAAGGGATATACAGATCAGGGAAAAAGATAGAGAGAGAGTTTGAACTTCAGAAAATGGCCATGAAACATGACAGTCACTTAAAATTGGCAGACGTAAAGGGAAACGTACAGTTGAATGATAGTGTTGAGAATAGTGAGAAAGAGTGTCATAGTCAAAGGCGTGGTGGGGATCTATTTAAATATGTCCAAGCATTGCCAAGGTTTGACGAGAAGGAGGCGGAAGCCTTTTTCATTTCATCTGAGAAGGTAGCTAAACAAATGAAATGGCCACAGGACATGTGGGTATTACTGATTCAAACAAAGCTGGTAGGTAGAGCTAGTGAAGTGTTTGCATCACGACCGGAGGAGGTATCTGGGACGTATGAGGAGGTGAAAAAATGCATCTTAGGTGCATATGAACTAGTGCCTAAAGCCTACAGACAAAGGTTTAGAAATTTAAGGAAAGAATTTGGTCAAACATACATGGAGTTGAAATGATCAGAGTAATTTTGATAGGTGGATAAGGGCTTTGAAAATAGATCAAACATATGACACTCTCAGAAAAATTATACTTTTGGAGGCGTTTAAAAATTCAATTCCTGATGTAGTGAGAACTCATGTGGAAGAGCAGAGGGTTAGAACTGCGAGATTAGCAGCAGAAATGGCAGATGATTATGAATTAGTTCATAAATCAAAGCTTGGTTTCCGACATCAGTTTAAGCCTGGGGACATGAGAAATACTCAAGTGGTAAAGGTAAAGGTGATCTGATGGGAGACAATAAAGAGAGTGTACCTCAGATTAAAGAAGAAATCCAGGAGGGTGGAAAAGAAATGAAAAATTTCAAATGTTTTCACTGTAATAAACTAGGCCATGTAAAGTCACAGTGTTGGTGATTGAAGAAAAGCACTGCAAGGCTGATGTGGTAAAACAGGATAAGACAGTGGGATTTGTTAGAGTGGTAAAGGAAAGCCCAAGTGAAGCGAAGGAAGTGCAACGTTTGTACAGCATGATCAAGAGGTGATTGTTAAGAAGGTGCCAGATCTCTTTAAAGAATTTATTTGTGTGGGTAAAGTTTACTCATGTGTATCAGGAGGAGAAGGTAAAGAAGTCATAATTTTAAGAGATACGGGAGCTAGTCAATCTTTAATGGTAAGAGATGACGAGTTATGTAGTTTGGGAAGAATGTTGCCAGAAAAAGTGGTGATATGTAGAATTCAGGGTGAGAGGAGTAGTGTTCAATTATATAAGAAAAGGTTGGAAAGTCCAGTGAAGAGTGGTGAAGTGGTAGTAGGAGTAATAGAGAAATTATCTTGTCCAGAATACAGTTTATCTTGGGTAATGATATAGCTGGATCGCAGGTGGGAGTAATGCCTACTGTGGTTGATAAGCCAAATCAGACAACTGAAGTATTGAAGGACGAATATCCTGGGATTTTTCCAGATTGTGTGGTAACAAGGTCGCAAAGTCACAGGTTAAGACAAGAGGAGAAATCAAAGAGTGAAGGTAACGTTGAAGTGCAATTGTCAGAAACAATTTTTGATCAGATGGTTGAAAAAAAACAAGAAGAGGTGGAGGATGAGGCGGATATTTTTAGTTCAGGAAAATTGGCGGAGTTACAACAAAAAGATATAGAAATAAAATGGACGTATCAGAAAGCATATACGGATGAGGTATCTACGTGTATACCAGAGTGTTATTACCGGAAAAGTAATGACTTGATGAGAAATTGGAGACCTTTGCATATGCAGGCGGATGAAAAGTGGGCAGAAGTTCATCAAGTAGTATTGCCGGTAGGGTATAGAAAGGAGGTGTTGCGAGTTGCAAATGAGGTACCAGTGGGAGGTCATTTGGGGATAAGGAAAACTCAAGCTAAAATCCAGAAACATTTTTATTGGCCTGGACTACATAAAGATGTAGTTAAATGTTGTCAATCATGTCACACATGTCAAGTGATAGAGAAACCTCAAGCAGTGATAAAACCAGTGCCCTTAATACCCAGTCCAGCATTTGAGGAACCTTTTACAAGGGTCCTAATTGATTGCGTAGGACCGCTTCCTAAAATTAAAATTGGGAATCAATATCTTTTGACTATAATGGTTGTGTCTACTAGGTTTCCAGAGGCCATTCCAGTACGTAATATTACAGCTAAAAAGATTGTGGAGGAGTTACTTAAATTCTTTACTAGATATGGACTACCCACAGAAATACATTCGGATCAAGGATCAAATTTTACTTCAAAGTTATTCAAAGAAGTTATGGATAGCTTAGGAATAAAACAATTTAAATCAACTGCATACCATCCAGAATCGCAGGGAGTGTTAGAAAGGTGGCATCAGACATTAAAGACAATGTTGAGGACTTATTGTCAAGATTATCCAGAGGATTGGGATAAAGGAATTCCATTCGTACTGTTTGCAATTAGGGATGCACCTAATGAGTGAACCAAATTTAGTCCTTTTGAACTAATTTTTGGTCATGAGGTAAGAGGACCACTTAAATTGATTAAGGAAAAATTGGTGAGTGAAAAGTCAGAACTTACATTATTGGATTACGTGTCAAATTTTAGGGAACGATTAAATAGAGCAGGTGAATTAGCTAGACAACATTTGAAAGATGCACAAAATGTGATGAAACGGGTCGCGGACAAGAAATCCAAAGTCCGTAGATTGCCAGTGGAGATAAAGTTTTAGTGTTGTTACCAGTGATAGGTGAACCTTTAAAAGCTAGGTTTTGTGGACCTTATCAGATTGAAAGGAAATTAAGTGAGGTTAATTATGTGGTAAAAACACCAGATAGAAGGAAGACTCACCGAGTGTGTCATGTGAATATGCTTAAAAGGTACTTTGAAAGGGAAGGAGAGAAAAAGGAGGAGGTTTTAATGATTCTAACTCAAAGTGACAAACCAAATCCAGATGACTGTGAATTTGACATACCTCAAATTAAATTGGAAAATGAGGATGTTCTTAAAAATTGGGATAAATTGTTGAGTTATCTTCCAGAGGAAAAACAAACTGACATGAAAGAGTTATTGATATCACATGGGCAAGTTTGTGTAGATAAATTGGGAAGTATTAAAATGGCTATACATGATGTAGATGTGGGAAATGCTGTTCCAATCAAACAACATCCATACAGACTTAACCCTTTAAAATTGGCGCAGGTTAACAAAGAGATTGAGAGTATGCTTAAATCTGGCATAATTGACTTCCGGGTGCGGCGATGACCAGCTAAGTCGCACGTTTCGGCAGCTCCTGGTGGAACGGACTTTTGGGCTCTTAATAGGAGCCCCAACGGCAATTTTAACGGCTAAAAACACTGTGCGGTAAACCAGAAGGGAATCCCCCTGGACACGGATGGAAAAAGGAGAGGAAAGTGGCCGGATTGCGGTGGATCCTCTAGAGCAGCGGCCAGGAAGGCAAGCACAAAGCAAGATGGCGTCGGAAGGTGGCAGTTTAATATGGGGCCCTGACCAACAAGAGTTCCTGCGGCGCTGCGTGGAAGAACTTAAAAAGGAGATGAAGAAGGAGCTGTTGGCCCCGATATTACAGGCGATTGAAGGGCTAAAGGAGGAGCAAAAGACCCAGGAGCAGGAGCTTCGGGTCGTGAAGGCAAAGACTGCTGAGAATGAGGACGAAATACAGGGCCTGGTGGTGAAGACAGAGATGCACGAGGCACAACACAAAAGGTGTGTGGAAAGGCTGGAGGTGCTGGAGAATAATGCGAGGAGGAAGAATTTAAGGATTCTTGGTCTTCCAGAAGGGGCGGACGTCGGGGCATATGTGAGCACGATGCTTCACTCGTTAATGGGATCGGAGGCCCCGACGGGCCCGTTGGAGGTGGAGGGAGCTTATCGAGTTATGGCGCGAAGACCGAGGGCTGGAGAAATTCCTCGAGCCATAGTGGTGAGATTTCTCCGATATAAGGACAGAGAGATGGTCCTCAGATGGGCAAAGAAAACCCGGAGCAGTAGGTGGGAGAACGCGGTGATCCGCGTATATCAAGATTGGAGTGCGGAGGTGGCGAGAAGGAGGGCAAGCTTTAATCGGGCCAAGGCGGTGCTGCACAAAAGGAAGGTTAAATTTGGAATGCTGCAGCCGGCAAGACTGTGGGTCACACATCAAGGGAAACACCACTACTTTGAAACGGCAGAAGAGGCGTGGACATATATTGTCGAGGAGAATCGGGAATAAGCGGGCTAGAAAAAGAACGTTTGGGACAAAGTGGTGGGGTGACTACGTGGGGTGAAGGGGGGGAAATGGAGGAAGAGATGATTTCCCAAGTTGTTAATCCTGCGACCCTGTAACTTTTCTCTCTTCCCCATGTCGTGGGGGAGGGAGGATGAGGAGCTGGGGGCGCCGGCCATTGAGGGCGGGGCCAAATGGGAAGCACGGGCTTTGTTCCTGCGCTATGGTAATCATGGCGGGAACAGGGAAGCAGGAAGGAGGGGGCCTCGCACAGTGGGGGCCGAGGTCACGGGGGGAAGCCGAAGTCGGCCAGAGTTTCTGACTTCTGGGAGCAACATGGGGGGTGCAATTACGCTAGAAGGGGATCTAGCGGGGGGGGGGGGTGTTAACTGGGTTGCTGCTGCTGGGGAGAAGGGGGAGCTGATATGTGATGGGGTGGTTGGGGCGGGAGGGCGCCACTGGGGGGAGATACGGCTACGTGGGAACCGGGTGAGGAGCTGGATTGAAAAAGGAGATGGCTAGTCGACAAGGGGGCTAAAGAGCCCCCCAACCCGGCTGATCACATGGAATGTGAGAGGGCTGAACGGGCCGATTAAGAGGGCACGGGTACTCACACACCTAAAAAAACTTAAGGCAGATGTGGCTATGCTGCAGGAGACGCATCTGAAATTGATAGACCAGGTCAGACTTCGCAAAGGATGGGTGGGGCAGGTGTTTCATTCGGGGCTAGACGCAAAAAACAAGGGGGTGGCTATATTAGTGGGGAAGCGGGTAATGTTTGAGGCAAAGACCATAGTGGCGGATAGTGGGGGCAGATACGTGATGGTGAGTGGCAGATTGCAAGGGGAGGCGGTGGTTTTAGTGAACGTATATGCCCCGAACTGGGATGATGCCAATTTTATGAGGCGTATGTTGGGACGCATCCCGGACCAAGAGGCGGGAAAGTTGGTAATGGGTGGAGATTTTAATACGGTGCTGGACCTGGGGCTGGACAGATCGAGGTCCAGGACCGGAAGGAGGTCGACTGCAGCTAGGGTGCTCAAGGACTTTATGGAGCAGATGGGAGGAGTAGACCCCTGGAGATTTAGTAGACCTAGGAGTAAGGAGTTTTCGTTTTTCTCCTATGTCCACAAAGTCTATTCACGGATAGACTTTTTTGTTTTGGGAAGGGCACTGATCCCGAAGGTGACGGGGACGGAGTACACAGCTATAGCTATTTCGGACCACCCTCCACATTGGGTGGACCTGGAGATAGGGGAGTAAAATGAACAGCACCCACCCTGGAGAATGGACATGGGATTATTGGCAGATGAGGGGGGGTGTTTAAGGGTGAGGGGGTGTATTGAAAGGTACTCGGAACTCAATGACAATGGGGAGGTTCAGGTGGGAGTGGTCTGGAAGGCGTTGAAGGCTGTGGCTAGAGGGGAGCTGATATCTATCAGGGCACATAAAGGAAAGCAGGAGGGTAGGGAAAGGGAGCGGTTGTTGAAAGAACTTTTGAGGGTGGACAGACAATATGCAGAGGCACCGGAGGAGGGACTGTACAGGGAAAGGCAAAGGCTACATGTAGAATTTGACTTGTTGACTACGGGTAATGCAGAGGCACAATGGAGGAAGGCACAGGGTGTACAGTACGAATATGGGGAGAAGGAGAGCAGGTTGCTGGCCCACCAACTGAGGAAAAGGGGAGCAGCGAGGGAGATAGGGGGGGTGAGAGATGAGGAGGGAGAGATGGAGCGGGGAGCGGAGAGAGTGAATGGAGTGTTCAAGGCATTTTATGAAAGATTAAATGAAGCTCAGCCCCCGGAAGGGAAGGAGAGAATGATGTGCTTTCTGGATCAGCTGGAATTTCCTAAGGTGGAGGATCAGGAGAGGGCGGGACTGGGAGCACAGATTGAGACGGAGGAAGTAGTGAAAGGGATTGGAAGTATGCAGGCGGGGAAGGCCCCGGGACCAGACGGATTCCCAGTGGAATTTTATAGGAAATATATGGACTTGCTGGCCCTGCTCCTGATGAGAACCTTTCATGAGGCTAGGGAAAGGGGGCAGCTGCCCCCGACTATGTCAGAGGCATCGATATCGCTCCTCCTAAAGAAGGAAAAAGACCCGCTGCAATGCAGGTCCTATAGGCCCATTTCCCTCCTGAATGTGGATGCTAAGGTTCTGGCCAAGGTAATGGCAACGAGGATAGAGGATTGTGTCCCAGGGGTGGTTCATGAGGACCAAACTGGGTTTGTGAAGGGGAGACAGCTGAACACAAATATACGGAGGCTGCTAGGGGTAATGATGATGCTCCCACCAGAGGGGGAAGCGGAGATAGTGGTGGCGATGGATGCCGAGAAAGCATTTGATAGAGTGGAGTGGGATTATTTGTGGGAGGTGCTGAGGAGATTTGGCTTTGGAGATGGGTATATCAGATGGGTACAGTTGCTGTATAGGGCCCCGATGGCAAGCGTGGTCACGAATGGACGGGGCTCTGATTATTTTCGGCTCCATAGAGGGACGAGGCAGGGATGTCCTCTGTCCCCGTTATTGTTTGCGCTGGCGATTGAGCCCCTGGCCATAGCATTAAGGGGTTCCAGGAAGTGGAGGGGAGTACTCAGGGGAGGAGATGAACACCGGGTATCTCTGTATGCGGATGATTTGTTGTTGTATGTGGCGGACCCGGCGGAGGGGATCCCAGAGATAATGCGGATACTTGGGGAGTTTGGGGATTTTTCAGGGTATAAATTGAACATGGGGAAAAGTGAGTTGTTCGTGGTGCATCCAGGGGAGCAGAGCAGGGAAATAGAGGATTTACCGTTGAGGAAGATAACAAGGGACTTCCGGTACTTGGGGATCCAGATAGCCAAGAATTGGGGTACATTACACAGGCTTAATTTAACGCGGTTGGTGTAACAGATGGAGGAGGACTTTAAGAGATGGGACATGGTGTCCCTGTCACTGGCAGGTCGGGTGCAGGCGGTTAAAATGGTGGTCCTCCCGAGATTCCTTTTTGTGTTTCAGTGCCTCCCGGTAGTGGTCACGAAGGCTTTTTTCAAGAGAATCGAGAAGAGTATTATGAGTTTTGAGTGGGCCGGGAAGACCCCGAGAGTGAGGAGGGGATTTTTGCAGCGTAGCAGGGACGGGGGGGGGGGGGGGTTGGCACTACCGAGCCTCAACGACTATTACTGGGCCGCCAATGTTTCAATGGTGTGTAAGTGGATGGGAGAAGGGGAGGGAGCGGCGTGGAAGAGATTGGAGAGGGCGTCCTGCAGGGGGACTAGCCTACAAGCAATGGTGACGGCACCGTTGCCGTTCTCACCGAAGAAATACACCACAAGCCCGGTGGTGGTGGCTACATTGAAAATTTGGGGGCAGTGGAGATGGCATAGGGGAAAGACGGGAGCCTCGGTGCGGTCCCCGATAAGAAATAACCATAGGTAGTACAATTGAGAGAACTGTTCGTGGATGGGACGTTTGCGAGTCTGGGTGCGCTGACGGAAAAATATGGGTTGCCCCAAGGGAATGCATTTCGGTATATGCAACTGAGGGCTTTCACGAGGCAACAGGTGAGGGAATTTCCGCAGCTCCCGACGCAGGAGGTGCAGGATAGAGTGATCTCAGAGACATGGGTGGGGGATGGTAAGGTGCCGGACATATATAGGGAAATGAGGGACGAGGGGGAGATCATGGTAGATGAGCTGAAAGGGAAATGGGAAGAAGAGCTGGGGGAGGAGATTGAGGAGGGGCTGTGGGCTGACGCCCTACGTAGTGTAAACTCAACGTCCTCGTGTGCCAGGCTAAGCTTGATACAATTCAAGGTTCTACACAGGGCGCATTTGACTGGAGCACGACTCAGTAGATTTTTTGGGGTAGGGGATAGGTGTGGGAGATGCTTGAGAAGCCCAGCGAATCACACCCACATGTTTTGGTCATGTCCGACACTACAGGGGTTCTGGGTGGGGGTGGCAAAGGTGCTTTCGAAGGTGGTGGGGGTCCGGGTCGAACCAAGCTGGGGGTTGGCTATATTCGGGGTTGCAGAAGAGCCGGGAGTGCAGGAGGCGAGAGAGGCTGATGTTTTGGCCTTTGCGTCCCTAGTAGCCCGGCGCAGGATATTGTTAATGTGGAAGGAAGCCAAACCCCCCGGGTGTGGAGACCTCGATAAACGACATGGCAGGGTTTATAAAGTTAGAACGGATCAAGTTCGTATTAAGAGGTTCGGCTCAAGGGTTCACCAGGCGGTGGCAACCGTTCGTCGACTACCTCACAGAAAGATAGAGGGAATGGAAAAGAAGAAGACAACAGCAGCAGCCCAGGGGGTGGGGGGAGGAACTGGACGGACTCTCAGAGATGTCATTGTATATGTATAGACACTTGTTATAGGTAATGTATATTGGATTGTTGGATTGTATCTTTGGAGAGTAACTATTTTTGACAAGGCAGTTGCCACTTGGTTTTGTTTTTGTTTTTTGTTTATATATTATTTATTTATTTGTTTAAAATTGGCCACGGTTATTTATATTGCTTTGTTGTTGTTCAAAAGAAAAACTATGTACTGTTATGTTTGGCCACAAAATTTTGAATAAAATATATATTTTTTAAAAAGTGGCATAATTGAAGTGGGTTGCAGCCAATGGAGCTCACCTATACTGATGGTACTGAAACCAGATGTACCCAACGGTTGTGTGTGGTCTATAGAAAGGTTAATGCAATTACAAGAACGAACTCTTATCCTATCCCACATTTGGAGGATTGCATTGAGAAAGTGGGGCAATCAGTTTTTATTTCCAAACTGGATTTACTTAAAGGTTACTGGCATGTACCTTCATCCGAAAGGGCGAAGGAGATTTCAGATTTTGTGACTCCAGATGGTATATATCAATTCAAAGTTATGCCATTTGGCATGGAAAACGCCCCAGCCACATTTCAACGGTTAAATAACAAAGTTGTGTCAGGATTACCGAATTGTGCGGTATACATCGACGATCTGGTAATTTTCAGCCAGACATGAAAAGACCATTTAAAACATCTGATGGAGTTATTCGATCGACTTCAGGAGGCGGGTTTGGTGATAAACCTAGCCAAAAGTGAATTTGGAAAAGCCCAAGTCACTTTCCTTGGCCATACAATCGGACAGGGTTGAATGGTCCCGGGGAGTTTCCGATACCCTCGACACGACGGGAGACAATGCGATTTCTTGGTATGAGTGGATTTTACCGGAAATTTGTACCAACTTTTAGCAGTGTGGTCGCTCCACTGACGGACTTGCTCAAGAAGCGTAACAAATTCCAGTGGACAGCGGAGTGTCAACAGGCATTTGACAGCCTGAAGGCTGTGTTAACCACTGCTCCTGTGTTAGCCATCCCAAATTATACCAAACCATTCAAAGTGGCGGTTGTTGCGAGTGATGTGGGTGTAGGTGCGGTGCTTCTACAAGACGACGATGAAGGGCTAGAGCGGCTATTGGTTATTTATCAAAGAAATTGAATTCTCACCAGAAGAAGTACTCAACGATTGAGGAGACTTTGAATTTGGTGCTGGCTTTGCAACATTTTCAAATTTATGTGACCAGCAATCCGTCTGACACCATTATATATACTGATCATAATCCGTTGACGTTTTTGGAACCATTCCAGAATAACAATGCAAGGCTGTTTCACTGGAGTTTATTGTTACAGCCATTTCATTTTAAAATAGTACATGTGGCAGGACGGGAAAACGTGATAGCCGATGCTTTGTCACGAATGTGATGAACAGAAGGATTTCAGTTGGAGGAAGAAGAATGAAAAAAAATGGACTATTATTATACCTGTTTGCGGGTGCTGTTTTTTGCAATGATAAAGTATATGCACTGTGTGCATTTCTTAAAGGATGGTGAAAAGGTGAAAAATGAAACCATCTTGAAGTTGATGGGTTTTTTTTTCTTGGGGGGAGGTGTCATGAGAATGTCGCTTTAAGAAATGTTTGGCTGCTCATGTTACTGCAGCGATGTCAGAGTGTGGGTGGAGCTGATTTCTGGTTCTGCTTTTTAGTTTCACTTTGAGAAAAGCTTGGGTGCTGTTGCTCTTTTTTAATGGTTATAAATATGGCTGTTAATAAAGTCGCCTTTCTTAATCTTAATTATGAATATGCTTTCAGAGTCGCCAGGTATCTCTTGATACCGCCACAAGGTTCAACCGAATACCGATCAAAGAGCCAATACACCATTAGTTAGTTCAAAGTCAATGATACTTTATTTACACACAGTATGATTTACTCATGTACAATAACACTACAGGCTAAACTATGTCTATCACGAACACCTATACTTAACTTTGGGTGCCCACTTAGGTCAGAGGAACAATGGTCTTTGTTTGTATCTGAGGCTGTTGGGTTCGAAGAGGTAGCAGGAGTACAGCTAAAGTCGTCCGTCTGGTAGTGAATGTTGAACTTGAAATTACTTGCTTCTGGTGGTGCACGTGGAGGGGTCTCTCCAGTTGAGAGCCAATTCCAAGTGGCTGAACATATGGCGGGGGTTCCTTCTTATACTCGGTGGGGCTTCGCGCGCTTTTAGGCAGGCCTTAACCTTGGTCCAAATTAATTGGGATGCTTCTCGATCACTGCCATCGATCTGAGCCAATAAAGGTACGGGTGCCTTGATGGCTGGGAATGTCCTAAGTGGCCGTTGGCCTTGCTTTGTTTGTGTCTTCTTGCTGGGGTAGTGGCACCGGAATGTTTGGGGCGGTATCGGCTACCTGAGCACTAGTCTTTGTTCATCGGAGATGAGCCATCAATGTGCAAATCGGCCAAGAGATTTGGTTCTGTCTGCAGTTTGTCTTTTAAATACATATTCAGGCACTGTGCCTGCATGTTTACTTTGCATTGTCCATTTTTCCCTGTATGCTCTGCGAGTGTCCTTTTTATATGCTGGAAGTGGCCATCCCAGATGGCTACAGTGTGTCTGTTTTTTTGGTTTAGTTTTTCAGTGTGTTGCAGCTGAAGTCAGCCAAAACAGCTGTATTGTTGAGCTCTCTGCCATGAAGGACTATCTCTTAAGCATTTGGTGAAATCAGAATTATAAATGTTTTCAGTATTGAATGTAAATTCTGATATGCTTCTGATTAGAGGTTTGTTAAGTTTTTGGGTGTAAAAGGACAGCATACAGGTTACTTAGTGTTGTATTCTTTGAGAGTTATCTTTGAATTAATGGCTGCTAAGATATTCACTGCTTGTTTTAAAAAGGTTAACTTGAGTTCATAGAATGAACATTGTTTTGCTTTAAAAAATACTTTTCCATTTCTGTTGTACCATACCTGTAGAGTGGGCCGTGTGCTCCCCATACCACAATCTATTAAAAGTTGTGGGTCAGGTGAACTCCATGATACACTTTGGGATTCTCTAAACCCTGACCCATAACATTACCCAAACGGACTTATAC
Source organism: Scyliorhinus torazame (assembly GCF_047496885.1). NCBI lineage: Eukaryota > Metazoa > Chordata > Chondrichthyes > Carcharhiniformes > Scyliorhinidae > Scyliorhinus > Scyliorhinus torazame. Next base: position 289,969,465 of record NC_092712.1, read on the forward strand.
TCATCACTTCTGAATATTTCTATTGTTAGGATACTGGATCAAACCACAATATATGTCAGGAAATTAGGCGAGAAACACACAACAATTTTGCAATTTGTAAATGGAGGAAACTATGCTTCACCCCCGGAAAAATTCCACTGACAAAAGTTTTTATTCTTAACACAGGACCAACTACATTATCACAGAAAATAGCATATAATTGTAACAGTTTGTTCAACATTAAATTGTAACAATTAGTTCAACATTAAAAGGAAAAACTAACTTAGATCTTCTCCATCTCCAATTAAGCAAAGCCCATTACAGGTCAAAAGCCACTTGTAAATAAAGTTAGCAAACACAGAGATACTGGCTGCCCTCTGTAGGGAGTTGCTTTCAGAAGGAGAGAGACAAAGGCCCTTCTGGATTTGACAGACCAAAAATTGAACTGTCTGCTACAGACCTGGCTTCTCCCATTAATTGCCTCACCTCTATCCCACTAACTGTCTTACTGAGGCTAAACACAACCCCTCAATCTCAGCCCCCTATAAAACAAGGTCCACTAGCTGGATACGGGTAGACAATTAAATGATTATAATCAATGATTATCCCACTTTTACAACATCTTCATTGAATCATTTGCCAAGACACCACCTGCCTGTATCTTAAAGTCAGGATTTATAAAAATATTACTGCAGATATATAATACAATATATTATAAATTACAATTTCTTACATTCACCACACTATCCATCCTCAGGAATATATGTTCCTTCAGAAGTAACGTTTAAGAAGTCTTTTCTTCGTTTTTAATATTTCAGGATTAATTATTTTAACCCATTGGCCACACATTTTTGGGCCTGTTCACTGAAGGCACAAATCCTAATGGCCACCACCTCTCATGAGAGGCCAAGACCAGGATTTGCACTGGCGAGAACGCAGAATGCAATGTTCCAGGGCCCTCCCTGCAGATGTAGTCCAGTTCACACCTGGCGAGAGCATGAACCAGATTATCATCAATTTGAATTCATTTAAATATGCAAAAACAGCTTAATGCCATGGCTTCCGTGAACGTGGTGTCACACCAGGGGAATAGCTACTGGCTTCCAAAAGCCAGAGGCAGGGCCTCCAGGGAACCACATTGGTGGCGGTGGAGCCCCTCCACTTTCTATTTCAGATTGGGGCACCCTGTATAGCCAGGCTTGCCAGTGTCCTCAAGAATGATGGTGCAAAAAATGCCCCCCTGCTTTTTTTTTGGGACAGTGTCAAATGACTTGGTCAACTTGTTGGTTTTTGCAATTTTGGGAGAAAATTCCACCCATTGCCTATACTAATGTTCAACATCCCTATAAAATATGGGGTGCTAATGATGTTATTTTAGCGAGTGTGAATGAGTTGTGAGCAACTCTGATATGCTAGAAATTATGTGATTTATCTC